>NC_045551.1:52671246-52998746 GCF_009769535.1 Thamnophis elegans
AGACAACAGTTAGTATTTCTGAAGATTTTGCTCATTGGGCCACAGAGACTCCCTCCCAGAACTTAATTTGCAGCCTTTTGGCTGGGAGTGCATGGCCTGGCAATTATCACAAGAAACTGATAAGGTCTGTTACTGAAGTTAACTTTTTGAAGGACTATTGCCCAGACTTATGTGAATGCCATTAATTCACAGGAAATAAATAAAGAGTGGGGTTTTGTGACAAGGAATCTGTTTCTTGTTTCTGCTAAGGCTGGGTCAGAATAAAATCTTGCAGAGCAGGATCTAGAACTAGATTTATTTTCCTCCAAAAAAAAATTGATTAAAATTGGCCTGGAAGAAACAAACAACCTTATATACCAGTCTGAGATGAAAATTCATCCAAAAACAATGAAAAAGTACAGCACTTTTTAAAATAGAATTGCAAACATTAAAATCCTTGAAAAATATACAGCACCATATTAAATGAAGAGTAGCTGCCATAGGGCTATGTTTTCCGCCACTCTTCTCGTGATAGGTTAAGTTAAACGTGGAAGACGTGAACAATGAGTTATACCAATTGCTTTAACAGAACAGGGCATTAAGTGTAAAAAAGCAACTACTTGAAGTACCAGACTTGATTGGATAATGAAATGAGGATAAGCTGCTTGCTGACCTGGAACAACTGCTTTCCTGTAATTAAGACACATAACTGATACTGTACTAAACAGCCCTGGAATGATGTATCGTGAGGTGTCTATAGCAACCTTATAATGTATGACTGCAGAAATCTTTATCCGCTAGTGTGGGGGTGTTTAAATCTGGCCCTTGGGGCTGTCCTAGAAACAGCAAAGAATCGCCCTGTGGTGCTTCTGCTAGCAAAAAGGGAGCTTGGGAGGGCTATACGCAGACCATCCAAGCTGTTTTTGCTGAGAGAGGGTTGCGGGAGGCTGTCCCAGCCAAAAATGGAGCTTGGGAGCCTCTTTTCTCTGGAAGAGCACTCGGGCCATCATAGATACCCCTGTCACAAGTGATGTCAAGCTGGCCATGCCCACAATGGCCATGGTCACCCCAGCCCTTGAGGTAAAGCATAACCCTGACGTGGCCCTTAATAAAATCAAGTTTGACACCCCTGAGCTAGTGGGTAGTATCATGTTGTTTCTGCCAGGAACACAGTAACCTGGGGAGCACAGAAATAGTGCAAAAAGTCTCCTTGAGTCATATCTGAAGAGAATGTCTGGAGATCTGGGTAAATATTCAACCCAGGGTTTATATTCTACGCTCAATCTCTAATCTCGCATAACTAGAATCAGACAAGGGGTATCAATTTAAATCCTTTAGCACAAAAGAATAAATTGTCAGTACAATTGTTCAACCATTAGAATTCCCTACCTTTTCTAATCCTCTAAGAATCTATTAGGATGTTTTGTACAATTTGGGGAGAGTTTTTAATAGCAATGTGTCCCTGTATGTAATGCATGATCAATGTATACAACACAGTGAAAAGAGGGTTGTTTTTTAGATAAAAGTTTGGATATTGTTGTTTGAGTTCTCCCATAATTCATTGAAATCTTCTAACTTCCAAATCTCCGCTATTCATTTTTAACTACACTGTGAGGTTTAGCTATGCCAAATTTGCCCCAGAAAATTCATTAATCTTTTGAAAATTCCTGTACTATTACAAGAAAATGTCTTCTGTTTCTCTCTAAAAAAATGTTTTGAGCAGATTTTTGCTGCCAATTCCAAATGGTCAAGTTATAGGGAAATAAATGACAGTTTTGCCAAGATAAACATCTAAGAGAAAAATGGGTTGGTTACAGTTGATAGAAGCTATATTATCTTTAATAGAATTCTGTATTAATTCAGGGCATCCGTTCTTTAAACATGTCATTCATTTATGCACAACTAGATACTCTAATTGACTATTCAAAGAACTCAGCTTCAGGCACAAGTTTGTCCTAGAAAAGAGAAAGAAGCTGATGCAAGAAGCTGATGCACCCTGATATGTGTACAACTGGGAGAAATCTGCCAGGAACAATCCCAGCTTCTGACTGTTAAAACAGAATGTCAACAGTGCTATAATTAAAAGATGACATTTTTGAAACATATTCTATTCAGGACAGCATATATGTGATCGATTCAAGTTTTGAGCAGTGAATGCTCACACAAGTGCATATACACATGTATAGTCACACATGCACATAATATACAGTGCAATGGCACTGGATTCGAGATCCCATTATACACCCCACCACAATTTATTTTCCTTCCATTCTACATTATTGGAAACTTTTGCTTCCAATTTAGAAAAGAAGAAATGCCCTTATGGGCAATTTTTCTTTTTCCTGCATTGACCCAGCTAGGTAATTTATTATTGATATCATTCTACCGTCATCTAATAGTAAAAAGGCAAATACTTCACCAAGGAATGAAAATAGTGGTGAGAATGATGAGATGCTGATTAATTGTATTTTACACACACACACACACACACACACACACACACACACACACACACACACGAGTTCCGGTACTTGCAGCAGAAAAGACAGAGAACAAAAAACATCAGTGCTTTGTTTTTTAGGACATTTACTTTAGAAGGATATTTAGTGATGTTGTGATTGAATTAGCCATTCATAAGAATAGGTCTTTGAAGTATTTATTCTGAATTTTTGTTTGTTTTTCCATTTTTGGAGAGTGAGATGTTCTAGTCACTTTAACTAAGAAGCTAAGCTGCCTTCACTGATGACATACAGAGAGTCCTTGGGTAATGATGGCAATTGGGACCAGAATTGCCTTCCCTAAGGATGTGATCATTAAGCACATCATGTGACCACTTAGTGACAGCAATTCTGGCATTTCCCATTGCCATCATTAAGCGAATCACCACAGGTTGTAAGTCAGGATATTAAGTGGTTGCTATTTGCAATCTCCTGCCAGCTTCCCCATTGACTTTGCTGGTAGAAGGCTGGAAAAGAAAGTTTTAAGTGGCAATCTTCTGACCACAGGGAGGCCACGACAGTGAGATCTTTGGGGATGGCAGTGAATACTATTTGTATAGCACTGTCATAATTTCAAACAGTCACTGATCAAGTGGTTGCTAAGCAAGGATCACCAGTATACCAATAAAATATAAAATCATGGTTGCACTCACTTACCTTCCCTACCAGTTCACAAATTTGAGCGTCACCTTCACACATGCCCTCAGCCTTCTGTCCATGCATTTTTGGCTAAAAAGGGGCCTAAATGGGATGCCATAGAGCCGGGGCAGTTTGATAGGGCCATCTGCGATTTCCGCTACCAGTTGTGGTGAACCGGTCAGAACTGGCAGAATATCACCTCTAGTTGCATTGGTTAAACCAGTATTATAAAAATATGGCAAGGAAAGTTTACATTTTCCTTGTCTCAAAAAGTACATCTGACTTTCATGTCACAATTCTATGCAAAATTAATTCACTGTAAATCACAACCACTTCCTTCAAAGGAGCCAAAAGAAACTCAAAATAAAGCACAATTATCCAAAACCTAACATTTAGAAGAAAACAAAGATGACTATGTTTATCATTATATACTGCAAGCGGGTGATGAGAAATAAATCAAATGCATAGCCATTAAATTGATTAGATCATCTCCAAAAGTTGTCAAGTTGCACTGACTCATAAAATCAGAATGTCATAATGTGGAATAAAGGTTATTTAGGCCACTGTGTCTTCAATCAATCTCTGCCCACTAAGACAGCCTTGTCAGACACTTGTCCAGCATTAACCCCCCCCCCCCAAAAGGACATTTGGTTCCTGTTTTGCTTCTTAGGAAATTGCTGATATTTTAGATACTTCCGTTGCAAACACTATATGGAAGGATAGAGGAAAGAGAGTTCCCCACTTGCCTATGTGCAGGTCATTTTCTTTTTATCAATTGAAACCTTATTGAAAACATTTTGGAAATTCAATTCCAGAAACATCAACATTTTGTACGTTTTATCCTCCAGTGCACAGAAACATAGAAAACTGATGGCGAAAAATACCCAGTGATCCATCAAATCTTCCCTTTGAGTCATTTGTTATTATTATTTTATTTTTACATATTCATTTTTATTTTATTATTCATTTATTATTTTTTGTCGGACAAGGGATACGTTTATCCAAACATGATTAGAATTTAGAATAACAGAGTTGGAAGGGAACTTAGAGGTCTTCTAAACAGTGGTGGGATTCAAATAATTTAACAATCAGTTCTCTGTCCTAATGACCAGCTGGGTAGGCATGGTTTGGTGGGCATGGCCAACTCAACATCACTCACGTTGATGGGTGCTTCATCATAGCTGTTGCAATTTAATAAGGGTTAACCGGAGAGGCAGTTTCTGTAAGCAGAGCAATAAAGATTAAGCTAGAAACAACACCATAATGTTTCCTTCCTGCCTTCCATACAGGATTAGCCCTGTAAAGTAGAAAAAAACTAAAATGAGATTTCTTCCAACAACTAGTTGTCCAAACTGCTTAGAAAGTTAACAACTGGTTCTCCTGAATAGTTGCGAACTGGCTGAATCCTACCACTGTTTCTAGTTCAACCCCTGCTTAGGCAGGAAACCCTGCCTAATGATTAAACTCGGTTCGTCATGACTGAACCACTATCTCCACTGGAACAAACAAACTTCCACTATCCACTCTCCCTCTCCCTCCCTCCCCCTCTCTCTCCCTCTCCCTCCCTCCCTCCCTCCCCCACTTTCTCCAAAGACAAGATGTATCTTACAGAGTACTCTTTTTATGTCGGATATTTTTTCAGACTGTTTGCAAAATTCTTTTCCCCATTATTATGTTTTCTCTTTCCCTGGAGCAAAAACACTGTGCAAGCAAAGAATGAAGTAGAGGGTTTCCAGGGATCATAGAAGAACTTATTCGTCGGAGAGGCAGAAATAGAATTTTTGAGATTCAGTATAGTGCTGGGAAATGCATAATAGCACCATGATTCAAGAGAAACAACTGTATTGTCTTTTTTCTCTTCTCATTCTTTCTTTGTGAGACCAAAATAGGAAATGAAGGAAAGCATCAATTTCCCTGCTGAAAGGATGCAATTCGCTTCATTATTGTAGTCCATGGACCAATAATATTTGATACACTCAATACATCTTTGTATATGCAATGACTATCATCATCATCATCATCATCATCATCATCATCGACTAATATTGTGTTTAATATGACTTTTAGGAAAACCTATTATAATTTATATTTTCTCTGTATCATATTTATCCATAGTTCATTACCATTACAACAATGGTATGCAACTCATTTCTGTATTTAAATGGATCATTGCAAGTTGTATATGAATGAACCAACAGCTCTAGTTTAAGATTAATTATCTTATTCACAACTTTTCAATCCTGCTTTTCATTTTTTTTAAACAATTCCAAACTCATATATAAAGAAATAAAAATGTTAACTTCAGGAAGTAAATAATCCGTACAACAGTCCCCATTTAGTGAGTTTATATCTGATGTGTGACAGCCAAGTGAGTCATACTTTCTAAAGCGTGCCTCCCCATCCCTAAAGGATACACACACACACACAAACACACACACACACACACACACACACATTTGGTTGCCCATGTGAGTGAAAATATCCATAAAATAGGCACTTCTCAATGGGAGAATGACTTTATGTGGCAGTTAAACTTCTCTAATCCCTTTATTCTCCCATAATATATTCTTTCAATGAGTAAAAGGAAGTTGTTTGAAATCCATACAGTGCCCTTAAATATCATATGCTTTAGCTTGATGGATTTGCATATTCAGTAGTCAATTATCATGGGCTTCTTTAAATAAGTATAGGTATCAGTTTAATTCTACACTTGATTGCTCTATACTCAACAATTTAGAAGCTGAATGTATTAGCTGGCTCAGTTGCAAAACAGATGATAGGCAATTATCTGGAATGTTATTTCTGTGATGATTCACACATACTTGAACACATTTTAAGCCAGTCCTCTCATCTTTCCCTGGGACAGTTGCCTGGTTCAGCAAACTACTTTGGCTTCTGGTATATTTCTGCCTACATGAGGCCATACTTAATTTTCCTTGATCTGCCAGTTTTGGTTCTGGCTCCATGCCTGCCCTGCCAAATTCTCCTGGAGCTGTCCATGGTACATTGGCTGCTTACTTTGTCATGTGAAGAGTTCTCTTAGCCAACAATCAAGCATTGCATTTTCTATTTTCCATAGAAACACTACAGTTGGGATGTCCTTTTAAACTTGTTACTGTTGAGTCAAGTGGCCGGAAGGTTATGTAGCTCTGTATGCCCTTTAGATTTTATTCATTCAGTGCTTTCCCTCTATTCTCAGTATCTTGTTACAGTGGAAAATGCAGCTATCATCTTGTCATTATTACTACAATATGCCTGTAACAATCAGATGCATGTAAATCTGGGGTGGGCAAGTAATTTTCCCAAGGATCCACTTGGGAAACTGAGTCTGTTGTGGAGGACCCAACCAAGAGGGCTGGAAGATTTACATATACAGTATGATTTTTTTTAAAATAAAAATAAAAGCAATGCAGCGTGGTAGAGGGGGAGGGGAAGTAGGGTAGAGGGGAATGATGGTGGGAAGACGGAAAGTTGGAGGGGGGCGAAAGAAAGGGTGTATGGAGGGTCGAAGAGGTACATTGGGTTTCTATTTTGGGGGGTATTATTGACAAGAGGAATGGCTGTGTTTATTGTTTAATGTTATATGGCCCCAGTTCTGTACAGTATATATGTGACTGTAAGAAAATGAAAATGGAAAATAAAACTATCTATGCAAAATAAAAGCAATGCAGATATATTGTATATATGGTGTGCACTTATTTATATTTGATTTCTGACTGATCTCATACAGACAGGGACAGTCAAAAGGCTAGATGTGGGCTGGGGATGTAAAATGCTCAGGTCTGGTGTAAATGCATGTGTTCTACTGACACATGTTGAAAAAGAGACTATGGCATGCTACTATGCAATTATCACTAATAGTAAGAAAACAAAAAAATAAATAAGGACAAGTATGCTTCCATTGTTATTAAGTCATTTCTTCCCACAGTATTTCCTTACACGTTTTTATATCCCCCCACTATTTTGTTCCCACGTTATTACCAAAAATATATTCCAGTTCTACATTTTAAAACTGTCACTATTTTACAGGTCATTATACAGTGTATACAAAAGCACACAAGTGTTTGTAACCAGTGTTCTTGAGACCATCTGTTGTTTAATCCTGACCATTTCACACAACGGCTTTAAATAGAAAGTGAAATGTCACAAAACTAACCTTCAAGTCTTGTTCTAAGTTGCTGTTTGCAGTTCCTGACTTCATTATTGCTGATTATTTGTATTCTAGTTTTGATTAGAAAGCACAGCTGATTTCAGAGGCTTTAGGATCTGAAGCACAAAGAACAGTTAAGCTCCCAGATCAGCAATTAATTCTTAACAGAGACGTGGGATGCTGATGAAAAATGTCCAAGGCAAGATAAGAAATTCACGTTGGAAGCTTAATAAAAGCCCGTCTCTAATGAAAGATGAAATTCAGAGGCTTTGAAATTCTATTCTAGCTCAGATCAATATCCAGTCTGGATAATAATTACCACCTCCACTGGATCTCCATCTTCTGTACTTCCTTTTCCCAGTACTAAGATTGGCTATTTTCCACCATGTCAAGAAAAAACATCTACCACTCCATGTCTTTATCTGTAAATGATGGAGATTGTAACAGTGGCTGAAAGAGAGAGATGTCACCCCTCTCTTATTTTCTGTTCCCTCTGTCCTTACTTTTGATACAGAAATCATGTACATGTTCACCTGTAAACCTGGATTATGGGTAAAATACAGTTGGTGTGTGTGTGTGTGTGTGTGTGTGTGTGTGTGTGTGTGTGTGTGTGTGCGTGAGAGAGAGAGAGAGAGAGAGAGAGAGAGAGAGAGAGAAGAGAATGGAGAAGAGAGAGGGAGGGATGGAGGGAGTTGTGGCCTGCCAGAAGCCAGCAGAACAAGCAGCAGACTCAGAAAATGAGGAGGTTGGGGAGGAACATCTGCCAGTCCTGGAGTCTGGGGAAGGCTCTGGTGAGTGCTCTGTGTTGGGGGCAGAGATGAGGCCATGGCCATCTGACAGTTATCAGCTACCTTCGCAGTCAGAGATAAGTGGGGTTGAAGAACAGCCAAAGCCTGTTCCCAAAGTGTGCCTACACAGAACTGTCAGGAGAAGGAAACAATTAAAGAACAGAGGTCGACTTTGGAGTAAAGGAACAAGGGGACGCTGAACGGCCATTCCCATAGGAAATAAATAGAAGCAAAAGGGTAGTGGTGTTTGCAGGAGACAAAGATTTGCTCATCTGAGTTCCTCACAAAGACTCCTTACCAAGTATTTCATTGTACAGGGTTGTGCTTGGAGCTATCAGCCTGGCAACCATCCAAGGACTGATAAGGTCTGTGGTTGCAATTAAACCTAGAAAGGCTTATTGTCAGGACTTTGCTGGATGTGAATGCAAGGAATTCACATTAGCCAAATGAAAAGGGTTTTTTTGGGACAAGGAGCCTGTTTGTGATTCTGTTAAGCCTAGGTCAGTGGGGAGACAGAGACAGAGACAGAGAGACAGAGAGAAAGAGAGAACATTGCATGTTAACACAACAACTAATCCAGATTTACACACACTGTACATACTTGCACACACAATATTATGACTTAACTTGATGCCCCCATTCAGGCATAAAGTAAGGAAAAGGATCTCAGTCAACACACTGAACTACCGAACTTTTTCTCCAGTCTAATCTTGTGAGAATCAACCACTGAAAAATATCGCTCTCAGCGATAATATTGCTCAGAGAAACATGGGATGCAATCATGGCATTATTTCAAAAGTTATGTAGAAAGGTAAGTTACAGCTAATGTTAAAAGACTAGGAATGTGTGTGCATCTGCAGACAAGCAACTATGAGGGTGGAATTAATTATAGCATCATATTAGTTTCTTTTCAGTGGGCATTAACTTAGGTGAGCTTTTGTTTGTGAGTGTGTGTGTGTGTGTGTGTGTGTTTCTGAGAACTCATAATAAGTAACTCTACTGCAGCATGTAATGTCAGGTGTTAGCAAGTCACCAAAATGTACTTAGTTAAGAAAGGCAGCTAGATTAATCTGCTAAATAAATTAATAAACAAGCATGTACACAACCATCAAAGACCTCACGTGTTCTTCCTCACACATTTTCCAGCACTTGAAACCCATTCTGTCTTCCAAAGGAAACCGCTGTGAATTTGTGCGGAAGAGTTACCAATACTGGGCAAGCATTGCTAGGGGTGTTATTGTACCTTCAACAGCAACAATGCAAGAAGACATTTGGCAGCTTCCAATGGCTTTTTTCAGCACTGGGGTGCAATGAGAAAAGCTACATGTGCAACCTTCTTATTGTTTCTTTGTTTTTAAAGGCATTTATGGCTCGTGTAGTCCTTAACCTACCCTAAGCACACTATTTTATTCATTCATTCATTCATTGCTTTCTATTAGATTACGATTGGTCTTTTGGAATTCAGCTACAAAATTAGCGCTGGAAGAGCTTCCCTTCTTTCAACATTGCAGAAAATGGGCACAGACAGCATAGGCAATTAAGATACACACTCCGCCGTGTATTTTCTCATATCGGAGGGTAATGTTCCATGACCTGGATTACACTGCTGTTTCATGAAATAAAACTCAATATTTAGGCAACTGCTAAATAATAATTGTGATAGCAGAAATAAGGGCATGGAGAAGTTTGTAGGGAGAGGCGAGCTTTATTGCGCTTAACTGCATTTGGCAAGTCTGCAGTATTTACCCCTTGGCACTTGATCCAATCCATTGGGCAACCGCCCTGATTTACAATAAGAGCAGGAAAAGGACGCTTGAAGTAAAATTGGATTATTCACAAAAACAGTGATATTTTGCTATGCCATTACACTGGTTTCACAGCTATATTTTAAGACTATTAAGTATCTGCCCTTGTCTGAAAGTGTACTCTTAATCTTAGTAGCTTGGCACAGTCTTATATTTGATATATTTAGGGTTCATCTACCCGGCTTCCTTTCTCCAGCTCAAATATTAGTTACTTCTCCTGAGTATTGCCACTGCTCACAGGCTCAATGGTACAACAATCCTTGCAGCATCCTGCCCCAAGGAACTGCACCGGTGTGACGAGCCTCACAAAGACCCATTTCTGGTGGTTTCTCTCTGGGGGATAGAAAAAAGTAGGGCCGTGATGGCAAAAAAGAGGTGACACACAGCGTGGCATGCACGCTGTCACCAGCTACTCTTCTGGTTTCTGGTGCCCATGGTTTCCAGCTGGTCTTCGCAGGTACCAGAGCACCAGAAAACAGCTTGAAAACAGCCCGGAAACAGCTCCCAAAACAGCCAAAAAACAGGCCCGCGTGAGATAGCCAGCTGGCCTTCAGGTTTTCGGTGCTTTGACGTGCACAGATGCACATGTGAGTTTGGGCACGGTGCAGAAAAGGTTCGCCATCACTGAGCTAGGGCCTCTGATGAATCTGCTTTCATTGTGGGAAGCCTAAATTTCACAAAAGGCAGGAAGGTGAAATGCCAAGCTAGATCTGTACCAACACCTTGTGTATTAACCCCACTTTCTCAGCCTTCTACCCAAGCGAACCTTCCCCTCCTGCCGAGGCTTTATGAATACCTCGTAAGTGAATTCATCCACCATTGCACCATGAACCACCCTGCTCACAACTGAGGGCGAATTTAAAGCAGGAAGAAGCTGCAGTTGTGGTTCCCAATGTGTCTGCTCATTGGCCTCAAGCATGTTCAACCAGCGTCAGCAATGCCTATTGTGGCAGCAGATGCTGGAGCCAAAGCATCATTTTTGGCTTCTCTGGGATGCTGAGCTGCCCTGAAGGGCAGAGCAATATAGATAAATTAGACATCCCCCGAAAATAATCCCTGTCATTTATTTTGGAGGTCACAATAAAATAAGACCAATAGGGCTGTGAAGATTTACATATACAGTATGATTTTTTTAAAAAAAAATAGCAGTCACCTTCAAAATAAAAGCAATGCAGATATATTGCATATATGGTGTGCACTTATTTATATTTGATTTCTGACTGATCTCATACGGACAGGTCTGTTTGTAACGGCAGACAACAACCAGGTACCCAGGTATTACTCCCGGTTCATGGATCCCATGGCAGAAGGAGTAGTCGCCCTCAGGTGCCAGTGGCCCAAAGGTCTCCTCTACGCGTTTCTGCCCCTTCCCTCATTCAAAGAGTAATTCGGAAAATGTTGGAGCAGGAGGCAGAACTATTGCTACTAGCACTGAATTGGCCAAGCTGGTCTTGGTATGCTGATCTAGTGACTCTGTCAATATCCACTCCATGGCACATTCCACGGTCTCTCCTGTCTCTACACCAAGGGTCTGTTTGTCAACCTGACCCCCAATGGCTACAATTAACCGCATGGCAATTGGGCAGCAAGCTTTAACAGCCGTTAACATCTCCCTCAACATTATTGCTACCATTCAAGCATCATGCAGAAGCTCTACTAACTGCATTTATGATGCCACTTGGTGGGCATTTTCACTGTGGTGTACCAACCAAACTGTTGACCCATTTAAAGTGTCCATTCCACAGATATTGGACTTCTTACAGAGGGGCCTTACCCCTAATATGTTACGTCGACAGGTGGCTATATTGGCTTCTGTCCTAGATGGTCTGGCCTCTAAACATGTACCTTCTCATCCTTTGATCTGGAGATTTCTCCGTGGAGCATCCAACCTGCGTCCTCCTGCCATTCATAGGTATCCGACTTGGGACTTGCCTCATGTCCTAGAGGCTTTGACTTCCTCGCCCTTTGAACCTATGAGATCCACTTCTTTGAAACTGTTGTCTTTAAGACGTTGTTTTGGTGGCTCTAACATCTGCCAGACATATTTCTGATTTGGTTGTCCTTTCAGTCAGGCATGACTTGTTCCATCCAGATCAAGTTGTCTTAAGATTCTACCCGACATTCATATCAAAGGTGAATAGTGGTCACAGAGGTCAAGAGTTAACCTTGCCTGACTTCTGTCTGTCTCCCCATCATGAGAGGGAACATAAGTGGCACGCTCTTGATGTACATCAGGCCCTCAAGATCTATATCGACTGCACCATTTCATTCCCCCACTTGGAAGCTCTCTTTGTATCCTTTCACCAGGCTTCCTTGGATAACAAAGCTTCACCGTCGAGTCTGGGGTGGTGGATCAGGGCCTGTATTAAACTGTCTTATGAACTTCAGTCCTTGCAGTCCTTCATTCTTTGCATTCTACATGCAGTGCTGTGATATCTGCTGCTTGGTCCACGCAAGCCATGTTGGAAGAAATCTACTGGACAGCCACATGGGCGTCTCCCATGGTCTTCATACATCATTACAAATTGGACAAGTATGCGTCAGTTGATGCGGCTTTTGAGCACAAGGTGCTGCAACAAGTCCTTGTGCCTTAATGGACTTTCTTTAGTATTACCACCCTAGTGGACAGTCCACTCTTTGGTCCGTCTCAGTCTGGCTGCTGTCTCCACGATCACAGGAGAATGGGTGATGGTTCTTACCTGATATGCTCATACTCTGTTGAAGTGCAGAAAGCAGCCAACCCCATCCTAGAGTGTGTCAGGCAATGGAACTTTTTTATGTGGAGGAGAGAGAAACAGAGACTATGGACTTGATACATGTATGTTTTTTTCTCACAATTCTCACTTGAGTCTACAGTTTTCCTTTGTCTGAACTGGGGAGGAGCCACAAGGGCCCAATGATATAATAAGTGTAGATTCAGTCCAATTGGTTACTGGATGGAGTAAACCCAGTCTGGCTGCTGTCTCCACTTCAATAGAGAATGAGCGTATCAGGTAAGAACCAATGCCCAGTTTCTATGGGTCTCTGCATGGTTGGCCAATAACAGTGGACTGTGGAAATTGTAGTCCTAAACTTTAATATGAATCTATAAGCCAAACTCAGTATGTCATCTGGATACAAATATTTATGTGTAACATTCTTCTATAAGTTATAATACATAGAATATTTAAAACATTGTTAAGCTCTATATTTCCTTCTTAATATATTTTCTAATAAAAATACAATAATAACATTATAGTTGTTCTCATAATACTAGTACTAACACTTGTCATTTTATTCTTATCTCTATCTTGATATATTTTCTATTCTTCTTTTTACCTTCTTCTTCTATTTTCAAATTCCTTTTTTATTCTCTAACCATTGATAAAACACTTCCCATATCATATAATAATCAGTTTGTTCTTTCTCCTTAATTGCCAATGTTAATCTATTCATTTCTGCACATTCTAATATTTTCCTAATCACTTTCTTGTCAGTAGGAATCTTCACTTTTCCAATATCGTGCAAATACAATTCTAGCTGCAGTTAATACATGAATAATTAAATATGTATTCTCTTTATTATGAATTTCAGGTAATATCCCCAACATAAATATTTCTGATTTAGCTCAATGCATTTTTTATCATCTTTTCCGACCATATCTCTATTTTTGTGCAGTGCTTCTCCACATGTGCCAAAATCATTTTAGAAAAATGCCAAATTGTCCACAGTTATTCTAGTAAGTGATTTAGTCTGGCAAGATTTCTGATAAAATGAAAATAATGTTGTAAGAATTTCTTCATAAGGACCAATCCGTATTTTTACCTAAACACACAAATTAAAAGACATTATTAGAAATCTGTTGGACATTTTGGAATATCTGGAATAATATAATGAAAGGCAAGTCGCACATATTCCCTTAGATCCAGAGAAGGACTTGGACCAAATTGAACTGAGCTTTCTTGTTCAAGATCTTGGAAGATATGAATTTGGGAGAAAACTTGGGTAGTATCTATTTACATTTCACAAGAAAGTATAAAAAATGTTAATGGAGATCTAATAAAACCTGGCAATATACTAAAAGGAACAAGACAGGGTTGTCCATTATTTTGGTTCTTGATATTTTGAATATAGTTATAAGACAAGATGAGAAGATTATAGTAGTAAAAATTAAAAGAGACATACATGTATAAATAAAGAGATTTTGCACATTATTTGGTATTGGTTTTGGAAGATCACATAAAGAGAATTGAAACATTAATGGGTAAATCAAAAGAATTTGATTGTGTTATCAGATTTTAAGATACATAAACAAAATACAAAATAAATATTTTTTTGTATAATTTACAAAATAAATTTAACAAAATAAATAGACAGATCAAACAGAATTAATAAATGAAGTGGCTTTTAAGATTGAGAATAAAATAAAATATCTGGGTATCATTATGAAAAATATGATTGAGGCAGCTATTTCTCTCTGGGCACAATGAGAATTTATCTGCTGAATAAAATTCCGCATTGGCGACAGGAAAGGCATCCAGCCAGTAAACATGTTGCGCCATTCAGTTTCCCAGACTCCTCCCCACAAGGGCTTGTGAGGTCATAAAAAGGAGATGATCAAATATGAATTGTATGTTATTTCAAAATAGTGATGTTAAGACATACTATAGAATGAAATGTTTAAAAAGTTAAGATAGCAGAAATTATAACTGTCATTGTTGGGAGAATGTTTAGGATTAAAAATGAAAGTATCACCTAGAATGATATTTTTGTTTCCAAACTGGTTCTGATAACCAATGCACCATTTAAACAGTGGCAGATGGCTGTATCTAAATTTGTGTGGCAAGAGGAATAAAATTCACAAATTAAATAAAAGGTGTTACACGATGCAGAGGAAAAAAAGAGGACTGAGTCTATCTGATTTGAAATTGTATTTTACAGCCTGCTGTTTGCTTTGAATGAAAAAGTGAGTACAGCTGACAAATAGAAGGCTCTTGGGAGTTAGAAGGACATGACGTGAATGGTCTTTGGTGCTCTTTGAGCTTTGCTTTCTTGCAGATGTTTCAGAACCAGAGGTGACATTCGACAGGTTCTGACTGGTTCTGGAGAACCGGTAGCAGAAATTATGAGTGGTTTGGAGAACTGGTAAATACCATTTCTGACTGGCCCCATCCCCATCTATTTTCTCCCTCCCAAGTCCCTTCTCATCAAGAGGAAATGGGGATTTTGCAGTATCCTTCCCCTGCCACACCCACCAAGCCATGTCCACCAAGCTAAGCCATGCCCACCAAGCCATGCCCACAGAACCAGTAGTAAAAACATTTGAATGCCACCACTGTTCCAGACCCAAACTAGGTCAGAGCACCAATGATGTTACCTAATTGGGGTAATGAAAAGTCTGCAAGAAAACCACCAACCTGAGAGAGCATCAAGGATCCTTCATTTCACTCCTGAGCTACACATATTCTTCTTTATTGGAACATGAATTATTACTGATTAATTTTAATGCTAATTGAAAGTATTTTTTCTATTTTCTATTTTTCTTTATCTTTTTCCCTTTCCTGCACTTTTAGCTTTGCCTTTGACTTCTTTAGGGCCATGGTGGCTCAGTGGCTAAGACACAGAGCTTATCGATTAAAAAGGTCGGCAGTTTGGTAGTTCGAATCCCTAGCAATGCGTAATGGGGTGAGCTCCCGTTACTTGTCCCGGTTCACTGACAAAAGGGCGAACGAGAAAACCGTGCCCGACTAAACCGCGTCACTGACGTCATCAACAGGGCGACAACAGCGCAGAGACAGAAGCACGCTGTAAACCCTAAACCTAAACTTAACCCCTAACCCTAACTCTAAACCTAATCCTAAACTTAACCCTAAACCTAATCCTAAACCTAACCCTAAATCTAACCCTTAACCTAACCCTAAACCTAACCCTAAACCTAACCCTTAACCTAACCCTAAACCTAACCCTTAACCTAACCCTAACCCTAACCCTAAGTCTAACCCTAAACCTAACCTTAAACCTAACCCTAAACCTAACCCTTACCTTAAGTTAAACTGGCTTTCTTTCGACGCGTTATTTAAAGCGCCCTTCTTTCTCCGCGCTGGCTGTTGTCGCCGTGTTGATAACGTCAGCAAAGCGGTTTAGTCGGGCGCGGTTTTGTCTTTCGCCCTTTTGCCGGGTCACGACTTGTCCCAGCTTCTCCCCACCTAGCAATTCGAAAGCATGTAAAATGCAAGTAGAAAAATAGGGACCGTCTTTGGTGGGAAGGTAACAGCGTTCCATGTGCCTTAGGCATTTTGTCATGCCAGCCCCATGACCACGGAGACATCTTCGGACAGCACTGACTCTTTGGCTTTGAAATGAAGTTAAGCACTGCCGCTTAGAGCTGGAAATGACTAGCACATATGTCCAAGGGGAACCTTTACCATTACTTTGATTCTTTCTCTTATTTTCTTTTTTTTCTATTAGATTTTATCATATTTAAAATTTTCTAAGTAAAACTACAAGTGTGTGCATGTGTGTGTGTGTGCGCACCTATAATGGATATAAACAATATAATATATATGGAAATGTAATCCTAAACAATATATCCTCCAGTGAAATCTATAAAATAAAATGAAGCCTTTATATTTCCTTCAGTAAAGCATTCATGGATTACACTGGCTGTAAGAGAAACTATGTGATATTAAGAATAATGACCTATCAAACCACTGCTTTTGATTCCTATTTCCCTTTCTCACACTGAACTCCATTTTATCTTCCAGACAAAAATAAAACCTTTCTTTTCAAATTTCAAATAAAATAAAAACAATCCAGTGAACAATGAATTTAATGTTTCAATTCTTGTTTTACTGATTTCAATGTACATTGAATAAAATGCATTTTCTTTCACTGGGATGGGGCTGACAGCCATGCAGATTTCTGCCGGTCAATGAGGCATATGTAAAAATGAAATGTAGATTTGCCCTGGAAAGAGGTTGAACAAAGAAAAAACATTTAAAGTTGTATTATCTTTCCTTTAGACCAGCTTGTACTCATTTGCAACTATATAGTAAAAAATATGCACGGGACTGACTCAGTAATTCTTGCAGTTGTAGCTACTTCTTTCCACACAACTTATTTCTGTGAGCTAGATCTCAGAGAGAAAAGAAGAAGATCTGATATTTCTTTGTTTTCAGATCAGTTTTGGATGTTCTTTGGCATGGTTTGATGAAAAAAAAAAACACTAAGATTTCACTTATTTAGGTTTAGGTTTATTGGATTTATATGCCACCCTTCTCCCAAGGACTCAGGGCGGCATACAACATTAAAAAAACACATATTACAAAAGTTTTTAAAAAATTAAATAGAATATCCAAAAAACAAAACCCAATTTAGATTAACAATAACATTTTTTAAAAAAATTCGATTAAAATTAACAATAATCAATAATTTATATTGTTTTGTTCAGGCCAGGCTGGCTTGCTGGAAAAGCCAACTTTTTAGGGCGTGTCGAAAGGACCGGAGGTCGGGGATTATATGAAGCTCCAGGGGCAGCTCATTCCAGAGGCAAGGCGCTCCCACAAAGAAGGCTCTCCCCCTGGGGGTTGCTAGCCAACACTGTCTGGCCGACGGCACCCTGAAGAGGCCAACTCTGTGGGATCGCACTGGATGGTGGGAGGCTACCGGTGGCAGTAGGTGGTCTCACAGGTATCCTGGGCCTAAGCCATGGAGTGCTTTAAAGTTCATAATTAGTACCTTGAATAGCCCCCGGGAGACAACCGGCAACCAGTGCAGGCTGCCTAAAAGCGGTGCAACATGGGAGCACCTAGGTGTCCCCATGATAAGTCGCGCAGCCACATTCTGGACCAGTTGAAGCCTCCGGGTGCTCTTCAAGGGCAGCCCCATGTAAATTTCTCTGTTTTGTGCAGAGATCTTAATTTTTAATTCATATGTCTGAGTCATAAGATTCCATCATGTTGTTTACTTCATAGGCAATCAGATTTACAGCCCTGCAGTAGTACAGGATTATTACTTTACTAGATAAATGGACACTTTCCAGATGATTTTCCAGTTTTTCTTTGGATTGGATTATTTTAAAGGAACCTGGGCTGAAAAGGTTGATCTGTATTAATTAACTGGGATGCTGTAGGAATAAACAGACTTGTGAGTCCATAAACTTGTGAGAAAACAAGGATCCTTCCTACTCCTAGTCAACTTTTGCACAAATATGTCTTTGCTATTAACATGGACTTCAAGGAACTGGAAAATAAGGAAGCAAAGATTCCACACAAATGGCCATGCAGACTATCCAGTGCAAGGCACAACACTCCCATTTTGGTGAGCAAATGTTTGGTAAGCAAATGGAGTTCCCCATTTGTCAATAAATAAATAAATATATGCATTCAGCATTCATCTATTCCAGGGGTGTCATGTTTGCGGCATCACAGTGGCGTCACATGATGTATTGGGACTTTTTCCCGCTTCGTTAAACCGGACGTGGGCGTGGCGAGTGCATGATGCATTTGGCCCATGGGCCAGGAGTTTGAAAGCGGTGATCTATTGCATGATCATTTCAGGGTTCCAACGGATGCCCTAATTAACTCATGAACTCAAGTATCCAGCGATGACATCATCTAATCAGTGACAGCCTGAATGTAGTCAAATACTGCAACTGCATCAGGAAGAGTTTATGCCGAGTTCTCAGTTTGGAAGAGGAAATGTAAGCATAATGGAGATTGAATAAATATGAATGGATAAATCAATATGACACTTTGGATAAGAAAATGTCTTTTCACTCTTTCTTTCTCCTGCCTTTTTCTGAAGTGGGCAAAACTAGAAAGAACAGCAGCTAGTATTGAACAACTTATGTTTTAATAACTAGTGCCTGCCTGCTTCTTTCTTTGTTCTCATATCAAGAGACAATCAGGAAGCTCTCACAGTGAATCCCTTTCCTTGACCTTGGATTAAGACAGAAGCTCCAAGAATTGCTTTAAAGATACCAAAACAAATGGAACATGCTGAATATATTTTGCACACTTCAGGATATCCTGCTGATGTACCTGATGTATTCCAGGTTTTTTCATGAACTCTAAAAGATCTATCTGGAAGAATAATTTCACAGGTATGATTCTCTAGCATCAAGGGAATAAGTAAATACATCACAAGGAAACTTAACTAGATATTCCCAGGAGTCCTTTTTAACTTGTCACTGGATTGAATGAATAGATCAAATCAGAGCAACATTTCATGGTGTCTGTACAATAAAAGGCAGAGTATAAATCAAAAGACTAAATAGTATGCATATTATTCCAGCGCTCATATTTTCAGATTGTGACTTCAAAAGATGACTTAAGTGTCTTATTTCTCTTTCTGTAAACACAGAACTCCCATTCTTTTCATTACAGGCCAACTAAATGTTTTATTGAACAGAAACTATGGAGAATAGAAATAAGGGGGAAATTGCCACATATACTCAGAGGCAGTTTGCACATAGTGGTTGTGGGTTTATTTAGAAATTAGACACTGAGCTTGTTGATCAGAAGGTCAGCAGTTCAATGGTTCGAATCCCTAGCACCGCGTAATGGGGTGACCTCCCATTATTTGTCCCAGCTTCTGCCAAGTTAGCAGTTCGAAAGCATGTAACAAATGCAAGTAGAAAAATAAGGACCACATTGGTGGGAAGATAACAGTGCTCCATGTGCCTTCGACATTGAGTCATGCCGGCCACATGATCATGGAGATGTCTTCGGACAGCACTGGATCTTCAGCTTAGAAATGGAAATGAGCACCGCTCCTAGAGCTGGAAACAACCAAGCACACATGTACAGGGGAACCTTTACCTTTACCTATATATTTGTGAAATGTAAGAAATATTTGAATGATTTTTTTTCATTTAAAATATATATCTATAATCAAAATTTCACCTAGGAATCAAAATTAGTGGTCTTCGGAGTATCCAAAAAATGTAGTTATGAACACTGAATACTTTTTTAATCAATCATTACCTCTTTGTCCCAGCCCAAAAGCTACTTCAAGCTACTTTTGGAATCTCCTCCAAAATACCTTCTTATGTAGCATAAACACAAGCTCATAAACACAAGCTCAAAGCTTCTTCAGTTCATTTACTGAACTGAGTGGTTCTTTAGAACTTGTCAATAATGCAATTGTATACTCTTACAGCCATTATTATTTTGAAGAACACCAAGGTCCTCTATTACAGCCTATGGATTCTATGTACTTTTAAAGCATTATGTGCTACATTGGAGTGTTCAGTATATGGCTTTCATTGAAAGAATAACCACACTTCAAAAACATAATGAGAAACTCTGATCTAGGGTAACAAATGCTTAAAGTCCAACAGATAATTGTATTTTTGAAAATGTTTTCCTGATCCAAAAGAAAGCCTGCTAACTATCTGTTTTCGTAGTGGGGAAGAGAAACTATTCAGTTCTTCATCAATAGAGAAGGCACAAGTATTTTCAAAACAATGGAAAGTAGAGAGAAAGAGAAAAACCCAGAGACTCCCTTGTTTGCTGTGCTCATTCCTGTTCACAATACTGTTAGCAATCAATAGGATAAAAGAGAAAAAGAGTTGATAAGAGTTCATATTATTTGAACTGTAAAATAAGCTAAATGAATACATATTAATTTAATTAGTTTGATCTGGCAGTGATTTTTAATTTAAGTACTTACTTTACTTTACAAATATTTAAAGCTATCTATTCAGCATATAATTAGTTAGCAGAGTTTCCCTATCTATGGTACATTTGAGTATCCTAATGTTTAAAAAGTGTAGACCAGGAGTGGCAAACTCAAAGCCCGTGGCTAGATCCAGCCAGCGGGGTGTTTAAATCTGGCCTGCAGGGCTGCCCTAGAAGCAGCAAAAGACCAGCCCATAGTACCTCGGCCCAGCTCAGGCTGACCAGATGCTGATCTACAACCTGGTGGCAGCCATTTTCATTGGTGCTGCAGGAGAATGTCACAGCCACAGCACACGCAGCCCTCCCAAGCTCCGTTTTCACTAGCAGAGTGCTGCAGGAGGCCGTTGCAGCCAAAAACAGAGCACCCCTCCCAAGCTCTCTTTTCATTGGCAGAGTGCTAACAAAACAAAATTGCTTGCCCTCCACTGGACAGGCTGCCCCACCATCCAGGGGTCCTCCATGTGGCCTGAGAGGGTTGATGAGGCTCCTCTGGAGGACAAGGGTTTGGCGCTCTCCCTGGTCTCCCTTCCTCCATTCCTTCAGCCCCACCCGGGACACCACAGGTGCCCCTGACACTAGTGATGTTGGGCTGCCCACGCCCATCCCAGCCACACCAACCCAGCCCCCAGAGGTCGAAAATAAACCTGTTGCGGCCCTTCATGAAATTGAGTTTGACACCCCTGGTATGGACTCAAAATACAAAGCCTAAGGACAGAAACTGTATTAGGCCACAGTAATCTCACAGTAACCAATCAGATGCTTCTAGAGTTGCTAATAAGCAGAAAATAGAGGTATATCCCTCCCTACAACTGGTGTAAGGATGCCTATTGCTTGAATATTAATATTAATAATATTAATATTCAAGGTAATATTAAAACTTCAAAACCAATACCTATTAATAGATATACCTGCTGGAGGATGGAATGGATGGAAACAAAGTCAGACACAAGTGCTGTTTATTTATTATTAGATAAGGGTAGGGGTAAAAGTATATTCATACAGTAAGTGTTGTTTATATTTATTTATCATGATCTATCATTAGAATATGTATTCTAATGCCCAACATAAGGCATAGAACTAAACTAAATGACTTAAGTATTTTTTGCTACTTAAAAAATACTACAAAAATACTACTTTACTACAAAAATGTTTTACTAATAGTTTCTCCTCCTCCTCCTCCCATGCTTACTTGTGGAATACTAATAGCTCTTCTCCATAATACTCTCTTGCCCAGTTCTCCAGTACCTAAACCATTGGAGTTCACTCAACTAGGACTTAGGCATCTTCTGGTTCTTCCTCTGGATGAATTTCCTTTGGGCTCTGGCTTTCTCAGGCATTGCCTCCTCTCCTCTGTGCCTTGTCCATACCAGCAGTACTGCCTGCCAAAACCTGGAGGAAAACTCCCTCCTGCTGTCTTATCTGTTCTGGTTTCCTTTATACTTCTCTCTTCTGAATGCTACGTGCCAGCTTGCAGGTGCTTCTTAGGGGTTTTCAACCTTATTTTCTCTCTTTCTCTCTTTCTCTCTGTGTGCCTACGTGACTAAGCTGGGCAGCTGACAGTCAGGCAGTGCCGATAAAATAACATTTGACTTTGACAGTTGCATGTAACACTTTGTTGTTTCAAGGCAGGTCATCCTTCCACAGTATCTTGACAAATTTATTTAATCCTCTTTTCAAGCCACCAAAGTTGGTGACAGGTGATATGGAATGCCACTGGATAAATATGCCCTGGGCAAACTGGTGCTTATTTTTTTGTCAGTTAGAAGCATCTGCCTGTTTCATTGGATGACACCCTACCTCCCCAGTCCAACCCCATATATAATGGAGAAAAGGTTCTCATTGTCTATTTTTCCATGCTGTGCATGATTTTACACGCCTCACATGATTCCTCTTCAGTTACATCTCTAGGATGGAATCTCCTTTTTTACAGCTATTGCACACAGAGTCGACATATTCCTTGAGCTATTGACCCCAACATCTTTTTCCTCGGATTGATTACAGGCAACTCAGATGCTTCAGAATATATACCGCCTAAGGTTAGGTTACTTTGGCTCGTTAATGGGCCCTTACGCTTCCTTAAATTGAAATGCATTCTTCATCTGATTGACCATTTGGCCAGTCCTAGAAATCCATTCCTAATGATATTGCTGGCAGGAAGACAAAAAGAGAGCACAAGTTCCATCTTCTTATTCCTGCACTGTAATATTACTCCAAATATGTAAAATGTAGAGTTTGTGTTGCAAGGTTACAAGGCATGTTTAGTCACTTTCTTCTCCTTAATGTCCCAGCTCTGTCACCCTAATCTGAGGCCCAGGAGGAGTCTTTATGGCCTCCAGAATGCCACCAACACTGAAATAGAGGCACCCTCTGACCACATGATTTTTCAGATGTTGGTGCTAGCTTTTTCACAGATCTTGGCTTGGCTTTTCCTATTATGTCCATCTATTCATCCATTTAGAATGTTGATCTTGTCTTTTATGGTATTTTTGGAAGCTCTGTATACTCCCAAACCAAATGCTCCCAGCATTCCTTCAGAGATCAATGTTCAAGTATTCTGCCATTTTTTGATCGTGTTATGGACCACCAGCCAGCTTCCAGATTTTTGTCACATAGAATATCTCTCTGTTCTGACCCAGCTCCCAAACACGACAAACCCTCTGTAGTTAAACAAATGTTCCCTTTATTGACAGCACCAGCAGTCCTGGCAAAAAGTTTCTCTCTCACACACAGCAGGAGAACAAGTCTGTCCAGCAGGGAGATGAATAGTTGTCTCTCAAACATATTCAACTCTACCCCCTGCCTTTAATCCCCAGAGCTAGGGTGTGGCTTTGCTAACAGCAGTGGATCTTCCATCCCAAGGATCAGCCCATATATTTCCACTGTTCTCCTCTCCTCTGCTTTCTGGGCATTGGAACTTCAGGCACTAGACCCAGCTGTTTCTCCTCTTCCTCATCAGCCATATCCAGATCAAGGGGCTGTTGACTCCATCTGAGGGTTGACAGACGGTGCAGGCTCTGCCTCTGTCTCTATCTCTGACAGCTCCACTCCCTCTTCCCACTTGGAGCTCTCAGATTGCTTTGATGCTGACTCCCATGCCTCCTCCTCCTCATCTGATTTGGCTGCTGGAGGGGCCAGCGGCCAACAGTCCACAACACTCTCACATGATTTATATGCCCAATAGTTGTTAGACATTCAGTTGTATATAACTGTCATCCATTCTATCAATCAGCACTCTCCTTCAGATCTGCCATGATCATCCTGATGTCATACTTTAAAGTGTCCAGCCAATGGATACTAAGGAAGGCCCTTCTCCATTTTCTGCTGATCATTTCCAGCATGATTGACTTTTTGAGCAAGTCAGCTCAAAAACTCAGCAAGTCAGCTCACATGGCATGGCCAAAGTATGATAGCTACGATGCAGAAAAGATGCGGAGACTCTAGAAAGAATGCAGAAAAGCGCAACAAAGATGATTAGGGGACTGTAGACTAAAACATATGAAGAATGGTTGCAGGAACTGGGTATGTCTAGTTTAATGAAAAGAAGGACTAGGAGAGACATGATAGCAGTGTTCCAATATCTCAGGGGTTGCCACAAAGAAGAGGGAGTCAAGCTATTCTCCAAGGCACCTGAGGGTAGAACAAGAAGCAATGAGTAGAAACTAATCAAGGAGACAAGCAATTTAGAACTGAGGAGAAATTTCCTGACAGTGGGAACAATTAATCAGTGGAACAGCTTGCCTCCAGAAGTTGTGAATGCCTCAACACTGGAAGTCTTTAAGAAGATGTTGGATAGAGTTTAGAGTTTCCTGCCTAGGCAGGGGGTTGGACTAGAAGACCTCCAAAGTCCCTTCCAACTCTGCTATTGTATTGTGTTGTGTTGTATAATACTGTATTGTATTGTATTGTATTGTATTGTATTGTATTGTATTGTATTGTATGGCTATCTTGGTTTCAAGTGATATTTTTGGTGAGGTTCAGTCTAGAACATATTTGTTTGTGATTTTTGCAGTCAGTGGGATGCATAATAGATGGATGCCCAATACAAATCCTACTTTTTTTTCCCGACGACAAATTACTCTCAACCAAAACTTTCCACCTTCCCGTAAAAGTATGCTCAGTATGAAAAATAGATGGTTTCAGTATTCAAGGATTGAAGAAACCTCTAAATGATGACTTCTGTCCCCAAGACCCGAAATCTGGCAGCTGTTACCATAGAAATATAATGAAGGTATCACATCCTGGAAGGTTTTGTCCATGTATCTCTCTGAATGTCTAAGATTTTCCAGTATGCTGTAGTTAATGTAGTTTCAAAGAAATGGATTTATTTCCTGAGAATCAGGGAATACAGCTAAACCTATAACTGCTGCCCAAAGCACATAGATAAACATTTGATATATTGTGCAATAAATTACAGAAACCCCTGTGATTTTCTGGCTTTTTATTTCATACTATTTTAGTATGTTTAATAGTATATCATTATTTGTTAACTATTTGTATCTTTTTTTCTTTGTTCTTTAACAATGGTCTTGTGTTACGCAATCCCCAAACCTCAAGGTAGGATTTGTGTGTGTATTTGTGTGTGTGTGTGTGTGTGTGTGTGTGTGTGTAAAATGTATTGTGATCTGGCAGCTGTTACCATAGAAATATAATATAGCTGTTACCATAGAAATGCCCCCAGGGGGGCATTTACCCAGGTTCGCCTGGTGCACCATTTGCGCCCCTACCTGAACCGGGAGGCTCTCACAACAGTCACTCGTGCCCTTGTGACCTCTAGGCTGGAGTACTGCAATGTGCTCTACATGGGGCTGCCCTTGAAGAGTATTTGGCGACTTCAGCTAGTCCAGAATGCGGCCGCGCGAGCGATTGTGGGTGCACCTCGCTTCACCCACATAACACCTATCCTCCACGAGCTGCACTGGCTACCTGTCGATCTCCGGGTGCGCTTCAAGGTGCTACTTGTCACCCATAAAGCCCTACATGGTAGTGGATCTGGGTACTTGAGAGACTGCCTACTGCCATTTACCTCCACGCGACCTATTAGATCTCATCGATTAGGCCTCCTCCGAGTTCCATCTGCCGGTCAGTGCCGACTGGCAACTACGCGGAGGAGAGCCTTCTCGGTGGTAGCTCCGACCCTATGGAACGATCTCCCCGTGGAGATTCGTACCCTCACCACCCTCCAGACCTTCCGCACAGCCCTCAGAATCTGGCTATCCCATCAGGCCTGGGGCTAAGACTGTAACCCACCCGAATGGTATGAATGTTGTGTTTTTTAATTATGTATTGTCTTATATGTTAAAAAGTTTGTCTCCCCCTCCCTCTTGGATTGTGAGCCGCCCTGAGTCCCCCCAGGGAAAAGGGCGGCATATAAATAAACTTCTATCTATCTATCTATCATCTATCTATCTATCTATCTATCTATCTATCTATCTATCTATCTATCTATCTATCTATCTATCTATCATCTATCTATCTATCTATCTATCTATCTATCTATCTATCTATCTATCTATCTATCTATCTAATAGTTTCTGGACAATTACATAAGATGCAGTAATCCAGCTAAATCACAGCCTAGTTGATGAACATATCACCATCATTTGATTTATCAAATTAATAGTCACTGCAGAAATCATCATTCTCAAATACAGACAATATAATTAGCATAATTTGCAGAGACTTTGTACAACAGACAGTCATGTTTGGGGGAGGGGCAGATTGATCTGTAACATTGTGTAATGCATTTTGAGTATCATTAGTGAAACAATGAAACCCAGGTAGAATTTTCGTCTCAGAGGTGTTTTCTATTGGCCCCTTAGACAATTATGGATTCTGAAGCCTACCTTGTTTCATTTGGTATTTGTTTAAAAGCTGCCAACTTGCCATATGCTGTCGATTTTCAGTGAGTTGATAAACCACTCTGTTTTTTGCTATTGGCATCTGATTCAAACAAGAAATAAGCTACAAAGAGTGCATCAACTCCACAGCTGGCTCTACTATATGGGTCACAAATTTTGAAAGCTAGTTAACATTACCATTCAGAAATGGTTTACATCAATCTTCTGTCAATAACTGTCATTTGTTATTCTTTTCCCATTGTGCATGGCAGAGAGCTAGAGAGGGTGGTTATGTGTCCATAATATACAGAGAGAGATAAATACAGACCCAGAGAAAGAGGGAGGGAGGGAGGGGAAAAAGGGTAGTTGTGTGGTCATAAGAGAGAGAGAGAGAGACAGAGACAGACAGACAGATAGACAGAGAGAGACACACAGAGAGATACACACACAGAGAGAGAAAGAGAGAGAGAGATAAAGAGAGAGAGACAGAGACAGAGACAGAGAGACAGAGAAGATATATACACAGAGAGAAAGACAGACAGACAGAGGGAAAGCCTGTTTGGCTTTCTCGTTACTATCCTATTTGGAACCAAAATCTTACAGGGCAGTCATTTCAGAACAGGAGCTGATTTTGATGAAATTATCCCATTGTATATGAGCCATTTGAGCATTTGGCTGATGTGATAGCTTTAAGGCATCCATGTACAACCTCATTTGCTGGGCCTGGCATTAAAATACTCTTTTTTTGTTGCTTCTACTGATCCACCGCATAGAGCATTTTCTGGTCTCCTAAATGGAATGAAAGTGTCCCTCTCAGCTGGATTCTAATTTAAAAGCAGCAATTCCAGCTGTTACTGGCATTCAGTGGCAGATCCATTTCACTTCACTACAAGAGCTCTTGTTGCTGATGGGAATAATGGAGTCATTTCTCTTATTGCCATTTTGGTGGAAATATCTTTCTCCCTCTTCAGCTTAATAAGGAAGCTGGAAACACTGCTAGGTGAATACCATGGTCCAGAAACTAATAGCTTGCAAATGTAAGGTTAGAAACCTTTGCAACAGTCAAGGCCATATTTCCCCACCATCTCATGATCTTTGGGTAAATTCCTCTAATGCTGAAACTTTCAGATCCTTTTGAAACACCATTTCCAGCATCACTAAAAGCTGCCTCTGTAAATTGAGTCCTAAAGTTCAGCAATATTTAAAAGGCCACCAGTGTAGTGTGATGGAAGGGGTGGGAAGTACGATGACAGGCAAAATATGTAGGAGGGTAAATAAAAAAGTGTAAAAGTATTTATAGATATTCATAGAGACACAAGGGGAGAGGGGGGGAGGGAGGGAGGGAGGGAGGGATGGATGGATGGATGTTTTACATTAAATATACTGTATAACCTGACTTTCTACTAAAGAGGATATTTAGCATTGGGAATAAAATCACATAGCATGACTATAATGAAAAGTCATTTTTTTCCCTAGTAAGCCTTTTGTCTTGCTGATGACAATTCCTTCAAGGACCAGATCAGAGGTGGGTTCCTACCAGTTCGCACCTATTCGATAGAACCGGTTTGTCAAATCTACTGAACCAGTTAGAAGAGGTTCCACCAGTGGACCCGGAAAGCAGGTCACACCTACAGAAAAAGTTCCAAAAATTTTTGAAACCCACCACTGGTGGGTGTGTAATGTCCCGCATAATGATCTAGTAATATTTCCTGTACATTTTAGGGACCTTTCCTTACATAATTGGTGTTTTCTTTCATACTTTTGGATTTCTAATTTCTGTTTCCGTTAGTTGGCAATTGCTAAAACCAATCCCACATGAAAAAATATTTAAAGCCTTCTTGATTTTAATTGTCAATTTATTTATTCCTGCACATTGTAATATTTATTCATTTACATATCTCTATTTTTCCACTGTTGTGCAAACACAATCCCAGCAGCTGCTAACATGTGTAAAATTAAATATATATTATATTCCCTTTCAATTAGCCAACAAAATATTTCTGGTTTTAATTCCATATCTTGCTTTATGATTGCTTCTAACCACTAACTTCTGAATAGCTACTTGGACCGACCTAAGTACTAATTCATAATTTCATATCCAGTCACATGGGCGGCAAGCCACTCCCATCCGGTCACATGGGTGGCAAGCCTCTCTCACAAAGGAGGCCACACCCATAGAGTAGGTTCCAATTTTTGAAACTCACCACTGGACCAGATTGTTATTTTTTCCCTTTACATTTTTCTATCCTGTGGTTTGCAAGATTCTCACACAAGAATCTTTCCTTCTTGCAATTGCATTTTTTTTTAAAAAAAGGTATGCCAGTTTGTGAGTATGTGCGTACCCACATGTGTACAGGAAACTGTGATTAACTTCTATTGATTTCATACTACCAGACATAATGTCACTATGCTTGGGGAAACATCTTTTTTTTTACTCTTTGCAACTTTGCATTTGATGGTTAGTTTGCTTTTAGTATTCTTCCCTTTCTTCCAATTAGAGGCCAATAAACTATCTTAACTCCAAACATTTTACAGCCTGTTATGGGACCAGAACATCCTACCCTCTAGATCAGGGATGTCAAACTCAAGGCTTACGGGCTGGATCTGGCCTGCCCTCGAGGTGCTTAGATCTGGCCTGTGGGGCAAAGGACCAGCCTGTGGAACCTCTGCTAGCGAAAATGGGGTATGGGGGCCCACATGCACCCCATTTTTGGTCTGGATGACCTCCTACACCACCCTAACCATCCTCCCCCCAGCCAGCCGATGAAGGATAACTACAATGCTGATCTGGCCCTCAAAGAAATCCAGTTTTACACCCCTGCTCTAGATCGAATTTATCATCCCTGAATAGCAGTTAGACTTAGCAGTTAGACTTATATACCACTTCATAGGGCTTTCAGCCCTCTCTAAGCAGTTTACAGAGTCAGCATATCACCCCCACAGTCTGGGTCCTCATTTCACCCACCTCGGAAGGATGGAAGGCTGAGTCAACCTTGAGCCGGTGAGATTTGAACCGCTGAACTGGAGATAACAGTCAGCTGAAGTGGCCTGCAGTACTGCACCCTAACCACTGTGCCACCTCGGCTCTATATAAATTATAAATTATAAATTATAAATTCTTCCTTTTTATATTATTGACCAGCAGGAATAGAACCAATAGTAATAGGTGTTTTGGGGCAATCCCAAAACCCTTGGAGCACAATTTGAACACCATCAGCATTGATAAAATCACAATCAGTCATTTTCAAAAGGCAGCTTCACTTGGAACAGGTTACGTCAGGGGTGTCAAACTGGAGGCTCACGAACTGGATGTATCATGCACAGGCCCACCCTAGCTCTATGAAGGGGAAAAATGTCATGAAACCCCACATGATGGCAACATGACATCGTGAGTTTGACACTCATGGGTTACATCTTGTGACAATACCTTTAACACAATCAACCATCCACATCTGCCTATCCCACTTCCTAGTTGCTATTGTTAGTTGCAAAGTCATGTCCAACCCATCATGACCCCATGGACAACATTCCTCCAGACCTTCCTGTCTTCTACCATCCCTGGAGTCCATTTAAGCTCACACCTACTGCTTTGGTAACTCCATCCAGCCACCTCTTTCTCTGTCATCCCCTTCTTCTTTTGCCCTCAATCTTTCCCAGCATTAGGATCTTCTCCAGTGAGTCCTTCCTTCTCATTAGATGGCCAAAGTATTTGAGTTTCATCTTCAGGATCTGGCCTTATCTACTTCCTTGAGAAAGACTAAATAACTAGATAAAAATGTCAAACTAGCTTGAACCTCTGGCTGACTGGTATGCAAGCAACTATAATACCTTGTTTTTCTTCTAGGAATTTAAGAGGTTCACTGACCACCATAGCAACATGAAACATGAGATTGATTGACTCAACTTACCACCTTTGGCTAAATTTGGATTCAAACTTGCATTGCAGTCCCTTTTTGGCATTCAAAATGACATTTTGATACCACTCCAACCCTGTGATTTAACCTATGAGTTGTTTAGTATACTTACATAAAAGCTAACTTGTATTTTTCAGCATATTTTTTTGATAGCAATAGCAGTTAGCAATAGCAGTTAGACTTATATACCGCTTCATAGGGTTTTCAGCCCTCTCTAAGCGGTTTACAGAGTCAGCATATTGCCCCCAACAACAATCTGGGTCCTCATTTTACCCACCTCGGGAGGATGGAAGGCTGAGTCAACCCTGAGCTGGTGAGATTTGAACAGCCAAACTGCAGAACTGCAGTCAGCTGAAGTAGCCTGCAGTGCTGCATTTAACCACTGTGCCACCTTGGCTCTTTGCTTCAATACAGGTAGAAAAGTCTTTGCCACTTACCAACCATGCTTTTCTATCATCATCCAGTCTTTGCTAAAATTGTTTTTGAAAGTCAAGCATTTGAATGAATGGTTTTGTAATCGTTGTTGAACACTTTGGTGATGTAATCAATAGCACCCGTCACTGCTTAACCTTGGCTAGATTATTTTTAAAGTAATCAAAAATAAAGGATATTTGATCTCAATAGATCTTGTAGAAATATAAAATGCAGTATGACGATCAAATGTCCTCAAAGTGACTGTACTCTACAATGTCCTGATCGGACTCGGGAGGCAAAGAATGGATGCGGGTGGGGCCAGTCAGAGGTGGTATTTACTGGTTCTCCAACTATTCAAAATTTCTGCTCCTGGTTCTTCAGAACTGGTCAGAACCTGCTGAATCCCACCTCTGACCCCATGCATCATTTCTTTCAGCTGCAGAGAATCTTGAGATTTTTCTAAAGTGGAGTGAATACTTCGTTTCATTATTCTGGCTAATCATTAATTTGATTGAGCTCTTTACACTATATAAATTGTTAGATTTCTCAAAATTAACTAGTCAGACTGCTCTAGACATTAACATTTTTTCAGCTTTACTGCATTCCCAGACTTAGACAAATCTACAGCATGTATTTCAATTAGGCAATTGATCTAGTTTCAATTATTTTCCCCAATATTAGAGCCTTAGAGGTAAGCGAAGCAAAGTTATGTGCCATGCTCCAGATATTGCTTGAATCCTCCCCCCACTTCTGAGATGGTACATTCTTAGACTCACTGTATTTGTATTTTGTATTGGTATTTATTAGTTTGTCAAACATGTACAAGAAGGGAGGTATAAATATAATCATGGATATAAATGAAAGAAATGAATACGAACAGATGGGGACAGTAAGAGAGGGACAGTAGGCATGCTGGTGCACTTATGCACACCCCCTTTACGGCCTTCTTAGGAATGGAGTGAGGGCCACAGTAGACAGTTTAAGGTTGAAGCTGTGAGAGTTAGAGGATATAACAACAGAGCCAGGTAGAACATTCCAGGCATTGTCCTCTCTGTTGCTGAAGTCATAATTTCTGCAATCGAATTTGAAGCGGTTCACCTTGAGTTTGTATCGAGTGTTTTCCTGTCTATTATTGAGGTTGAAGCTGAAGAAGTCATTGGCAGGTAGGAGATTGTAGCAGACAATTTTGTGTACTGTGCTTAGATCATAGTACAGGCAGCACAGTTCCAGACTGTGGTACTTCCATGCCAGGGTTTAGTTCTCATGGCTATGTTTTCTGGCATAGCCAGTGTTTAACTTTTGTTTCAGGAGTGGAATTTCTATCTCTCAGATTTCGGCAATGTTTCAGAAGTCTTGTACAACCATTTGGCTTCCGCTTACTTTCAACCAGCAGGGAGGTGGGCAGATGTAAAACGGGGACATGTTATTTCATCTGTTAAATTTTTAATATAGACATGTGTTTGTGATCCATCAAGCTGAATGTCAAGCAGAACTTATTAGCGGCTTCCTAAATCATCTTTTTGACATTCCCTTTTAGAGCTCATAAAAAAAGGGATAGGGTAAGAAACCATTTGTATTAAGCTTGGCAGATAAGATTATATGGTTGATGCTTTTCTACAGAACAGACTTATCTGTTTGGATGCAGACCTTTTCACATGTACAGGTTTATCATCATCCTTACAGGATCCTTATCAAGGAAGTCATCTTTATTATTCAGATGTGATCTAAGGATGAGAGTTAAACCTACCTAGTAAATTTATTAATAACAGGTGCGACCAGGTGCCTTGCAAGGAAGATGGAAAATGCTAAAGCTGTAAAGTAAAGAAGAGCCAAGGTGGCGCAGTGGTTAAATGCAGCACTGCAGGCTACTGCTAGATCAGCAGGTCAGCGGTTCAAATCTCACTGGCTCAGGGTTGACTCAGCCTTCCATCCTTCCGAGGTGGGTAAAATGAGGACCCAGATTGTTGGGGGCAATATGCTGACTCTCTGTAAACCGCTTAGAGAGGCCTGAAAGGCCTATGAAGCGGTATATAAGTCTACTGCTATATATTGCTAAATAGCTGGATTATAAGATACAGGAAGCAGAATTTTCTAAAATGGGAAGATAGGTAAACAAAAGAACATATCTGGGGAAGAAAGAAGAACATTTCCTAGAGAAATAGGAGGCCCCACCCTAAAGATCCATCAAGCTGAACTTGATTGAGACACATTTGTGTCTTGATCCATGAGGTTGGAGCAGGGGTGGGCTTCAAAAATTGCAGCAACGGGTTTGCTGTCCCGTTGCTGGGTGGGCGTGGCCATGGTGGGTGTGGCCTCCTGCACCACAGTGTGGGAGCATTTTTCATCCTCCTCAGGCCCTGGAGGCTTTCCTCTAGCCTCTGGGAGGACAAAGATTGCTTCCCCGGGCTTCGGAGGCACTCCAGAGGCCAGAAATAGACCCTTTTCCAGACTTCTGGAGCCTCTAGTAGGAGGATTTTCTCCCCTCCCCAAGCCTCCACACAGGCCCTGCACTTACCTGGCATGATGAAAATGGAGACTCCTGGGAGGGGCAGGGTGGGGCAGGGTGGGAGGGGCCAGCCAGGAGTGGATTTGGGGGTTTGCCAAACCATGCAGTATCTTCACTAAAGGATCACCCAAACCTGTGCGAACCCCCAGCAGCCCACATCTGGGTTGGAGGGAAATAGAGGAAAGGGTCTACTTTGGGGAAACACAACATATGTATTTGTGTGAGAGAGACAGAGACCAAGTGAGAATGAGAAATGTATCATAAAGATATGTAAGAACTTGGGGTTTGATAAGGAAATGAAGAGAAAGAATGAGAAATTCAGAGAGTGGGATGAAAAGGAGGTGGGCAGACCATTTGTAATTAGCAGGGAGTCATTTCCTCTGCAGGAAGAAAGCTTGTTTGTGCTCAATAAATGAGAGAAGGAAGGCTTGAGCTGCAGTGCCTGAATACCAGAAGAATGGTTGATATTAAATCAATGTGATGTGAAGAGTTTGAGGTTCCTCTGCAAAAAAGCAGCCTAGAAAATTATTTGAAGAAGAGAGAGATGCTAGCACAAGGAGAAGAGGAGAAAAGTGGATTGAAAACTAGCATAAAACAGGCACCTACAGAACATATTGGCCTAGGTAATTAGTATGAACTTATTTTACAAGCATGCAAACTCTTGGTGTTGGTCATGTTTCCTAACAGTTTAAGTAAGACCTGACAACAGTTCACAGTTAAAAGCAGGCTATTCTTGTTCTTTTGGGTTGGCCAAGAAGAGAAGGTAATAGTCACCCCTGAGAATCCACTTCACACCCTGCAGATTGTGCAACAGTAGTGTATCCTGACAAACCTTGGTACATTCAAAACTGTGTGTGTCATAGCTTTCTGAATAAACTGAAATCTCCAAATGTTTTTTTTTTTAAGAGTACCCTGTCAGCCCTGAAAAAGGCCTGACTGAAGCGATTTTGAGACTTCAGTGCTGACACACTGGAGAAGAGGGACAGGGATGGGGGAATACAGATAGTTGGGATTTGTAGTCAAAACAAAATATTTTTCTCCTGAGAACCAAGGATATTCCTGCAGGTGCTCGGAAGGAGGAGTCACTTAGCAACTGGACAGTATCCTGATTGGACCATGTGACTGATTGTGCTAAGAAAGTGAAAAACTTCTACTTTTAATTAGATGACAACTGCAGGAATAATCAGAGTCAGTTTTCACCAGAACATGCCAATATGACATATCCAATAAGCTTATTCTGTGAGGAATCTACATGCCTTCAGAGCTTTATTTGCTATGGGTATGTTATTTACAACCCTGACATTATCTCCTGTAGTAGAATGCTTTGCAATAATTCTCTCAGTGTCTAAAGTATGAGTGACAGCCAGCATGGCCTCCTGGCCTAGGAATGGGCATACCTGGCACATAAGATAGATCAGTGCAAAACCCTACTCAGCTACATTTTCCAGTGTCTCATCCTGTGAGTCCAGGATGACCACCAAATTGTGCATTAAGTCATTACAGAGCTATGCTTCCCTGTTAACAATTGAAAATAAAGAACATCTGGGTTGAGAAGGCCTATAAACCTAAAGCCACTCCATTTGGCTAGATTTGAGTCACAGCCAGTTCTTACTCATGATTAAAATCTATATCAGCTCTTAAGTAGACACAGAGCCCAGAAAACATATTGCACATCAGCTAATAAAACTTAAAGGAGATCAATATTAAACAGATCAAGCTGTGCATTATTAAGCAAAATCCACGTGTTTATGATGTATTCAGACCAGATAATGTGCTCAAAGTAAAAATAAAGGCTGTATTATTATCATTCTATTATTAATTATTTCAAGTGAATTTTTTTCAGCAATTACTGCAGCATTGGGTCCAAATTCTGAATGGAAATAATGGGTTTTCAAAGAAAGCATTGTAGTATCTGATTCTGCCTACTTCTTTGCTCATTGAGGTAGCAGTAGTAATAGCAATAGCAATAGCACTTAGACATATATATGTAGACTTAAGACTTATATACTTATAGTATTAGGATTGGAATTCATCCCTATACATATTTATGTTTGTAGAAGTCACCATATTCAAAGTAGAAATGTTGGAAATAGTCTTGCATCTATTTGTATTTATTTATATTATATATTTATACCCCACCTTTATTATTTTTGCAAATAAATCAAGGAGGAAAACCTATACAATTCACCTTTCTCTTTCTATTTTCCCACAATAGTAATCAATGCCAAATCCAGCGAAACAACTGGCCGCTGTGATACAATTCCAATTATAATAATATCTGTATTCTTAAAAATATATAAATGTAGAAATATACTAATACTTTGGAACTCTCAAAGTGGATTAAATAAAAAGAATCATGTTCAAATTGTTATTAATCTCGGTGATGATGAATTGTTACAGTTACATATGGACATTTTTTCCTATGATTAATTTTAAATAGATGATTTCTTTCAGATCTGACTGCTGATAAAATTGCTTAGAGAAGAAAGAGGATCACAAAAGGCAATAAATTGCCTCAAAAATATTAAATATTTGTGACTCATGCCTAATTCATTTTTAATTAAAGAGTTGAGACTAAAATTGGCCATGTTTCAGTCTATATCTGTGATCTGAGATAATAGGGTTCAGTAGTTTAATTCAATTGGTAATAATAATTTGAAAAAAGTTTCATCAATAATTGTAATGAGACAGCACCAAAATATCTACAGAGGTTTTTGATAAATGGAAGGGATGTCACAACAGGATGAAAAGAACAGGAATATTAAATCCCTGTCTCAGAAAAACAACATTGTTAGACGGGGTGGGCTTCAAAAAATTTCAGCCATGGGCTCTCTGCTTGGTTGTTGGGTGGGCATGGCCATGGTGGGGGGGGCTTGTTGGCCTCCTGCACCATGGCCAGGGGATATTTTCTCCTTCCCCAGGCTCTGGAGGCTTTCCTCGAGCCTCTAGGAGAGTGAAAACTGCCTCCTTGGGCTCTGGAGGCCTACTGGGAGGTCCACTCCCCCCCTCCCCGAGCTACCGTGCAGGTCCTGCACTTACCTCGCATCCAAAATGGGCTGCATGGAGACTCCTGGAATGGGCGTGGTGGGGTGGCAGCTGCGAGGTGTGGTGGGCATGGCCAGCCAGGGGTGGGATTTTAAGGTTCTCTGAACCAGCCGTAAAGTTAGCTACAGGTTGTCCCAAACCCATGCGAACCCGTAGCAGCCCACCCCTGCTATTAGGCAGAAGGTTTAATGAGATAATAAAATTCATTGGTTGTCTAGTTCTGTCAATGATAGAGAACCCCAGAGACCCTCAATGTTCTCTACCTACGGACATGAAGTTGTATCTTTTAAATTGTATATTACCATTCAAAAAGCAGCAGAAAACTGTGATCTATGAATCATTTTGAAAAGAAAACAACAACCATGAAATACTTTGAAGACATTTGATCCAACTCACAGCTTTGAAACAGGTGAGGTCCCCACTTTGATTCGCAAAGCTGCTTTCCCTGAGATGATTTGATCAAAGTGTCACTGAATTGAAATGCCCCTTTGAAGCTTTCCACAGCACTAGGAAAAAGTATCTGTTGTGTGTGCAATAACAACTTTCCTTTTGATTATGTAAGTACATTGGATAGTCATAAGGGTTGTTGTTCAAAGTACTTTGTTCTAAGTATAGGATGGTTGACTAGACAAGCATTCTACTACTGCAGGGAATCTAAAACAACAGAATTATTGGGAGTTACCAAAAGAATTTTGCCTTTGGCCAAACATTTTTCCCGAAAGATGTTTGAGGCCTGAGGAACAAAGGATCGGATGAATGTTGGAAGAGATATGGTAAGTATAGCAGAATTGCTAACTACCAATCTACACATATCTAGGACATACATTTAAACTTTGAACAAACTTGTCTAGGCTATAAAATATGTTTGCAGAGAAAACATTATACAAACTAACGTAGATGCTTTCAATCAGAAAATAATGCACAGATGAGGAATACCCAATGATGGGATGAAACCAGTTTAACAACTTGTTCGATGAGTGTGTACTTTGCACATTCATGCACATTTTGCACATGCTTTGTGCATGTGCACAGCATTTAAAAAACCACCCATTTTTAACTTAAAAACCTACTTTCTATATCAGCACCAGTGAATAAAAGGGCTGATGCGCAAAAATCTGTTGTGCCGTGTGAATCAGCTGAGCTAAAAACGAGGGAAATATAGGACAAGAAAGGGTAAGGGCAGGTGGACAGGGCCAACTGCTCACTGGAACTATTGGTTTGCCCAAACTGGTCCAAACTGGCTGAATCCCACCTTTGGAAATACCTGTTTTGACATTAGTGATGTGTGGAAAATATTCTTAGGAATACAATTGGGGAGAAATTGAATATGAGCTAAGCATGGCAGGGGAAAAGCAAACATAATTTTTGACTGAACCAGTGCAATAATATTTCACAAAATTATGAAGAGTGCATTCAGTCAACATTTACCAATTACCTATTCATTTGTGTCCCTACCTCAGAGAAATCACACCTTTATTATAGCTATAGACTAGTCCGGGAAGGGTAAAACAACAATAACAGCAACAAAACTAATATTTTTAAAGGTATAAAATACAGTATATAAAGTATACAAAGTTAGAAAACATTTAAAAACTAAAATGTGTAGATATAAACAAAAATCTAAACGTATAAAAAGGGATACAAAATTAAGCATATTATAAAAACCATAACAATTCTGTCCCTATGTTTTTTTTTTCTTTTGCAGTTAAATTTTCTGTCTTTCTTAACATACCCTGTGGCAGGAGTGTCAAACTCAAGGCTTAGGGGCCAGGGCCGGCCCATGGGGCTAAGGTGGGTTGCTGCCGGTTTGGCCCAGATTGGGCAAAATGGTAGTAGTGGTGGTGGGAGGCTCCACCCACCAAGTATCATACGCATGCATGAGAGCGTGCCCAAACCGGTAGTAAAAAAATAGCAACCCACCTCTGCCATGGGTATTTAGATCTGGCCCGTGCGGCCACCCTGAAAATAGCCAAGGACCAGCCCGCAATGCCTTTGCCAATGAAAATGCATGTAGCCCTCCCAAACTCCATTTTCTCTGGCAGAGGGTTGCAGGAAGCCATTACAGCTGGAAACGGAGCTCAGGAGCCCGTTTTTCCTGGCAGAGTGCTTGGGCCTCCACAGGGACCCCTGGCACAAGTGACATTGAGCTGGTCACACCCACCCTGGCCACGTCCACCCCTGCCCCCCAAGGTCAAACACAACCCTGATGTAGCCCTCAATTAAATTGAGTTTGAGCATCCTACCCTATGGAGAGAAGTACACTAAATGCACAACCATTTTCACTTATTGCCGTATCGACTTTTTCCTTTAAAGAGACCATATACAAATTACATAAGCTCACAAGGCTGTGTTTAGGGCTTTGTTTATATTAAGCAGGCATATTTGTACTCTTAGCTATCTCCTGGAGTTTAATCTTGCAAGTCAATTTGTTTCTACGACATGGATGTTTAGTAACTCGGCAGCATTTCATTATAGTTTACCAATTGTGAAGTACCTAGGGAATTTTTATGCTAACCACAGAGAACAAACAACTAAAAACCCTGTAAATCCTAGACACTTCAGATACCCAAGGATGTAATTGACTTCTGGAGTCAACATACTTCAAGTTAAAATTGAAATAATTAAAATATACCTCCGGTTTCCTTCTCGTCTACATTCGCTTATTCTTAGCATTGGATAAGTGCTAATCTTGAAAAGCCATCAATTTCATAAATAAGTGATTTGTAGATGAGTTTCATGGATAACTATAAAGATAAAACAAACTTCATAGATAAGTAAGTAATTCCTTTCACTCTCCGTAGTTTTGTTCTACGCTGATACTGACTGTGGTTGGTGCTCTAAGAGAATTCCTAAGAGAATGAAGCAAACTCCTGGATCTGACAAAAACCTTTTTTATTAATTGACTGTGAATTCTGCTCATTCACATCCAGCAAAGTCTTTCAAAGGAAGATTTATAGTCACAGACTTTATCTGGCTTGGAGAGCTGCCAGGCTGATATCTGCAAAACTTGGTAAAGAGTCTCGGAGAGTCACAAACAAATCAAGCTAATTGTCTCCTGCAAACCCCACTCCCCTTTTGCTCCTCTTTTATTTCCTCTGGGAGGGCCATTCATCATCCACCTGTGGCCTTACTCCCAAGTCGACACCTGTTCTTTAGCTGTTCCCTTTGTCTGACCACTCTGCATATACACACTGGGAACAAGCTCCAGCTGTTTGTCTGTCTCTCTGATGTCTGACTCTGAAGGCAGCTGATAACTGGCGTATGGTTCTGGCATCCTCTCTGCCTCTAACACAGAGCCCTCATCAGAGCCTTCCCCAGACTCCAGAACTGGCCCATGTTCCTCCCAAACTTTTTCACTGTCTGAATCTGCTATCAGCTCTGCTTGCTGCTGGTGTGCCACAACACATTTTTTTTTTGTTTTTAATGTTGTTTTGTTTTTAATTGATAACAACTTGTTTTGAAACTTTTCTAGCAGATTTCAGGGAGAAAAAGAATAAGAAGAGAGAGGAAATAGAATTAGGTAGAAGGAAAAAATCTTCCAGTTCTTAGTAGAAAACATAAACAGTGATCGTCCTTGTGGGTCTCTTTCAATTCTATAGTATGTGTTTCTATGATTCAATAAACAGGAATCTGCTGACATGATAAAAAATTGCACTGTGTATTCTTCAGGGTCTCTGAAATTTTCTAAGTTTCAATGCAATGATGGTATTTCTACTTGCTTGGAAAACTTCAACCTTATAATTACATAGTTGGTTATCATTGGGATGTTTCTGCACATCAATATTTTATCTGGATTTCTTTTTCATATTTCTCCCAAGTAACAGATGTTTATTATTATTATTATTTCATGGCTACAGTCGCAATGTCCTCTTTTTTGAGACAAGAAAGTTAAAATGTATTATTAATTCACCCACAGTGACATGGTGGCTCAGTGGCTAAGACACTGAGCTTGTCGATCAGAAAGGTTGGCAGTTTGGCGGTTCAAATACCTAGCACCGTGTAATGGAGTGAGGTCCCGTTACTTGTCCCAGCTTCTGCCAACCTAGCACTTCGAAAGCATATAAAAATGCAAATAAAAAATAATAGGGACCACCTTTGGTGGGAAGGTAACAGTGTTCTGTGCACCTTCGCCGTTTAGTACTACCGGTCACATGACCACAGAGATGTCTTCATACAGTGGTGGTTCTTTGGCTTTGAAATGGAGATTCAGACAGTGGTGGTTCTTTGGCTTTGAAATGAAGATGAGCAATGCCCCCTAGAGTCAAGAATGACTAAGACATACAGCATGTGCAAGGAGAACCTTTACCTTTACCTAGTTCACCCAAATACATGTTTAAAGTTATGATTCTTCCCAAACTTCTCATTTTTCCTTTTATTTTTTACATTTGTTTTGTGATCTAGTCATTTATTCTCTCCCTGTGAGCAAACTACTTTAATATATTACTTTCATAATAGTCATACACATTTGTATTGAATCTACCATTATTCAGTAACCCTTTATTCTTGGCCTTATCTCTTCCTGCCCTCATGACATTAAGCACATTAAGTATTTCACTCAACTAATATTTAAGTTTATCCTGACATACGCATCTCCCACTTGCTTATACTAAAGTAGATAAAAGCTCCATTTTATGTACAATGTTTTGCCTCTTTTGACAATAATTCATTCATTGCAGGAGGTAGTTCTTTTTTCCGTACCTTCCTACCAACATTTTAATGGTTTTTTTTAAAGTTCCCATTTATATTAATACAAATGGGATTGAAGTTATATATTGCTCTATCTGCAGTATGACCAATCTGATAGATAAAGTAGGAGGGGTAGAGATTATTGGGGGGGGGGGGGAAGGGGGTTCTCTCGTGTAATCTGATCTCAAGCCATTAAAGCTTTAATGGTGACAACCAGCAACTTGAATTGCACCTGAATACATACTGATAACCAATGAAGCTCCCACAGTAGTCCTGCTATATGTCTAGGCATCATTTACTACCCATACCTTCTGCAGCAGTTGAAGTTTTTGAAAGTTCTTCAGGAAGCAGCCCCATGTAGAGCATGTTGCAGTAGTTCAAGGCTGTGATGTTATTTAACTATGTTCTACTTAGTGATGGTATTATTCTTTAACAAAAGAAAAACAGCTCTCATATGTCACTACAATAATTCATTGTTCAATAATCCATTTCAAAATACATAGACATTCAAGAGGGCATACTATATCCTTCTCTAATGCACTCTTTATTGTTGAGTTGAACAAGCATTCTGTTTTCCACTGTTTTAATGCTGACATAAATCACAATGTTTATATCTGTGTGTGCGTGCACATGCACGTGCATTGTGTTGCATTTTTGCTGATAAATAAATGAATGGAGACTAGTACAAATCTATTTCAAGCTATTTAGCTCTCATCAGCTAGCCATACCCTTACTGGGAATTGGATTGTTTTTACATATTAGGCAGTTATATTAACCTCTAAGCCACAAGCTCTCTTCCCTTATCAGCTGAGCCAGGGGAATGATTAAGCGTTATTTCTTTTGTAAAAGCACCTGGTATGCCCAAATATGAGATAAATATATGTTTGTGTATCGATTTGGCAGTTATGCGCATGCTAGGCTCATCCAACTGCCTCCCAACTGTAAGCAACATTCCTTCCTCCCTTATCGAACCCAATTTGGGTTGCTCATCCATTTTTGTTATATCAGTTACAGTTATATATTGTTATATTTGTTACAGTTGGGATGAGCCTAGCATGCACAAAACGTCCAAATCCGCAGATATCTTTTTAATGACTTTTACACTCTGATGTTGTAAGCAGTTGCTAACGAAAGCTAAGTGAGAAATATATCTTAAAATTCCAGAGATCACAATGTCTGTTTCTTATATATATATTTGTATTTCTATATAAGAAACAGATTACACACACACACACACACACACAGACACAGACACAGACACACACACAGACACACAGACACACAGACACACAGACACAGACACAGACACAGACATATTTTTATATATATATATATATATATATATATATATATATATATATATATATATATATATATATATATATATAATATATATATATATATATATATATATATATATATATATATATATATATATATATATATATATATATATATATATATATATATATATATATTTATATTTATTTATTTAAAGTCACAACCCCTGGTATGCCCAAATATGGAAGGAAGGTCATTACTTCCATTCTCTGTCCTTCGGCTCGTCACAAGAGACCATCCAGACAGAAACCCAATATTTTTTTTACTGTTGCCTTTTTGTTACATTTGTTATATTTATGCTGATAAATAAATAAAGGGAGACTAGTATAGATCTATTTCAAGCTATTTAGCTCTCATCAGCTAGCCATACCCTTGCTGGGAATCGAACCTGTGCTCTATTGCCTCTTAGGCAGATGTGTTAACCATTGAGCTACAGGGCTCGACTCCTTATCAGCCAGGCCAGGGTGAAAGGTATATATTTAAAGTCACAACTTTATTTATTTATCAGCATAAATATAACAAATGTAACAAAAAGGCAACAGTAAAAAATATTGGGTTTCTGTCTGGATGGTCTCTTGTGACGAGCCGAAGGACAGAGAATGGAAGTGTGATCTTCCTCCCATATTTGGGCATACCAGGGGTTGTGACTTTAAATATATACCTTTCACCCTGGCCTGGCTGATAAGGAGTCGAGCCCTGTAGCTCAATGGTTAACACATCTGTCTAAGAGGCAATAGAGCACAGGTTCGATATATATATAGTGTCACAATGCCTGGTAAGCCCCAATTATGGGAAGAAGCTAACTGCTTCCATCATCTGTCAATCGGCTCGTCACAAGAGTCCATCACGACAGAAACCCAATATTTTTACTGTTGCACAAATAAAACACACACACACACATATATATATACATATATACATATATACATATATACATATATACATATATACATATATACACATATACACATATACACACATACACACATACACACATACACACATACACACATACACACATACACACACACACACACACACGTATGTATGTATGTATGTATTATGTATGTATGTATGTATATATGTTTTTGTAGATTTTCGCGGGTGTAGGTATGCTGGTCTTGTTGTATTCGGGTCTTTTCCCATGTAAGATTGAGATTGTCTTGGCAACGTTTTGGCGAGGTCTCACTCATCCTCAGGCTGGTGTTTTCTGCTCTGTGTTTTCGGCGTTGTTTCAGTAAGTGGACTGATTGGCTGTGTGGCTGTATCATGATTGGTAGATTGGTGTATACACACAAACACAGACACAGACACAGACACACACATAGACACACACATAGACACACACACACACACACAAACACACACACACACACACACACACACACAGGCTTTGGACAACATTGGTTCCCTTAGCCAAGAAACTGAGATAAGCATTGTGCCTTGGAGTCAAACACAATGGACAGGGAAACCTTTACATTTTATGTCACAATGATCACAATTAGCAACCCATCCTCATCACCGCATCCATACAAAATGTTCCATATATCAACCCTTTGTTTATTTCAGTTTCAAAGAATTTTTCTAAAGCCATAAATACGAAATACACTTCCTTTTAAGTCTTTATGCACTTGTCAATAAGCAGTTGTCAATGAAAATCTGATCCACACACCGTCTGCCCAATGCATTTTTCAAATTTTCTTCATTATCACATTTTGTACTCTTTCAATCGGAAGTCTACAAAATATTTTCTTAGGCACAATTAAATAGAGAAATTATTCAGTTATCTGTCAACAGATTTAGTGTTGAGTTTTGAAGGATCACTTGTTCCCAGCTCTACTGTGAATGATTCAAAATGCCTTATTTCATGAGATGTTATATAAAAATCACAACTAAATGACACTCCAGAAATAAATACTTTTTAATCTACATATTAGTTTCAGAAGTCAGAATTTTAAGGAATGTATGGACACTAAATGAATTCTGGTTTGAGGGCAAACACTTTCTCCAACATTCATACTGTGATTCTCATTATTTTGTATAAATGACTTCAGACAAGACACTTTCAAATTAGGTATCAGTTCTCTGTCCCTCCATTTGCAAGCTGGATCCAATTAATTGGTAATTGCAAGGGAAAGATAGTCAGAAGCCCCATACAAGTTCAAAGAGAGAATAGTTCCTACCAAAATGCACCAGGGAAAGGCAGCATTCGTCACTTGAATGAACAAAGAACAAAGGTTTCTTTTGGATGTCCAATTCTGGATAATTTTGAACAAATATGAATATATGGATCCACGAGAGAGATGATTGAAGTAAAGGCCATTTCTACTATTTTATTGTTATTATTATTTTCTGATTTTCACCCTGTTATGGAATTCTTTGTAACAGGGTGAAAATCAAAAAAATAATAATAATAAAATAGTACACATGACTTCCACAATCATCTCAAACTGCTCTCCCGAGGATCCATTTTAATCCTGTTATGGAATATGTCGTAAAGGAGTGGTGCAGTGGCCTAAAGGTGGTGCTCTCACCTCACAATCAGAAGGCTGTGAGTTCAATCCTAGGCAGAGGCAGATATTCATCTCCCTGGGCACACTGAGAATATATCTGTTGAACAAAACTCTGCATTGGCAACAGGAAGGGCATCTGGCCATAAAACTCTCTGCTAGCTCCATTCAGTTGCTCAGACTCCACCTGCAAGGGATTATGGGGTCATTAAAAGAGATGATGGAATACTTTGTAAATCACAAATCTAGGCTGGAATATAAATAAAGAATAATAATGTCAACAAGCATATACATCAAGAATTGTTTGCTTAAAATGGGCACACCTTAAAGGAAAATAGAACATGAACATGGTTGGTCTATTGTTGGAGTATAAATCCAAAAACAGACCAAACTCAGATGAACTTGAAATAGACAAAATTCTCTGCCCGCATATGAATTCAGCTAGTGCTGAGATTTTCTTCATTCTTGCTGCAGGTTGCTTTGAAATAGATGGTGTATGAGATGCTTTTCTCTGCTTCCAGATATTCCTCTGCTTCCCAATTTTCTGCCTCTGCAGAGACCTTCCCATGATCTGATTGAATCAATCGGCAGTTCAAAGTCTCAGTTGCACAGGTCAGTATCCTGAAGCCATTCGACTACTGCAGTTATGTCTCCAAGCATTTGCTAGGAAGGTGGCTTAATGAATATGAATGATGTCCTTTTGTAGCACACAGATAAATATTATCATGTATTAAAGAATACACAATAGTGCTGTTATGGCCAGTATTAATATGAAGGCATCATGATTTGACTTTATGATGAAGCCAGCAGGAGGGAAGTCAATCTGTTCTTATCTACCAGAACTGTGCAACATTTTGGGCTGAAAGGGGAAAAAATGTGATTTAGAGTGCACTCAAGCATACATGTAGCAACTAGCTGCAGCTTCTTAAAACAAATGCATCTTTTCCTGAGCAGGTTCAGACAATGTTGAGTATTTCAAATGAACCAAGCAATCTATCTCTTCCTAAATTAATATGCCATTCAGAATTTTCTGTTATCATTCAAATTGCAATTTTGAGGAGTTCTGTGATATAGTAATTTATCTCAAAAATTGCATATAGAAAGATATTCTTGGAACATATTATGCCCAAAAACCCGTAGAGGAAAAATACATACAAAAAGGTATATTAGCAGAAAAGTGTATACGAAACCAAATGAGAGATTTCATTCAGAAATGGATGCAAGAACTGGATACAATTTATTATTGATCAAATATACACAAAACTGACATGAATTTGAATTTTAAAAGACATGGCCTGGAAACAGACATACTGTACACATTCACAACTTTAAGGCAAAGCATGTGATTTTTTTAAAAAGTGCTATATAAATAATCTCTTATGAACGATCAAAAGTACTTTATTGGTTTCCGTATATCCCAATAAAAAGCATAATTGTATTTGAATTACAAAATATCAACAGAAGACAAATAGTACATTCATGTGCAATGTCACTCTTAGCTAAACCTGATATAAAATATGTTCCATTGAAATATTATTCAAATACTAATTGTTAAAATAGTTAACTAATTTCCAAAAAAAAAGTTGGAAATTCAATAATTAGATTGGCTCGTTATTTTACATTTGGTGGCACTTTTATAAATCCAAGAGTTTTATTCATTTTTATCAATGTTTCATAAGCTATATTATTAACTATATTGATTTGATATAAGGCACCTCAATATGCAGCTCTAAAAATCTAATCCTAGATTTTTTTTAAAAAAAATAGTCTTATGCTGCTTGTAAATTTATTTTTTTCTTTGGTTTATACTGTTTGCTTTATTTTCATTTTCTATGCCTTTTTGGTATTGTTTTCCCTCCTTGATTGTGTTTTCAAATATCTAGACATATATTATTATCTAAGAAAATGGGCAACTGAAATATTGTGATACATCTAATATCAAATCTTTTGTTTACTAAATAAGGGTAGGTGTTCTGACCCCCTCCTCCGTCCAGTAACGAATGCCGAGACAAGCTTAGCTGGAATGCCACAGCACTTTATTAACAGGAAACATAAACCTCGGTAGCTGAAAGCCCAAGCAGACAAACAGATAAGAATCTTGGCAGCAACTCAGACTTCGACAGATGCAGATAACAGCTTCTCCAGCATTAAGAAATAAGTTGAATCCTGCAACCAGACTCCTGACAAAGTCTCTCCTTAAATACAATCTTGAGAGGAGCCTAATTACAATGATCTGCGTCCAATTATCTTTTGTATCTGCGTAGCTGTTCTCTACGTCGATCTGCCCAGCATTGCTGGGCATCCAGGACCACCTCCCTTGTCTCCTCGTCACTGCTCCAAGGCCTGACGTCAGGAGCACACTCCCTTCGGCTTTCACCACTGCTCCATGCCTCAGGCGCCTCTCTGTGCCCTGCTCGGAGTCGGAACCTTGTCCAGGGTCCTCCACCTCTTCCAGAGCTGACTCATAAGGCCCCTCGCTGCTGGAGTCTGTTTGCAGCTCCAACGGCTCCTGCTGGGCCACAACACGTAGGTATTAAGATTAACCAGAAAGTTCTTCAGTTTAAAAAGATTCCTTTAATTGGTTCATTTTTCTTCTAACTGATTATTCACATTCTCTCAAATAATGAAAATGAAGGTTTTGGCCTACTGATGCAAATGAGAGTAGTTGAAAATAATATGTTTGTTGGTGTTTGCACAATACATGTTTATTATAATTCTAATACTGAACTAAAATGCAGTATTCCCTCTCTTTCCTCTTCTCTACCCATTCATTTCCCAATTTATTTCTATTTTCATCATTTATTCTTAGATTAAACTGTTTATTGGCTTGGTAGATTCTAATTATGTAAGAATAGTGTTTTGAGAATAGCTATAATATATCTTGTTACGTTTAAGATCAGAAAGTAGTATTAAAGATTAAACTTTTTATATCTCTGCTGTCTTAAAAATAAGAAAAGTAGTATTAAAGATTAAACTTTTTATATCTCTGCTGTCTTAAAAATCTTTAAAATGCCTCCCATGGAAAATTGGTAGTTTCCACATTTATTAAAGCAATGGAGGGCAGTTCCTATTGAGAATGTTTACATTTCATTCCTTGAAATATGCATTCATAGCCTTTGTTTTAATTTCAAATAGAAACCTGTTCTGACCCACTCATCCATCCAGTAACGAAAGCCGAGACAAGCGTAAAATGGAATGTCCTTTAATAACAAGACCAGAATCTCGATGGCTGAAAGCCAAATAAACAAACAGATAAGGACCTTGACAGCAAGTCTGATAAAGCTTGGCAGCAATTTAGACTAACTCTAGCAGCAATCTAGCCTGCCAAGTTAGTTTCTCTTTAGTCCAAGCGTTGACTTCTGCAAGAAGAGCGTGGCACAAGCAGTCTCTTTTATAGTCTGGAGTGGAGCCTAATGACATCAGCTGAGTGTAATTACCTCCTGTAATTATGTAGTTGTTCTTGACACCGAGTAGTTCTTCGACAGCGTGCATCTCGGAAAAACTCACTGTTGGTTTCTGGATCACTCTCCCTTGTCTCCTCCCCACTGATCCAAGGCTCAGGTGCCACCTGGTGGCCAACCAGTCTCTCTGTGCCCTGTTTGGAGTTGGAACCCTGTCCAGGGTCCTCCACATCCTCCAGGGCCGACTCATAGGGCCCCTCGCTGTCGGAGTCTGGTGGCAGCTCCAACGGCTCCTGCTGGGCCACAACAGAAACCTAAACTGTAGAGACAATGTTTCCATGAACACTGTATTTTGTGACTTCCTTGAATTGTAGGTTGGATCTATAATTCAATAAAATTGCTAGTCACTGAAATCCCAATGTTGCTTTTTTAAAAAGCAATTGGAGTTTCTTTGTTTTTTCTTGAAGATGTTTTGCTTCTTATCCAAGAAGTTTCAGCTGAACTGTAGAAACTTGTTGGATGAGAAGTGAAAGGTCTACAAAGAAAAACAAAGAACTGTTTTTTGAAAAAACAAATTTAGGAGAACCCTAACCAGGATAACCTGGATGACCAGATGGAAACTACTCAAGGAGAGAAGCAACCTGGAATTATGGGGAAACTTCCTAACAGTGAGAACAATTAACCAGTGGAATGATTTGCCTTCAGATGTTGCATATGGTTCATCACTGGAGGCTTTTAAGAAGAGACTTGTCTGAAATACTATAAGGTCTATTGCTTGAGCAGGGGGCTGGATTAGAAGAACTCCAAAGTCCCTTCCAATTCTATTATTCTGTATTCTGCATTTCCCAAAGCATTTAAAATATACCTTCAATGAAGGGATAACTGAGGACCCATCTGCTCCCACCAGAATTGGAACCAGGATGTTAAGTAAGCTCCTCCTAAGAGATGTAGTGTACTTCCTGATTTGCAGAATGTTCTGACAACTGGGAACATTGTAATTCTGCTTTTATTACCATATGCTGAGTGATGGGATTAATGTTTTTTACTACTACTACTTCTGTGGGTGTGGCTTGGTAGCAGTGGTGGCATTCAGCCAGTTTGCACCTATTCGGGAGAACCGGTTATTAACTTTCTAAGCAGTTCAGAGAACTGAGCGCACTACCGCTCGCTCGAGCAAACCGGTAGTAAAATAAATTGAAACCTACCACTGATTCTGGTGTTGTTTCTAGCCTAATCTTTATTGCTCTACTTGCACAACTGCCTCTCTGGTTAACCCTTATTACATTGTAACAGCTAAGGCGAAGTGCCCATCGATGTGAGAGACGTTGAGTTGACCACGCCCACTCAGTCACATGACCACCAAGCCATGCCTACCCAGTGGGTCATTAGGGCAGAGAACCGGTTGCTAAATTATTTGAATCCCACCATTGCTTCGTAGGCGTGGCATGTCTTGGTGGGCGTAGTTTGATGGGCATGGCAGGGGAAGGATACTGTAAAATCTCCATTCCTACCAACTCCAGGGGAAGATTACTGCAAAATCTCCATTTCTTCCCCATCAACTGGGACTCGGGAGGCAGAGAATAGATGGGGGCAGGGCCAGTCAGAGGTGGCATTTATAAGTTATTCAAACTACTCAAACTTTCAGCTACTGGTTCTCCAGAACTGGTCATAACCTCCTGAATACCACTTCTGCGTATGCTGCCTATAGCTACATTTTGACAGTTGGGTGGCTAGGTAAATCAACAAAGAAAGAAAGAGTCAGGTTGTCCAAGAGTGGAATATGCTTTAAAAAGTTAAAATGGCAATTGAATATCCTGAGCCCTACTACTTATGGCTGCATGTTGATCTCTTACCCACCTACCAATGTTGGGGCTTCAATCACACTATTGTAACCACTAAGTTGACTTTAATCTTTTTTCTTATTTCCACTGCTGTGGATAACTACATAACAATGTCAAGAAGCATCTTTACATCCTATTTTCCTCAGTATTTTTATGAATACCAAAGTTTCTAGACAAATTGGTGTTAAATTCATAACAGAAACACAGCAGGAAAAAAATAGGTGATGTTGCCTATTACTGTAAGCATTATTTAATCCACATAATTAATTGGTTGAACATAGAATAAATGTAGGAATCAGGAGAAGCATTCTCTTTGTGTACAACATGTTCTACTTTTTAATACATGTCATGATTTAAAAAGGTAATATTATTGATATAAGCCAAGACTAGTAAATTAGCTATAAAATTTATGCTTTGGCTGATTTCAGAAAACATATCCAATTATATTTGTCAGTGCCTGCTGGTATCTTAGCTTAGTGTTTTGAATAGATAGGGCTTATCAGTAAAATGTCATGAACTAAGCTTGAGAGAAATTGAAAACGTGAGTTATATGAAGAAGTGCTTGCTTTTTAAGTAATTGTTCAAAGCTGGTTCTTTCAGTTCTTTATTTCTAAAATGGAAAAGTCCATAAAAACAATTCATTTCTGAAGCCGTTCCATCAATCACCAAATAATGGTTCAGGATGGTTCACATTTTTCTAAACTGTATGCAAAAGATTGGGACAAATGACAAGCTAGTGATGAAGGGGAAAAGTCTACTTTGACAGGTGAAACAAAGGGTGAAGTATCAATTTTGCCATGCCTTTGGAATGAAAGATGGTGTCCGATACTTTTAGAAAAGAAGCAGAAAGCAATTACTTGATGTTGTGATTTAAATATGTTTAATTGGCAGTGGGTAATTACATGCATCATGCAATGTCTTTAAAGCTAGACTTAAAGATCATTAATGTGTTGCTTTCAAACACTATATCATTATGTTTTTTTTTTCTTATTTGTTTATTTATTCAGTTTATATTCCACATTTCTGGTCAGGTGGATCTCAAAAAGATGAAGAAGATGAAGTTACGAGAGCAACCACGACTCCAAAAACTAAGCACCTAAAAGCTACTTATACAAATGTCAATTCACAATTCAAAGGTTGTTGGGAGAGAGGTGTCTTTGCAAATTTTGGTTAATGCTGATGTTATTCTGCAGAACAGTGAACAATAGTTATTCATTCAGCAGAAAGAGGCCTATATTTGGTCTCTATAGTCTCATTCCTTCAATAGAACACAGTTCCTAGTCTTTAAGAGGCACCCTTGGCCGAATCCATCCTAAAAGTGCTTTTTCAAAAGGCAGCTGAACTTTGTTTTTCCTTGAAGATGTTTCACTTTTCATCCAAGAAGCTTCTTCAGTTCTTCAATTCTCCTTTGGGACACCATGATCTGGATGACTGAGAATCTCCATAGGCACTTGGATCTATCTGTACACTTCTATTCTTAAAGTTTGATTTTTTTTCCCCACAGCTTATACTCTCAAATTCACATATACCCCTTTCCCATAAGCCTTGGGGCTATCTCCAGAACTCAATCAGAGTTTCAAATAAAACCAGATGTAAGTATACTTTTTTTGTAATGTCCATAAAAGTGAACAGTAGAAGCTGCAAATTAAAAGGAGAGATTTTTCTTTTTCCAATTGCAAAGTTCATTAACAGTGTGTACCTATTTACATACAACTAACAAAGCATTCAGCCGGCCTCAGTTTGCGCAAAAAAAAAAGGAGCATCATCATTGCATGCTTTTTAGAACAATTGTCTGTGTCGGTATCCAAGAGATGTATAAAAATAATATGTGTTAATTCCACCTAAGACACTGCTCTATGGGGAAATCCTTCTAAAACTTTGGGGAGGGGAAATGCCTGTGGGGACGAGAGGACAGAGAAACTGGCTGGGCTGATTTAATAGGGAGGGAGGTCTGTGTCTGTGTCTCTCTCTCTGTGTGTGTGCGTGCGCATTCTGACCCAGCTTTAGTAGAACCAATAAACAGACTCTTTGTCCTGAATAACCCTTCTTTATTTAGCTACTGTGAATTAATGGCATTCACACACCAAAAAGTCCAAGCAATAATCCTTCAAAGGGTTAATTGCAGTTAACAGACCTTATCAGTTCCTTTAGATAATTGCCAGACTGGGAGCTTCCAGCCACAAGGCTGTAAATTAAGTTCTGGCAAGCAGTCTCTGAGGCACAACAACAATGAGTACATCTTCCGAAAGAAATCCAAACAGTTGTCTCCTGCAACCTCCCCTTTCTTTCTATTTATTCCCAAGTCAGGGTGTCCACGTGTGCCTTTCTTCCTAAGTTGGCTCCTTGTCCTCAGTTGTTCTCCTCTTGTAACAGCTATGTGCATACACACATCTGGAACAGGCTCCAGCTGTTGTTCTTCCCCACTTATCTCCACCTCTGAAGGCAATTGGGAAATGTCGGATGGCACTGGCTCTATCTCTGCTTCCAACACAGAGTATCCATCAGAGCCTTCCCCAGACTGGCCCAAGTTCCTCCCCAACCTCATCATCATCCGAGTTGGCCACCATCTCCACTGGCAGCTGGCAAGCCATAACAGTGCCTTCCCAGAAATGGTTCCACAGGAAAAATTTGCCCTTGAAAAGGGGTTGAGGAGCAGGCGTGCAAGTGAAGGAACAAGTGGGGTGGGTGAGGTGGACTCACAGTCATTTTGAAAGAATAGCTCTTTGAAGAAATTGGGAACTTGGGGGTTGGGTGGGGGAGAGAAGCAGGACATGGGCCTAAGACCATTCTCCTTTCTACATATTTGCAGAAAGAGAGTTTTCTTTCTGAGCTGAGGTGGCGCAGTGGTTAGGGTGCAGTACTGCAGGCCACTTCAGCTGACTGTTATCTGCCATTCAGCGATTCTAATCTCACCGGCTCAAGGTTGACCCAGCCTTCTATCCTTCCGAGGTGGGTGAAATGAGGACCCAGACTGTGGGGGCAATATGCTGACTCTGTAAACCACTTAGAGAGGGCTGAAAGCCCTATGAAGCGGTATATAAGTCTAACTGCTATTGCTATTTTGTCTCCTGATTTTGCATTATTTCATCCAATTTTGCAGAATATCTGTTCCTTTTGAAAATGTAAAATGGAAATCAGATAGTTTTCTAGATTTGCACTACAGCTCTTTTTAAAAAAGCATAGAAAAATGAACATTTGAGAGCAGGAAATGCCAAGAAAAATGAGTTATGTATACATTATGCATGAAAATAATACAATAATGTATTATAGAAAGGAAAACTGTTCTAAAATTTGAAAATTTAGCAACATTGCATAGCAATGCATTCATGCTAATACGGACACTCACACCCATAAACATTTTCCTCCCTTTCCCTTTCATCCAGTTTGAACAATTATAAGCTGAGGAAAGAATGCTAACCACTGTTTACTAGGAAGTTCACAGGAATTTTAACTTCCAGGCAGTGGTAAAATTCAATTTATTTTACTACTGGTTCTGTAGGCGTGGCTTGGTGGGCATGGCAGGGGACTGCAAAATCTCAATTCCCATCCCACTCCAGGGAAAGGATACTGCAAAATCTCCATTCCTACCCCATTCCAGGGGAAGGATATTGCAAAATCTCCATTCCCTCCCCACTCTGGGAACAGCCAGAGGTGGTATTTGCCAGATATCTGAACTACTCAAAATTTTCACTACCAGTTCTCCAGAACCTGTCAGAACCTGCTGAATTTCACCCCTGCTTCCAGGCCATTCTCCCTTTTAAAAGGCAACTTTATGAGGAAAGTTCGTGGAATTTTCTGATAAATTATGGTCCTGACATAGGTTTGGTGTCCTTGTGAATGCAATTGCCTCAAACATGCAACTGCAAGCAAGCTATTAGTCTATCAAATTGCTGTTGGCACGACGAATCAATATTTTGACAGTTGCCACTGCTCTTTATAACCCTAACATTTTTGTGTGTGGTTGGATCCGAAAAACAGCACTTGACTTTCAAACTTCATTCTGTTTAAGTTGAGACAATTCAGTTATTCTGTTCCATTGATTTTGCCAGGATATTAAGCACATTAAAGAGGACATTCTTTTGCCATTTTCTTCCAGGGATGTCAGTAAGGCTTAGACTTTGTCCTGAGATCATTCTGTTAACATCAGAATGTAGCTGGCTACACCTTTTCCTTCCTATCTACTGTAAAGATGTTATTGAAACTGCTTTCTGCATTGTTCCTTTGGGTAAGGACAGAGGGCACTGTGCAAGAGAAATTATCTCTTCTTCAAAAACACTGGTCTCCTTCAGGGTTACAAGCACAACATTACTTATCTCTAGCTGACTATGCAGCTGTTTAATCAGATTTTTAAAATTAAAGCTGCAGTCGTTGAAAGCGAATCAGTCACAATGACATTGTTACAGATAATTAGAGCATCTTTCAGAGGTTTTTAAAAAAATCCAGAGCATTTTAGTTAGTGAGTCCATGGATTTATATCAGCCACTCTGGCACTTTCAACCAAGACGGCCTGAATTTGGTTCTACCATTATTATTATTTTTCCCTTTTAGCACTGGTGCACACATTTGTTTAGATCTGCAAGGAACACAGGTATTTTTCCTACACACTGTGTTTTTCAAACTATAAGATGCTCCAGAGTATAAGAAACACCTTAGTTTTTGGGGACAAAAATAAGAAAAAAAAATCTGCCTCTGCCTACCAGCATCCATGGTATTCATCTGGCTAGCATCCTGTCAGTGTGTGAGAGAGTTGAGGCCTGCGTGGAAACAAACAGTATTTGCTGTGTGAGCAATAAGGAAGGAGACAGCAAGGAGCCTGAGTGTGGCTTGTTCTGTACTAAAGCTACATGCTGTGCTGATATCTGAAACTAAAACTGAAAGTGAAACTTCTCCTCTGCTGCACTACCACATTGGAAAACCAGCTTTTGGTATTGTATATTTACTTAATATGTTATATTATATATAAAGAGAAGTTATTGAATCCTGCTGAATCAGTTACTTTGTGTGCCTTCTGAATGTGATTGCTGCTGCAAACTCTGACACGTCCTTGCAGCAAATAGCAAACAGCCAGGTCAGCTTCAGCACATTATTGCAGTCTGATTCATCATGAGCAGCTGATTGGTGGGTGGATTGGCCTCCCAAATATCCCCAATCAGCTGTTCCAGGCTGCAGAAATTGCCACAGACCATCGCCTCCTCTGTGCTTTGCATTTTTGGCTACATACATATATAAGACGCAACCAAATTTTCATCCTCTTTTAGGGGAGGAGTGCGTCTTATACACCAAAAAATACAGGGTTTTTTTACTAGTATCAGTAAAAAGAGATCCCTTTCAGCCACGTTGTTAAATACATTTAATTCTAAACTAAATTTACCTTAAATTTAGTTCTAAAGTAAACTGAAACAATTCAGTTAAAATGTTCACTCTGACTTACTCTCATTTCTTCCCTGCCATTATCACATTGTCACATTAAACTAACTATGTGATGGTGTGCTACTTTGGGCAACAGTTCCTATCCAGTCTTGCCAAGGGGCTAATCGTTGTCAATTGCTAGGGATAGTAATCCCAAATTAACAAACATTCTGCCTGCTTAATTAAAGATTATCCATGTAATAAAGGCAGGAAGGAGACACAATAATCAGGGAGAAAAAAGTAACACCATGGTACCAACATGCAATAGAACAGGTACAGGCAAAATTTGGCCAAAGGGGCATACTACACTGTTGTGTACATATATATAGATTTACAACCCCCGGTATGCCCAATTATGGGAGGAAGCTAACTGCTTCCATTATCTGTCAATCGGCTCATCACAAGAGTCCATCACGACAGAAACCCAATATTTTTACTGTTGCCTTTGTACATTTGTGTTGTATTTGTGCTGATAAATAAATAAAGGGAGACTAGTATAGATCTATTTCAAGCTATTTAGCTCTCATCAGCTAGCCATACCCTTACTGGGATTCGAATCTGTGCTATACAACGCAAAATGTGTAACAAAGGCAACAGTAAAAATATTGGGTTTCTGTCGTGATGGACTCTTGTGATGAGCCGATTGACAGATAATGGAAGCTGTTAGCTTCCTCCCATAATTGGGGCTTACCAATTGGGGCTTATATATATGTTTTGTATTTGTGCTGATTAATAAATAAAGGGAGACTAGTATAGATCTATTTCAAGCTATTTAGCTCTCATCAGCTAGCCACACCCTTACTGGGATTCGAACCTGGGCTGTATTACATATTAGGCAGATGTGTTAACCACTAGGCCACAGGCTCTCATCCGTTATCATATATATGTATATGTATATGTGTATATGTGTGTGTGTGTGTGTGTGTGTGTATGTGTATGTGTATGTATATGTATGTATGTTTATATATATAAACAATGAGCTACTTAGCTATAATTGGGAAGGAACTTTGATACTCGTATTAAGATTTACAAGGTAAAAGCATTTTAATGTTGTTTTGGGGTTCAAACTATGGGACTTATTAAAGGCCTTACTTGAACAAAAGTAAATTTCTTGGAAACTGACAAAAATCCTCCAAAAAACACATTTAGAACTGAGACAGGTGCTTACTTCAAACAGAACCACTCGCTAACCTTTCAACTATTGGTGGATAATTCTCTTAATGGATCTGGTGGGTTACCTAAAATATGCACAGAAGAATAGCTATGTATGGTTCAGCCTGCTATGTGGATAAACCAATTTATTAAATTTATTAAACAATATTTCCAGTAGGAAAAAAAAATACCTGTCATTGGGTTGCCACAATGCCAAAAAACAGTCTTTACATCAGCAAGATTTAAAATGTTAGATTCTACAATAAAAAAGAAACGTCATATTTCCAAACTGTGAAACTGTGGAACTCCAAACATACAAGATATACAGCATATATGTCTTATTCAATTGACAAAAATATAGCAGCCAAATACTTAGAATCATTAATGGATAGAACAACCTATTGTGGCTTCAGTAATAAACTTCCTGCAGGATACCAAGAGATACGGGGGAAGATTTGAGTCAAACCTACTCAACTGACAATAATTTTCTGAAACAGCTTGTGCTGCATTAAAGCTGATGCATTAATCTAAATATATATTATGCTCTTAGCTTATGTTGTATTATGATTTTAAATGGTAAATTGACTGATAAATGAACTAGACTAGCAAAAAATTAAGTGGAGCAAGAATGAATGGTCTTTATTTTGTTTCTGGGGAAGAATTTAATTGTATGTATGTATGTATGTATGTATGTATGTATGTATGTATGTATGTATGTATGTATGTAACATATTTTTGGAGTATAAGACACACTGGAGTATAAGACCCATCAAGATTTTGAAGAGGTAAATTTTTTTAAAAAGTTTTTGCGCTTGGCAGACCTCCCAAACCCTCTACACACTTCATTTTTTGTGAAAAATGGGGCATGCAGAGAGATTGAGAGGCCTGAAAAGTAATCCTGGGGGAGCAAAAAAATGCCCTGTTTTTACCAAAAAAAGGCCCGGGTTTTTTGCCAAAAAAAGGACATGCATAGTCTTTAGGAGACTTGTAGAGTGCTCCTGGGGGCTGGGGAGGGGCAAAAATGAGCAATAAATGGGCCATTTTTCACTCGTTTTTGCCCCCCGCAGACCCCAGGAACACTTTGCAAGCATCCCAAGCCCTCTGTACATCCATTTTTGTGAAGGGGTGGGATTCTGGGAGGTCAAAAATGGTATATTCAGGGTATAAGATGCACCCAGATTTTCACCCTTTTGGGGGGGGGAAGTGCATCTTATACTCCGAAAAATATGATATGATATGATATGATATGATGTGTATGTATATGTATATGTGAAGCTTGATGGACCAGTTTGGTATCTTTTAGGATGCACATCCACACAAAGAAAAATCATGTCACTGAAGATCAGGATGTTTGACATGAAATTTCCCTAGATCAGGGATGTCAAACTCAAGGCCCAGGGGCCAGATCCGGCCACAGAGTGCTTAGATCTGGCCCACTGTGCTGCTCCAGAAACAATGAAAGACTGACTCATGCTGCCTCTGGCAAATTGAGCTCAGGAGCCCGTTTTTGCTGGCAGAGCACTTGGGTCACCAAAGGCACCCCCAACATGAGTGATGTTGAGCTGGCCATGCTCACCCTGACCACACCCACCTCAGCCCACCAAGGTCCAACACAACCCTGATGCAGCCCTCAATGAAATCGAGTTTGACTCCCCTTCCCTAGATGATCAAATGATGATCTGTTTGGGGTTTTTATGTGTCCTTCAAGTGAGCTTTCGGGTGACTGCCTTTATTAGTTCCTCTAGTCTTCTTGGTAAGGTATTTTTTTGGGGGAAGGGAATAAATTGCCCATGCTTCCTTCCCAGGGTTGAAAGTGAGTGACTGGGTCACTCAGCTGCCTTTGTGCCTAAATCAAGATTCACAGTCTCCTAATTTCTAGCCTAGATGATTTAACCACTACACCACTACACTCACAAGGGTGATGTGGGAACTGTACCATGTTGGATAGGTAGCAAATTCTGTTTGTGAGCTGCAGTTGGCAAACCTTGCTATAGGATGATGCAGCAAAATGTGAATGGATAGAAATAAAAATTCCTTTTTTCCAAACAAGCCAATGGTGATGCAGTGGCTCGAGTGCAGTACTGCAGGCTACTTCAGCTGACTGCTAGCTGCATTTTAGCAGTTCGAATCTCACCAGCTCAAGGTTGACTCAGCCTTCCATCCTTCCAAGGTGGGTAAAATGAGGATCCAGATTGTTGGGGACAATAGGCTGACTCTGTAAACCGCTTAGAGGGGGCTGTAAAAGCACTATGAAGCAGTATATAAATCTAAGTGCTATTGCTATTTAGAAAGCACAAATGTAATATTTAGGTATATAGTTTTAAACACTTTAATTTGAATAAATGATTCAAATTAAATTAAACATGTATATTCTTTGTCTTTTTATAGCAAATATAGTCCATTATATTTAATAACTCTGTGTGTTTGTGTGTAAAAATAATTTTAACAACTTTAATTTTCTTTTTAATGGTAAACCAGCAAAAAGACAATTCAGCAAATTTATTTAGAAGGCTTTCATTAATTTACAGCTCTTGTTCATAATGGCAGAGTTAGGAATAGTGTCTGTTGTATATTTTGATTAATAATATGCTGGATATTAAAATGTTATTGTTTCAATTATCTGGTTTCCCAACAAAACTCTTAAGAAAACATTTTCAAATCAGCCTTACTTGCATGTGGTTTGTTTTATCTGAAAAATTTACTAAGTCATTAAAAAGGTCTATTTTACACTGTTACATTTACAGTATATATAAGTAATGAAGAAAACAGCTCTGGATTTTGTGTCTAATTCTCCAATAAAATCACTGACAGACCATTCTCAAACTAATTAATTTAAATAGAATATTGATTTCTGAGACATAAAACCATCTCTAGAAATATGTTTATAGAAGTGCAGTTTATAAAATAGACTAGGTGTCTGGTGGAAGACATTAAAAGATGGAATGGACTGATCTTTCTATTGTATCTTACAGTCCAAGATTTTGAAGCACAAATTCATTCTATTATGGATCCAGGTTTTTTTTTTTGGGGGGGGGAGAATTTGGCTTGTTTTGTGGAAAAAACATTTGCAATTATGACTAAAAATAAATGCTTTTCTTAACATATTTCTGTTCTCCCCGCACCTTCTCATTTCTATAATGCATTTCACTAAAATATGATCTTTGCTACATTGAACTTAAATGGTCCCTCAAACTTCTCCACCAAATTTGTGGAGGTACCAATTAGGAATGTAAGGGCTTTGCATTTTTTTTCCAGAGTGGGAAAATGTTTTCCAACGATTTCTGAAAGGCAGAACTCCCTTCTTTTGAAGAAGCCTCCTTGTCATTTCATGAAGACTTGTGGAGGTTGGGAGGTTGAAGGCCACAATAATGACTCCACACTGAAAGTTAGGACAATTACCATGACATATTGACCACCTCATAACTAAATAACTATAATAATTCCATTCTCAAAGGTTCATTTTGAAGTTATCTGTTAATTCAAATGTAATCAGTGGGAATAAAACGCAGAATATTTTGCTTAGCATTACTTTTGTACATATTTGGAGGTACTGTTTATTCATTATATGCACTTTTCCCAAATGTATATTTGCAGAGATCTATCATTTGCAAATACATATATTAACTAAAAAGTTTTTTTAAAAAAATATTCCAAATGTATATATTTTAGAATATATTTTTCTCCTATTATGTGCTTTTGGGAATACCTCCAAATGCATGAAAAACATAGTTATCCTCTTCACCCTCAAAAAACAAACAAACAAACCACTATGTGTACAACATTGGAAATAGGAAAAATATTCACATTGAAAGATATGAGTACTGTCCTTATTCATCCACATATTGTACAACACACTGTCAGTCCTGAATGATTGGGCAACAAAAAAATAATGTTAGGGAATGGGAGGGGGAAAAACCCTTCCTAAAAAATAAGAGACGGACAACAGTTGAAGTAAACTAAAAGTCCATATAGATAACAATATTCAGATTTCTGCTCCTGAACTTACAGGGGGTTTGAGACACAGAGTTTAATGGATAATTAGAACTGCAGAAAAAACAATTGCTACCAACCTGCCTTCCATTGCAGACCTGTACACTGCACGAGTCAAAAAGTGGGCTGTGAAAATATCTACTGATTCCTCACATCTTGGACATAAATTGTTTCAACTTCTACCCTCAAAACGATGCTATAGGGCTCTGCACACCAGAAAAACTAAACACAAGGACATTTTCCCCAAAATTCCATCACACTTCTAAACAGCTAATTCCTATACACTGTCAAAATATTATAAGATTGAATTACTATTCTTCTTCTCATCCTTCCTAGTACCTATCTCTTCCCACATATGACTAAAACCATGTTGCTTGTATCTTTACAATTTATATTGTTTTATTTGTTCCCTGGTATAATTCGATTGCTTATTGCCTATGACTATCACTGTGTTATATCTTATGATTCTTGATGAATGTATTCTATTTTTCTTTATGTACTCTGAGAGCATATTCACCAAACACAAATTCCTTGTGTGTCCAATCACACTTGGCCAATAAAGAATTATGTTCTGTTCTGTTCTGTAGTGTTCTGTTCTGTTCAGTTCTGTTATATTCTACTCTACTCTACTCTACTCTACTCTCAACTCTACTCTACTCTACTCTACTCTACTCTACTCTACTCTACTCTACTCTACTCTACTCTACTTTATTCTATTCTATTACCTGCCTGGGACTTTGGAATGTTATAATTCCAGAGAAAATGGTATTTTTACCTATTTATAACGTGTCCCAAAGATGTTTTTTTTCAAGAGGCAACTGGACTGTCTGGTTTTTCTTTGAAGACATTTCACTTCTCATCTAAGAAGCTTCTTCAGCTCTGACTGAATGGTGGGAAATGGAAGGATTTATAACCTATTTGTTACCCCTCATTTTATTTTCACCATAACTTTGTCAGTTAGGTAGAGCTATTTCGACAATTGCTCCAAAGTTGCCAAACCTTTAGTCAATTAGTCCTTGGTTTTTCTAAGAGTCTAAGTTCAGAACCTGAACCACTAAACCAAGTCAGGCTCTAAATCAGGGACGTGCAGTCACTAGAGGCAGGGGAGGCAGGGCCTCACCAGTCTCCTGGGGGAAAGGAAGAATTTTAAATAATATTTTTTAAATAATTAAAGCCAGGGTAGTTGCTACCAGATTCAAAGTCACAGTGGCTTGGTGTCTGCTCTCAGTGTTAACTATGGGAGGAGGCCAGAGAACTCGGGGCCTCTTTTGCCTAAGGAATTGTTCGCCTTTTAAAAGTTAAGGAGGAGTTAACAAGCAAAAACTTTCATATGCAAAAGAGGCACTGATTCTCCCGCCTCCTGATCGGGGAGCAGCGAATCATGCACGCTTATGTTGAACACGCTTATATTGGGCAGACAAGAGGAGAGTTGAGAGAGTTTCCACAGCTGGAAAAGGTGGATCGGACGGAGGGGGCGGCGAGAAGCAACACCCCCGCTACTGTGTCTGACAGGTGTCTCGCGTTTATGTCCGCCATAAATGCGAGACACCTGTCGGACACAGTGCCAGGGACGTTGCTTCTCGCCGCTGCTGCAGTCTTGCCTCACCAACGGTAACCGTCACCGCACGTCACTGCTCTAAATCTTTGTATATAGTTCATAACTGCTACATGAACCCTAAAGAAATTCAACGGGAAAGATATTCAATAGGGCACAGGCTGCTACAGTAAAGACACTAACTCCTATTAGATAATAATATTTAGGGGAAGGAACTAGATGTGTGCCCACACCATCTGACCAGGTAGGACAGTTAGATCTCTTTAGGGAAAGGTGGACCCATTGGTATCCTGGTCCAGTGCAGGGGTGGGTTTCAAAAATTGTTCGAACCACCTCCGTGGGCGTGGCCTCCTTTGGGGAGTGGCTTGCCACCCATGTGACCGGATGGGAGTGGCTTGCCACCCATGTGACCGGATGGGAGTGGCTTGCCGCCCATGTGACTGGATGGGAGTGGCTTGCCGCCCATGTGACCGGATGGGAGTGGCTTGCCGCCCATGTGACCGGATGGGAGTGGCTTGCCGCCCATGTGACCGGATGGGAGTGGCTTGCCGCCCATGTGACCGGATGGGAGTGTCCAAGACGATGTCACTGAATTCTTTCCCCCAACTACAATATGATTAAAATAAGTACAAAAACAATAAAAGAGCTACTTACAGATGGAAGATGCCTGTTCTTGCCAGTCTTCAGAATCACGGACTCCAATGAATGGGCTGCAGAAAGAAGAGACACAGAAAGCAAGACTTTAATTGCATGGACTGCATTGGGATGAAACCAGCACACAAAATAATAGAAAAGGAAAATTACTCTCCTTTTTTGCGTCTTCTGCACCACCACCTCACCATCTTGCTCCAAAAACCTGCACAAAGGACAGACACAGAAAGAAACGCCTTAATTGCTGGCACTTCACTATCTCAAGGAGGAAGACAAGACAGAGCACACCACACCCAGCAATAAAGACAGGTACTTACAGGGGAAGCATCTCTGGCTTGCCGGTCTTCTGCACACCACCGTATTACATCTAGGCAACAGGAGCAGGAAGCTTTCACCAAATCCCTGGATAAGTCAACTGAGAAACATTTATCCAGTACCTGCACAATATTTTCCACCGTTTACGATCTGGCGCAGAGATGTAATCCATTCTCAGACATTGAAGCGCAAGTAAATTTGCTGAATACGCTTGGAGTGGATGTTGGAGTTGGCTTGCATTCACGAAGAACTGCAGTAAAAATTATTGACTTCATTGCGAAACAGATCAAGACCACCGTGTTTTCAACGATTATTGCAAATAATCGAAAGGTGTGCCTAATAATTGATGAAGCCTCAACACTTTCAATGACAGCAGTGCTGATAGTTTTTGTTAGAGTTGAGGATCCAGAATGCCCAGCAACCATCTTCGTTGAGCTTCTGGAATTAGAGAGACAAGATGCGGAGACCATATATTCCGCAGCAATGGAAAGCTTGCACAAAGTTGGATTCACCACCGAATATCTACGGAAGAACTTAATCGCTTTCTGCTCCGATGGCGCCATATAAACAAACAGGAAAGATATAGTCTTTCATCCAAGAAGATAGTTCAAGAATGAATGTCATATTCCCAGAGCAATACAGATTTCCTTTTTCTGAAATTTAGTTCTCAGTTCCAAAAGACAGGAATATATGAATGCATATGAAATTATGAATTAGTACTTAGGTCGGTCCAAGAAGCTATTCAGAAGTTAGTGGTTAGAAGAGCAATCGTAAAGGTAGATTACGTGGGATGTGTTTGCACAACAGTGGAAAAACAGAGATATGTAAATGAATAAATATTACAATGTGCAGGAATAAATAAATTGACAATTAAAATCAAGAAGGCTTTGAATACTTTTTCACGTGGGATTGGTTTTAGCTATTGCCAACTAACGGAAACAGGAATTAGAAAGCCAAAAGTATGAAAGAAAAGACCAATTATGTAAAGAAAGGTCCCTAAAATGTATAAGGAAATATTACTAGATCATTATTAATGCGTAGATAACTGTGGGACATTACACACACACACACACACAAACTATGATGGAAAACACAAAAAAATAAGAACACCCCCCCCCCCCCCAAGACTGCGAATGAAACCAGGTTTTTTTTCCCTAAGCCTAAGGACAGGAAAGACAAAGCCACTGGAATAAAAACCATCAAGGCATTGCGGGCAATTTTAAAGGACAGGCATTCACAGAACCATCAACCACCTCAGAATTACCTAAACAATGAGGGTGAAACACACTAAATCTGATTTTCTAGGATACATACACTTAGCGACCATGTTTCACACTTAGCGACCATTTTCACACTTAGCGACCGTTGCAGCATTCTCATGGCCACGCGATCAAAATTTTGATGCTTGGCAACAGATTCGTATTTATGCTGGTTTCAGTGTCCTGGGGTCCTGTAATTGCCTTTTGTGACCTTTTGACAAAGTCAAATGGGGAAACCAGATTCACTTACTTATGTTAGTAACTTGTCAGCTGCAGTTATTCACTTAAGAACTGTGGCCAGAAAGGTGGTATAGTGACCAAAGTTACAATGGCATTGAAAACAGTGACTGATGACCATGTTTCACACTTAGCGACCATTTTCACACTTAGCGACCGTTGCAGCATTCTCATGGCCACGCGATCAAAATTTTGATGTTAGATCCCAAGGTTTCAGTAAAACCTTATTCAATCATAATTAGTTTCATGCATTAGGATTATTTCAAAGCACAAGCAATAATTCATATTTCATTTCAAACTATGCCAACACACAATAACATAAATGAAACCATTACTAATATTCCACACACAATAAGTTACAATAAAACTATTATAAAAAATTCAATGCACAATACATTTCAAAGTATTGAGTGAAGAATACTTTAAAAAGGTTTATTTTAATTTATTTTGGATAGAATCTTTTTTTAAATCGTCTAAGACGATTTAAAAAAATATTATATCCAAAATAAATTAAAGTAAACCATTTTAAAGTATTCTACACTCAATACTTATATGTAAAACTATTATAAAAAATTCTATGCATTAAATAAAATATTTTAAAATACATTAAAATAATAATTAAATAAAACCGGGCCACTTACCAGCAGCAGGCAGAATCAGCAGCACTCCGATGCGATGGATGGATCCTCGTCGCGATGGCAGGCAGCAGGAACAGGTAAGAAACCTGACTGGAGGGACAAGGCTAGGTAAAGTCACTTAGGTTGCCTGGCATGCTTAGCAAGCCAGGCGAGGGTAGAGGGGAGGTGGGGGGCTTGCTTCCCTAGCGAAAACTAGACGGTCGCAGCCACGGCCACGTGTAGTACGCGAGGCCGCGGCTTTTGCAGGGGAAGGCCTGGAGGACTTCCCTTTCGCAAGCGAGGCCACGGTGGCGCCGGCGCCGCCCGCACCACCTGGAGGCGGCCACGCGTAGTACGCGAGGCCGCGGCTTTTGCAGGGGAAGGCCTGGAGGACTTCCCTTTCGCAAGCGAGGTCGCGGCGGCGCCGGCGCCGGCGCCGCCCGCACCACACGGAGGCGGCCACGCGTAGTACGCGAGGCCGCGGCTTTTGCAGGGGAAGGCCTGGAGGACTTCCCTTTCGCAAGCGAGGCCGCGGCGGCGCCGGCGCCGCCCGCACCACACGGAGGCGGCCACGCGTAGTACGCGAGGCCGCGGCTTTTCCAAGGGAAGGCCTGGAGGACTTCCCTTTCGCAAGTGAGGCCACGGCGGCACCGGCGCCGCCCGCACCACCTGGAGGCGGCCATGCGTAGTACGCGAGGCCGCGGCTTTTGCAGGGGAAGGCCTGGAGGACTTCCCTTTCGCAAGCGAGGCCGCGGCGGCGCCGGCGCCGGCGCCGCCCGCACCACACGGAGGCGGCCACGCGTAGTACGCGAGGCCGCGGCTTTTGCAAGGGAAGGCCTGGAGGACTTCCCTTTCGCAAGCGAGGCCGCCGCGGCGCCGCCGCCGCCCGCACCACACGGAGGCGGCCACGCGGCCTACGCGAGGCCGCGGCTTTCGAAAGTGAGGCCGCCCCCCCCAACGACCAGAAGACGGCCACGCGTAGTACGCGACGCCGCGGCTTTCACGAGGGAAGGCCTGGAGGACTTCCCTCGCGAAAGCTAGGCGGCTACCGGCGCCCCCCCACCCAAAAGCGGCCACGTGGCCTACTCGAGGCCACGGCTTTCGCAAGCGAGGCCGCCGCCCCCACCACCCGGAGGCAGCCACGTGGCCTACGCGACGCCGCGGCTTTCACGAGGGAAGGCCTGGAGGCCTTCCCTGGCGAAACCTAGGCCGCTACCGCTGCCACCCCTATCCCCCCCCAGCTTCCTACCGCCGCTACCACCGCTGCTGTCGCCACCGCCCACCCGAAGTCCCGCCGCTAGCGTCCCGAGTCTTGCCGCCAGGGCTTGGTTGCTTACCTGTGGGGAAAGCAGCAAGCTCCTGGAAGGCGAAGGGAAGGCGTGAAGCGCGAAACGAGGTGTCTCGGCAACAAACAAACCCTTTGGAAAAGACTCTTTGAGAGAAAGATTCTTTTCAAAAGAGGAATGTTAGCCGTTGGCGCCACACTTTTAAACGAAGCCAGCCCGCTCACTGATTGGCTGGACTCCAGCCAAACAGTGAACGGCAGGCTGCGCTTAGTCCAGACGGGCGGGGGAGCGCGCGACAGGGCCCAGGACCGGTACCGGCGTTCCCGGAAGTTCCTTACTTCCGGGTTCACCGACGAACCGGATCGTGCGATCCGGTGCAAACCGGTAGGAACCCAGCCCTGGTCCAGTGCCATGTACCTTGAATAGTGCCCCCAAAAGAAACTAGAAACCAGTGCAGCTTATGCAACAGAGATTTTACATAATCAAATCTAGGGGTCCCCATTACTTTGCACATTGCTGCATTCTGATCAGTTGAAATTTCTGGGTCGTCTTCAAGAGCAGCCCCATGTAGAACATATTGCAGTAGTCCAGAGTACATGTTCCATATAAAATATTAAGTCAAAACGATTGGGGGGGTTGTGTGTGTGGTTGACTAAATAACACTTAGCAGGAGCACTTAGAATTATACACTGCCCCTACATTCTCTGGGCAGTTTACAGAGTCAGCATGTTACTCTCAACAGTCTGGATCCTCATTTTACCCACCACAAAAGGATGAAAACCTTGAGGTGGTCAGGATTGAACTCCCGACTGTGCAATATTGCTTTATAACCACTGCATCACCATAGCTCTTGTTGACTGTCAGTCACCTTAGGTCCATTATTATAGAGGCACTGGCTATGAGTTCAGATGGAAAACATTTTTTGTATGGTTTCTCAAAGTCTGACAACTTGCAGTCATTTGCTTGGGGAATGGCTGATGGCCATTCTGTTTAATATTCCACTAATTGGTGGATTCCTAGTAAAAAAACCATTTATATATTATAAGATGGACTCATTTATAATTAACCAGGAAAGTTTCAAAATGTATAAGATGATAATGAGGGATTGATTGTGAAAACACCACTTTTAAAAAGAATGTACCTTGGTAACATTTACCATGATCAATCACAGTTTCAAAATTAGTCATTTCTCCCTGTCATGCCATATCCATTTATTTAAAGGTCCAGCATTTTAATTTACCATCCAGTAGATTGTTTGTGTTGCTTTATGAAAAGCTCCACATATTCATTTCCATGGCTGAACATAGCCTTGTTAAAAATGATTACAGTAATTGTGTATCCCATATTTCAGTGTGGCTGTAAATAGTGTAGCTTCTTATGTATCTTTCCTTTGATGTGTATTTTTTTCTAAATTAAGGCTATAATCCTGGACATAGTTTACGTATATAAATTTCATTGATTTTTGCCCCTGTGTTTAATTAAAGAAGACAACAGTAACAGTCAGAACAATAATGTCATAAAAGAACCTAGCCACAAGAATTTGGGGAGCAATAATGTATATAGTTTTTTTCTTTTTCTTGTTGAGCCAGTGTTTTGTTTCTCTTTTTTTCCTGAATTATACGCAGTAGCTTGAAATGAGGAGGTGAATAGGAGACCAGGAGGGAAAAGAGGAGGAGGAGGGGGAGGGGGAGAGAAGGAGAGGAAGAGGAAGAAGAAGAAGAAGAAGAAGAAGAAGAAGAAGAAGAAGAAGAAGAAGAAGAAGAAGAAGAAGAAGAAGAAGAAGAAGAAGAAGAAAGATCCTACATAAAGCAATGGAAATGGTCAAATAATTGGGCAAAAAATTCTGGAGGGAGGAGGAGGAGGAGGAGGAGGAGGAGGAGGAGGAGGAGGAGGAGGAGGAGGAGGAGGAGGAGGAGGAGAAGAAGAAGAAGAAGAAGAAGAAGAAGAAGAAGAAGAAGAAGAAGATTATTATTAATTCTTTTATTTTTGTTTCTTTTTAATCAGCTGCCCAGTTAGAGTAAACACTTAGAACTGAAGAAGCTTCTTGGATGAAAAGCAAAATATCTTCTAGGGAAACAAAGAGAGTCCAGTTGCCTTTTGAAAATGCACCTTCAGATTAATCTGGAAATATGATTCTGAATATTTCCTGAGTATGTCACTCTCACCAGAGACTTTTGGAGATTTGAGAAGCCCAGGAATATAATGTGGAATCTGGGAAATCTACTTTAATGTATTGGTTTTACTACCTTCAGTGAAGAGGTTTGTTCCATCTGCTCGTTTTAAATGTTAGCCCTCATTTTGGATTGGGTTTGCTATGTAAATGGAGCCTTAGGCAATTATCCTACTATCCCTTCCTAAAAATACTGCTTTGGCTGCTTCAAAGATGGGCGTTTTTGGGGCCAATCTGAATACTGAAACAGGAATGTTGAAATGTGTTTTTGAAAATCAACTCATATGCCTATGTGTTTGACCACATAAGCCAGTATCGCTTTAACCATTAAAGCATTTTAAAATGTCAGCATAATAACTTTCCATTTATATTAAAAGCACTGTCCTATACTGCATTTATTTGAAATACCAGACACATCACTTTTTTTCCCCTTAGTAATTTGTATCACGGTGATCCTTTTGTAAAATTGCTGTGTTCAACATGTTAGCGTTCGTTAGTTTCTCAAAAGTATTTTGTTTCAAACTGACAGTTTTATTACAACATCCATGATCTACTGGTACACATATAGGATGGCTATTACAAGAATTCATCAGTCACCTCCATCTAAGCCCTTGTTGAATTCAACCTGCAACAGTTCATTAATGCAAACACACACATGTACACAGAAACACTTGAATATGCCTTCCTGAAACATGTACTTTAAGAGCCCCAAAGCAAAATATGGGACTTTCAGGTATATGGCCACTAATCAATCAATCAATCTATCTATCTATCTATCTATCTATCTATCTATCTATCTATCTATCTATCTATCTATCTATCATCTATCTATCATCTATCTATCGTGTGTGTGTGTGTGTGTGTGTGTGTGTGTGTGTTTGTGTGTGTATTCCAGCATAACTCTGGAACGCCTCGAGCAATTTCAACTAAACTTGGTACACAGATGATTTACTCACTGGGAAAAAATACTTTTGGGGTAAGACACTCCTAACACCCCTCAGTGTGTGTTTTCTGTTAAGATACAGCCTGTTGTACCTACAAATGGCTTCTACTATACTTCTGTAAAATGGCTTCTACTGTGCAGTGCTGTGGAGTTGCCATGGTAATGGCTCCACAGTATTCCACAAGGGGGCTCCCTCTGATAAGGGGGGAAATCCAATATTAGAAATTATGTTTGGTCCGGTCATATTCCCCCTATAAATAAATACCTGGACAATGCCGGTGTCAGGCCTGCAATTATATTCCTTTTAGAATTTTGGCCTGCCACACTTTCTCTTATTTCATTATGCTGTTTCTTTAGTATAGTCGATGGGAGGGGGGAATAGAAGGAGTAGAATTGTGGAATGTATTATTTTCATTCTTTACTAGAAGCCAAGGTCATCCTTTGTCCCCACACTTTCACACCTGACTGGAAGCAGCTGGGTGGAGATGCCAGCGTGGAAGAAGATTGGACCATGTGATAGATTGTGGGTATGAGGACAAGATCATGAACTTTTAACTGGGTGGAATTCTGATGTCATTTCCAGTATTGGAATTCCATAGCACGATGCCAAAAGGCCTGTCTTATTAAATTGGAACTTTAAGGATAGTTTTGCCTTTTCCTCCATCCTGGTCCTCCTTGACCTCTCAGCGGCTTTCGATACCATCGACCATGGTATCCTTCTGCGACGACTGCGGGAGGTGGGAGTGGGAGGCACCGTGTTGCGGTGGTTCTCCTCCTACCTCTCGGACAGGTCGCAGTCGGTGTTAGTGGGGGGGGCAGAGATCGTCCCCTAGGCCCCTAACTTATGGGGTGCCTCAGGGCTCGGTCTTATCCCCCCTACTATTCAACATCTACATGAAACCGCTGGGAGAGATCATTCGCAGGCACGGGATTAGATACCATCAATATGCGGACGATACTCAATTGTATCTGTCCGCCCCGTGCCAACTCAATGAAGCGGCAGACGTGATGAACCGAGGCCTTGAAGCTGTTATGGACTGGATGAGGGTTAACAAGCTTGTGCTCAACCCAGAAAAGACCGAGTGGCTGTTGTGTTTCCCTCCCAAAAATTCGACCAATATTCCATCTCTCAGGCTGGGGGGTCAAATTTTATACCCCTCAGAGAGGGTTCGCAACTTGGGAGTCCTCCTGGATCCACAGCTATCGTTTGACCACCATTTAATGGCTGTGACCAGGGGGGCATTCGCCCAGGTTCGCCTGGTGCGCCAGTTGCGACCCTACCTGAATCGGGAGGCTCTCACAACAGTCACCCGGGCCCTTGTGACCTCTAGGCTGTAATACTGCAATGTGCTCTACATGGGGCTGCCCTTGAAGAGCATCCGGCGACTTCAGCTAGTACAGAACGCGGCCGCGCGAGTGATTGTGGGTGCACCTCGGTTCACCCGCATAACACCTATCCTCCGCGAGCTGCGCTGGCTACCTGTTGATCTCCGGATGCGCTTCAAGGTGCTATTAGTCACCCATAAAGCCCTACATGGCAGTGGATCTGGATACTTGAGAGACCGCCTTCTGCCAATTACATCCCTGCGACCAATAAGATCACATAGATTAGGCCTCCTCCGCATTCCATCGGCCAGCCAATGTCGGCTGGCAACTACAAGGAGGAGGGCCTTCTCAGTAGTAGCCCCGACCCTTTGGAACGAGCTCCCCGTAGAGATTCGCACCCTCTCCACCGTCCAGGCCTTCCGCACAGCCCTTAAGAACTGGCTCGCCCGTCAGGCCTGGGGACAAGGATAGTTACCCCTCCCGAATGATGAATGTATGTTGTTTACTATTTTATTTTATTATATGTCTCTATCTTAACGTCTGTATTCCCCTTCCCCGATTTTATGTGAGCCGCCCTGAGTCCCCTCAGGGAAAAGGGCGGCCTACAAATACTAATAAAATCTAAATCTAAAAATCTAATTCTGCATGGTATTTGGAACGCTGACAGCTGGGGTATCAGCACTAGTTTTTCCATATACATTAAGAGGGTGAACTTTTCCATATACGTTATGATGGTGAACTTTCTGGTTTGGGCACTTGGCGCCAAAAATGTTAGCTATCACTGGCTTGTAAGAATGAAGAATAATCATAAATGCCACTCGAAGATATAGGTGTCAATAGAAAGGATGAGTGACATCACATATGCTATGATGTTATTGTTCATATGAAGTTGAGAAGAATATCTCTCTTCTTCAAAATTATCTGCTTGGACAACAAATAGACAAAATTACCCTGTTTCCATTGCAAATGATCAACCCTTCAAATACATTCTGTAGCCTGTTAACATAATTTTCAAAGAAACTTCTAAGCTAGAGAGCAAAGCATATAAATCATTTATAGCATAAGACAAAATTTCCAAAACCAATGGTCTCCGTACTGTATGTGATGAATATGGGTAGGTTTTTTTGTCTTACAACATTTTGTTGCAAGTTACAATGGTGCTGAAGTTACAAGGGTGCTGAAAAAGTGACTTATGACCATTTTTCACATTTATGACTGTTTCAGGAACCTCATGATCATGTAATCAAAATTTGGACACTGGGCAACTGAGTCATATTTATGATGGTTGCAGTGTCCTATGGACATGTGACAAGCAAAGTCAATGGGGAAGCTAAATTCACTTAACAATCGTGTTACTAACTTAACAACTTCAATGATTCACTTTTTGTCTGCTACAACGTCCTACCTGTCAATGACTACTTCAGCTTCAACCACAATAATAAACGGGCAAACAATCAATACAAACTCAAGGTAAACCGCTCCAAACTCGATTGCAGAAAATACGACTTCAGTAGCAGAGTGGTCAATGCCTGGAATGCACTACCCGACTCTGTTGTTACATCCTCAAACCCCCATAACTTTAACCTTAAACTGTCTAGCGTGGACCTTTCCTAAGAGGTCTGTAGGGGGTGTACATAATTGCATCTGTCCTATTGTTCCCATTTATTCATACCCATTTCCTGTGTCCATTTCCATGTTTATACTTATATCTGTTATCTTGTACATGTTTGACAAACTAAATAAAACTAAATAATAACTATGATAGGAAAGGTCATAAATTGGACCAAAACTCACTTAACAAATGTCCCACTTAGCAATAGAAATTTTGGGCTCAATTGTGATCATAAGTCAAAGACTCCCTATACTATTGTTCTCTAGAGATAAGTAAAAAAACACAAGGCTGGAGAAAGATAAGAATATGTTCTATTTCCAACAAAGCTTATGATGTTTTAAGTTGGAAAGCATAGCCTGAAGTCACAGAATGAAAGTGGCTTCCAAATATTTTTATGTAACTCCTGGAGCCTCCTGTGAACATGTGCCATGTTTCATAACCATTGTCAGGAGAGATATAAATGGAAGCTGCGATGCAAATCCATAAAAAAGATTCAAGATTTTTTTTTAAAACAAACCATATCAATAGACATGTCAGCATCAGAAGAATGGTGTCTGCATCCTAGTGTCATTCTGCAAACATTCCAATTTGGTTTAATCATCTCATAATGTCTGATGAAAGTCACATAATTTCATTCATGTGACAGCATTGTGACACATATAATATTGTCTGTCTCTCTTGCTCTCAGCCATGCCTAATTCTAAAAAGCATATTAATAAGAAAACATTGTGTCTCCTAGAAGATCTAATTATTCTCTATTTTCTCCATGCATGTCTTGCTTTGCTTAACAGTAAATGCTTCTAAAGTTCTGAGATAGAACTTTTCCCTTTTACTGTTGTGTCCTTCACACCAGGGGTCCCAACCTCGCCCCTCCCCTCCCAGCCACTCCTTGCTTGCCTGCCCAGGCTCCTTAGCACCACAACAGGAAGCAATTGTTGGAGCTAAGCAGTCACCACAAGAAAGATTTGGCAAAACAGCTGGATTAATTCAAATTGGATCTGACTGAGAAGGAGGTTCAGCAGAAGCACCTCACTGAGGAGGACTATGAGCAGAGGCTTTCCAAGCAGAGGGAAGACCTGTGGGAGTGCAAGGCCAGGTACCATCCCCTGGAGCTCACTTGGCTGAGATGGTCAGCCAGTTCCAGACCACGATGCAGTCCCACTGGAACAAGGCCCTCTGGCTCTTTGTCACCAGCGGCACTTCCCTCCAGCCTTTGCCCAAAGCCCCACACCTGGAGGCTGAAGCAGACCCCAAGTTGGAATTTCTGCCCCCCTCCAACCTACACAAAAAGACCCTGAAGGGGAAAACTCTCTGCAGCAACACAAGCGTTCATTGCATATATCCAGCCCAGGGGGAATAGTTTGAGGAGCCCTGATTTAATGCAATATAAAAAATGCAAATAATTTTTCTGTGGACTACCAACATTTTCTCATGGACTACCAGTGGTCCAGGGATCACCAGTTGGTGACCGCTGCTTCACACCACAGCCATCCCATTCTCCTTGTCTAAATTTTATCCATTTGATCTACAAATTGATCATTCCTAAGTTTTCATCCCTTCCTTCATCTCCTTAGTGTGCTCTTTGCCTTCTTTAAATATTCCTAAATAAGAATTCAGGATTTGGAATTTACATTTGTCTGATTAAAAACTAGAATCATAAAGAACTATGACATATCCCTATTCATGTCCTTCACTCTAAAATTATGTCTACTAGGTCTACAGATCTGCAAAAATCCAGGAATGGCTGGATAGATACTATCCATCAAATATAAGACAGGAAATATTAATGATAGAAAACCTTCATTCTTTATTGCCAGTCAATTGTCACCTGGCAGCCTTCCTGTAACTTCCATTTGGGACCAAAGATTTAAAGAAAACCATACTAAGTTTATGGATGGAGAGAGAAAAATAGGAACTGAGGAACTTTTACCTCCAAAGAAAGATATTACATTTAGGAGAAAATCAAGCCAGCACTTGATTTCATCCTTTTCCTAAAGATTGAAGTTGTCCAGGAGATATGGCTCCCTCTCGCCCTTTCCCATGCATGTTTTCTCTTTCCTTTGCCACACTGTTTTTTTTTAATTTTACTTCAAATTAATTAAATTGTGAAATTGCATCCAGGAAATGTTTTATATTGTAATCTCTGTTGAGTAGTTAAAAACATTTACAGCTTTCAGAATTGATTACAATTGCTACAGCCATGTCTATCAACTGGCATTACCACCATTTTCTTCTCCGGCCAAAAGATTGTGCCAGTGTGTCAAGGCTTTTAAATAAAGAAATAAATGTTTTAGGATGCACCAGAGTGCGAGAATAGCAGTAGCCTGCAACAACTTAAAACCAATTTTAAGGTTTTTCGGGGGGGGGGGGGGGAACAAGATAAAACTCTTTTCCATTTTGAAAATCTTTTGAAAGTCTACTTTTAAACTCAAACTGATGAGAATTAGTAAACAAATAAACTGTATCAGATATTTCCTAGCATTTGTTAGCAGTGTGTCTTTGATTCAATGGGTATGATCAATGCATATCAGGGTTGAAAGACAAGGTCCACATGTGAAGGATTAATTAAAATAATTTATTGATAGAAATGTCTATGCACAGGAATCATCTTAATTAAAGGTTAGCACTTCCTTGGAATTTGATAAGGGTCAATAGAATTCAAGAAACATTGGAATTTCACTTGTGGTTATGTAGAAATTCTAAGCTGATTCCTCATTTAACTCCACCCCCAGTTTCTGCCACTACTTCTCCTATAACTATCCAATATGGTGGATTAACATCAACTGTGTACCAGAACTTAGTGATGGAATTCACTTTTAGTACCAATATCTTCTGCCCCCTCTTAGGAAGAAAGGGCTTACAGTGGATATTTGTAGAAGAGATGCTTTTCTAAAGTAAGACTGTGGAACACTCCTCCCCCAAACAATGCAGCTTTCAATAGCATTTAACAGATTACCAAAGGAAGGGACCTTGTGGGTTATTTAGACCACCACCCCCCGCCCATGCAGGAGACCCTACGTGGCAGTCCAATCTCTTCTTGAAAGCCTCCAGTGATGAAGCTTCCACAACCTCTGAAGGGAAGTTGTTCTATTGGTTGATTGTTCTCACTATCAGAAAATGTCTCTTTGTTTCTAGGTTGAATCTCTCCTTGGTCAGTTTCCATCCATTTATCCTGCCCAGAAGTATAAAAATAGATGCATTCTTGATCTTTTGGCTTAATGAAGATTAATTAAGATTAATGATAGACAAGAGATCAACAATTCTATCAATTTTTTAATTAAACCATAAACGTATACAGCATTCAAACATTCATATTTGTAACTGATTATTGATGTTCATTTTGAGTATCTTAATACTCTGTTTACTAAGCATATTTTAATCAGTACTTAATCAGTCCCTTACTCTCACAACATATGTTTCTTAAGGTGTCGTTATTGGTATGGTGACATGTGTATACAAATTGTGATAACATGTGATTTATTGCATATGTATCCTCTTTTTCTAGGAAGTTAAAAACAGTGTGAATAGGGCAAAGATTCCTCTATCTTTAAAGCAATTTTTCCAGTTAGGATGGATGTAGAAATACTACTTAGCCCAAGCATCTAATCAGATAGGAATTTGAACCTGGGTGTTTAAACTTCGAAGCCCAACTGCTGTATATCTTGGTTTCTCACAAGTGATTAGATTCATCAGAAGTGATTCATCAGATTAAAGGCCTGAGTGCAAATACAGAGACTGATTTCCTATATAACTTTCTTTTATATGTGTGCACATAATGTAGTTTAGTAATATAAAGAAACAAGCAAATGCTTGGCAAGTCCAAAGGAGAAATTTCTAAATCCTGTACATGGATGCCTTCCAGATACTAGTTTTATCTACTTTTTGCTTAAAGTACTCTGGGATCTAATACTGCTGTATTTCAACTTAATTCCTAGTTAAACCTCCCAATCTTATTAAAAGATTTCTCCATCATCTATCATCTACCATCCCCCATTTATCAACTATCCATCTATCCATATTAATGGAGAAATGGCTTAATACAACAATTAGTTGTTAGGAAGGGAGAAAAATGAAACAATAAATAAATAATACAATGAACAATTCACAATACAACAGCATGCCTAGTTAAAAAAATTGCAGAGTTATGTATTTTGATTTTTTTAAATGAAGTATTGCATTTACATATATATGTGTACATTTCTTATCTAAGCACTAAATTATGTCTCATGTTTTGGCATTCACAGAATGTAGACAAAAAGAAGAGCAGTACAGTTTCCTCAGTCCAGGTAATTTTGTTTAAGAATCATTGTGTAGATGAATAAATATATATGGGGGTGGGGGAATCTGGAGCCTCTAAAAAGAGACTGCATGGCATGTATTAAGTCTATCTGTCAAATCTGGACTAGTCAGCAGAAGAAACTTCCTAGAGGACTCAAGTATTGCTATGTTTAGCAGAAGAATTTGTAAAAGTCTCTTGATGATAGCAGGGCTTGATGACAGCAACATATCTCAGGCCTAAAGGCTCTAGTCAAAAAAAAAAAAAGTAATAAGGGGAAGTAGTTTAAAGAGTTTCCACAACCTAGAAAATGTCATTTTTTTATAAAATCTAACCAGGAGTCATGATGGAAGTTCAACATAATACATTGCAGAGGTGGGCGGATGTTCTATTATAAATTCACCTGTCTCACAAACAGGGTCTAAACAAAACATGGCTAATAGCATCATTCTATTTGTTTCTTATTCACTATAAGGAGTGAAATTTATTTCTCCATAATTATGCATCAGATTGTATTTAAAATTATACCTCTGACATTGCCATTTTCATACCAATCTGAATGGAAATAATGCAAAGAAAAATCTCAAGTAAGTTGCACTTTGACAGGTATATAAACTGAGAGCAAAGTATAAATTTATTATTATTATACAATTGTATCACAGCGGCCAGTTGTTTCGCCGGATTTGGCATTGGTTACTAGTCGGGCCCCACCCAGGGGCCTAGGACGTCGTAACATATTTTCGTAATATGCGTGCAGATCCAAGCAGTGCGGCTTTTTGTATTTGACTGATGGTGATTTTGTCAATTTTAACTGTTTTAAATGTAATTCCAGTGCTTTTGGAATAGCACCCAGTGTGCCAATTACCACTGGAATTATCACTGCTGGTTTGTGCCATAGTCGTTGAATTTCGATTTTTAAGTCCTGGTATCTTGCGATTTTTTCATGTTCCTTCTCGGCGACCCTGCTATCACCTGGTATTGCGATGTCTATGATTGTGACCTTATTTTTCTCAACCAGTGTGATGTCTGGTGTATTATGCGCCAGTATTTTGTCGGTTTGTATACGGAAATCCCACAAGATCTTGACCATCTGATTTTCTGTGACTTTTTCAGGCTGATGTTCCCACCAGTTTGTTGCTGTTTTAATATTATAATTTTTGCACAAATTCCAATGGATCATTTGCGCTAATGAATTGTGCCGCAATTTATAATCAGTCTGCACGATTTTTTTACAGCAGCTGAGTATGTGATCAACAGTTTCATCAGCTTCTTTGCAAAGTCTGCATTTGGCATCATCAGAGGATTTTTCGATTTTGGCCTTAATGGCATTTGTGTGGATAGCTTGTTCTTGCGCCGCCAGGATTAGTGACTCTGTTTCTTTCTTTAATGTACCTGTTGTTAGCCATAACCAAGTTTGTTCACTGTCCACTTTATCTTTTATTTTTTCCAGAAATTGGCCATGCAGTGCTTTGTTCTGCCAACTCTCCATTCTTGATTTTATCACATCTTTTCTGTATTCTTGTTTTGTATGTTGGGCCTTCAGTAGATTTTTGTTCTTTACTTCGATTAATAGATGTTCTTGACTTTCTTTTAAATAATCAGCCAGTGCATGTTTTTCTTCTTCAACTATTTGCTTCACTTGTAATAATCCTCTGCCACCTGATTTTCGGGGCAGGTAGAGTCTATCAGTATCACCACGTGGATATAAACTGTAGTGCATTGTCATTAGTTTCCTGGTTTTTCGGTCCAAAAGGTCCAAATCAGCTTGTGTCCAGTTAACTATACCAGCTGTGTATCTTATAACTGGTATTGCCCAGGTATTTATGGCCTTGATTGTATTTCCACCATTCAATTTAGATTTCAAAATTTTCCTAACTCTGTTGGTGTACTCTCCCCTGACAATAATTTTTACTTCTCCATGCTTGATGTTATCCAACTGCAGAATGCCTAAGTATTTGTAGGCTTCATTTTCTTTGCATTTAATTAATTGGCCATTGGGCATTTCAATTCCCTCACATGCAGTGATTTTGCCCCTTTTTATGGATACAGTGGCACATTTTCCCACCGCGCTTAAGACAGCGGTGGTGAGACCCCTCCTGAAGAAGCCGTCTCTGGATCCAGCTGTTCTTAATAACTATCGTCCAGTCTCCAACCTTCCCTTTGTAGGGAAGGTTGTTGAGAAGGTGGTGGCTCTCCAGCTTCAGCGTACCTTGGAGGAAGCTAACTATCTTGACCCCTTCCAGTCTGGCTTCAGACCCGGTTACAGCACAGAAACCGCTTTGGTCGCATTGACTGATGATCTCTGGAGAGCTAGGGATGGAGGCCATGCTTCCATCCTAGTTCTCCTGGACCTCTCAGCGGCTTTCGATACCATCGACCATGGTATCCTTCTGCGACGACTGCGGGAGATAGGGGTGGGCGGCACTGTCTTGCAGTGGTTCTCCTCCTATCTCTCGGACAGGTCACAGTCGGTGTTAGTGGGGGGGCAGAGATCGTCCCTGAGGCCCCTAACCTATGGGGTGCCGCAGGGGTCGGTCCTATCCCCCCTACTATTTAACATTTACATGAAACCGCTGGGCGAGATCATCCGAAGGCACGGGATAAAATATCACCAATATGTGGACGATACACAGTTGTATCTGTCCGCCCCGTGCCAACTCAATGAAGCGGTGGACGTGATGAACCGGGGACTGGAAGCCGTTAAAGACTGGATGAGAGCAAACAAGCTGATACTCAACCCAGACAAGACCGAGTGGCTGTTGTGTTTCCCTCCCAAAAATTTGACCACCATACCATCACTCAGGCTGGGGGGACAAAATTTAAACCCCTCAGAAAGGGCCCGCAACTTGGGAGTCCTCCTGGATTCACAGCTAACTTTTGACCACCATCTCTCAGCTGTGACCAGGGGGGCATTTGCCCAGGTTCGCCTGGTGCGCCAGTTGCGGCCCTACCTGAATCGGGAGGCCCTCAAACAGTCACTCGAGCCCTTGTGATCTCTAGGCTGGAATACTGTAATGTGCTCTACATGGGGCTGCCCTTGAAGAGCATCCAAAGACTTCAGCTAGTCCAGAATGCGGCCGCGCGAGTGATCGTGGGCGCACCACGGTTCGCCCACATAACACCGATCCTCCGTGAGCTGCACTGGCTACCTGTTGGTCTCCGGGTGCACTTCAAGGTCCTACTCACCACCTATAAAGTGCTCCATGGTAGTGGATCTGGCTATTTGAGAGACCGCCTTCTGCCAATTACCTCCCTGCGTCCCATCAGATCGCATAGAGTTGGCCTCCTCCATATTCCATCCGCCAGTTAGTGCCGACTGGCGACTACTCGGAGGAGAGCCTTCTCTGTTGCGGCTCCGACACTATGGAACAATCTCCCCGTGGAGATTCGTACCCTCACCACCGTCCAGGCCTTCCGCACAGCCCTCAAGAACTGGCTAACCCGTCAGGCCTGGGGATAATCTTATTTCGCCCCTCCCGAATGCTGAGTGAATGCTGAGTTTTATTGTCTAATTTACTTTGTGCACATTTCTTTTTTCGTATTGTCCTACACTCCCCTTCCTTTTTTGATTGTAAGCCGCCCTGAGTCCCCTCAGGGAAAAGGGCGGCCTATAAATAAATAAATCCAAATCCAAATCCATGCCAAACTGCATTGAAATATCGGTGCTGAATACTCGGACTGTGTTTATCAATGATTGGATTTCTATTTCTGACTTTCCATAGAGTTTCAAATCATCCATATATAGTAAATGCGAATTTTTTTCAGCTTCTTTGGCTGTTTGGTAGCCTAATTTCATTTTTTTTAAGATTACTGATAGTGGGATCATTGCGATGATGAAGAGAAGAGGTGAAAGTGAATCACCCTGGAAAATTCCTCGCTTGATATTAACCATTCCGTAGATCTCATTCCCTACTGCCAACTCAGTTCTCCATTGTTTCATCGCCTTTTCAGTAAAGGATGTAATATTTTTGCTAATGCCAGTTGTTTCTAAGCATTTTATGATCCAACTATGTGGCAGTGAGTCAAATGCCTTTTTGTAATCAATCCAGACCATATTCAAGTTCGTTTTTCTGTTCTTACAATTTTCTAATATCATTTTATCAATTAGAAGCTGATCTTTTGTGCCCCTGCTCCTTCTTTTGTTGCCTTTTTGCTCTACTGGCAAGATGTTGTTTGTTTCCAAATAATCTATCATGTTATCTGCAATAATGCCTGTGAGTAATTTGAAGGTTGTTGGCAAGCATGTTATTGGTCTGTAGTTTTCAGGTGTTGTTCCTTTAGTTGCATCTTTCTGAATCAAGTATGTTTTTCCAGTTGTCAACCATTCATCAATTTGGCCCTTTTGTAAAATTTCATTCAGTTGCCTGGCCAATAGTGCATGTAAACTGGTCAGATATTTGAGCCAGAAACCATGTAATTGGTCCTTTCCAGGTGATGTCCAATTCTTTACCTTTTTAACTCGATTTTTGACCATCTCAGTTGTTATTTCTAATACTTGCATTTGTTTGTTGCCAATGCTTTTCTCAAAGTCATGTATCCACTTTGCTTCCTTATTATAGTCCTTTGCATTTTCCCACAATTCTTTCCAGAATTCAACTGTGGCCTGCTTTTCTGGTTTTTCACTTTTGGTGTCACCATTCACATTAAGACTTTGATAAAAACGCCGTTGGTCTGATCGAAATTGCTGATTTTGTTTATATTGGATGATTCGTGCCTCATATCTTTCAATTTTTCTAGCTGTTGCTGTTATCTGCTGTTTCTCTATCTACTGATTAGCTGATCTATGATTTTGCTTTTTTATGCCGTTGCTCATGCATGTTCTTTAAGTTACTAGCATCTGCCCTTAATTTTTTGACTTTTTGTTCTAATCTAATCACTTTGGCTTTGATACTTTTTCTGTTGTGTGACTAGGTACTTTGATTTTAATGCCTAGTTCATTAGTGACTATTACAGCTGCGCTGTACATTAACTGGTTCATTTGCAAGATGGATCCCGATTCAATTGTTGAAAACACTGCATTAACCATTTTCATGATAGGGGCCAAAATTTTCTTAGGCAGTTTTTAGTGATGGTAAACGTTGCCTTTCCTCATTAAGCAGAAAATGCTCCATGATCTTATCCTTCAATTCTTTTTGTTTTTGAGTTAGTTCATCAGTTAGTTCAGTGATCACTGGTTCTGGTGGTAGTGTTGTTATTTCCTCCCCGACAGCTTCTTCTGGGAGTTCTACTAAAATGTCTTTAGTTGTGTCTTGAATATCAGTTATTTCCGCTTGCGATGTTGTTTTTTTGGTTTTGCAATTTGTCTGACTTTCCTCAAGTTCAACTTCACTAAACACTTTATTCCGTATAATAAATCGCCTTTGATCTGCTAGCCGTTGTTCACTAACATTTGAATCTGGATATTGTTGTTTCCATAATTCATACGTTTGCTTTAAATAACCTTTTTTTTTCTGGCTCTGAGTTGTTGTAACAGGCCATTATGGCATGGTTTTCATCTGCACTATATTTTTGTCATTTTGTTGGCTGGTCCACTTGTAGCCCACTTGTCGACGGATGCCCAGGGACCTCAACATACACCGCAACCCTTGTTAACCCATGCGACGACCGATGCGGTATAAAATTTTTATTCATTTATTTCACCATGTTATATGGGTTGGCAGGTTTTTTTTAAAATGTGGTCAGGTTGCCAACCTGATCCCAACCCTCCTCCTTTCTCATCCAGGCTTGGGACCGGCAACAGCAGAATTGTTGTTGTTGTTATTATTATTATTATTATTATTATTATTATTATTATTATTATTATTATTATTATTTTAATATAATAATAATAATAATAATAATAATGTTTTATAAGTCTTTTTTTTCAGAAAATGAATCATTGAATCACCATGATCTTTCAATATGAAAATAACAATCCAAAATATTTGGAAGGCTAAAACATATTTGATATTCACAGCCTATCTAAAAGGAGCCTATATTATTTAAAATCTGCATGCTGCTTACAGGTAATCTGTAAATTAAGCTGTGTTCCATGCCTAAGTAGATACACAATGGCAACAGAGAAGTGTAAAAATGGAAATCAGTTGCTAGGAGCAGGAATTTCTATAGCCGGCTTTCTGGCCCAATACATGCTGAATAGATGATCTTTCCAACTATACTGTTTGCAGGTTTGCCCCTCAAATAAGTTTTTCATACTGGAATGACTAAAAATAGCTCTAACCTGCAGCAACAAGAATGAGATGAAGGTGACATCATGAGGACTGCTAACCTCTAAAATGGTTAGCAATGCAGAACTTGGCAAGCAGAATTTGTCAATGAGCCCAAAGTACTTCGGCAAAATGAACAGCATCACATTGAACCATTTATATGAATTGGGGACACTTTCCACAATCTAATGAATTATTATTCATTATCACGTTGTCTTTCAAATTTGCTTCCAGCCTTCTGTTTGAAGGAGCAATCTTATTTGTTGTTCCATGATGGAAGCAAAATGTTGGAAGTGACCATTTTGTTTTGACCCAGACATCCTTAACAAGCAAGAAGTGGAGTCTTGATCCGGGCAAAACCCCTTTTATTTACACGACTGTGAATTCCTTTCATTCACAGTCCACAAGGCTTAGCAAACTGTCTTTCAGAGGGTTGTTTATCAAATACGAACCTTATCTCGTTTGGTGAGTTGCTAAATAACTAATTCCAAACACAGGGCAAGGCAAAACTTGGCACAGAGTATCTTATAGTTAAAAACAGAACTTTCCTCTCTTGACATGATCAAATGAACTTATTGTTTCCTGCAAAAGTCCATTCCTCTTTTGTTTCCTATAGGAAGGGTCAATCACCTCCAAGGTGTGGCTTTACTCTTAAGTCGACCCTGACTTCTTAATCGTTCTTGTCTTCTGGAAGCTCTGCGCATGCGCACACTGAGAACAGGGCCCAACTGTTCCTTTGCTTCGCTGCTCCCTCTCTGCCTCCGATGCAGAGCCCTCATCTGAGCTTTCTTCAGCCCTCAGGACTGGCCCCTGTTCCTCCCCAACCTCCTCACTGTCCGACTCTGCTGGGTGCCAGCAGGCCACAACATGTTTAATCCAGTTTTCTGCTCAGTGCAGGAATCCAGATGAAAAAACCCTGGAAAATTGATATCCCCTGTCAAACTGCTGTCGTTATTAGCTGGCATTGAATTGAAATCTGCCTTCCTGTAACTTAAATTTATTATTCTACATGCTGTACAAAAGTATGATATTGAACAGGTCTCACCTTCCTTTTGTGAGGAAGATTCAGTATCCGTTCGTTACCAAGCTAAATTTCCACCCTCAGTATTTGTTTGTTACCAAGCAAAACTTCCCAGCTCCTTCAATCTCTCTTTGTGGGTTTCTAGGCTTCTCATCAACATTTTTCCCTTCTAAGAATTGGATGCAGTTTGTCTGAAGATTTTTTTACAATGTGGTATCAAGAAATAGAGACATTACTTAACATGGGCCTAACCAAAACAGAATAGAATATAATATTCCTCCTCGTATTTATAAATGATACTGTTGATGTAACCAGAAATTGTATTTGTCAATTTGCAACCACGTCACACAGCTGAGTTATATTTTGTACAAGTTCCATTACAAGGCCAGGCGATCCACATTTTATATTGTACCTGTACATTTCATTTCTGTTTCCTAAGTGATGACATGTGTCTGCTAAATTTCAGAAGTTTCACAGTGAAAAACCTGTTATTAACAGCACAAAAATGTACAAAGTATATAGCATATGACTTTTATAAGAAACATTCCATGATATCCATAGAAGCGGGTCAAAACTGCAAAATGATGGATAGAGCATTGAGATACAACCCTTTTCTTTTGGTGCAAGTTCAAAAGAGGATTTGCATTTGGTGACACCTTCTCTGCCATCTTGTCGATTTTGCCAAGCTCCCACAAATGTCACTGAAAACAATCAAGTACACAAAGTAGTACTTGTCACCTGACCTTGAGCAATTTTCACTCTTTCTTCTTGCACTCATCAGTTGGAGAATGATGGCAGGAAACCAGTCATTGTACATACATATAACCAAGATCTTAATTTTAGTTTATGTGCTGTATGTCTTTGACAACTATTACAATTCTTGTGGCAATTTCAGTTGCATTAACTACTGGTGCTTTGTATAATATGGACTTTTTCAAGGCTAGTTATTTGGAACAGATACCAACTCTTATTTTCAAACGGAGAGGGGGAAAGAGAGGCAGAGGAAGGCAGGGAGGCAGGGAGGCAGGGAGGCAGGGAGGCAGGGAGGCAGGGAGGCAGGGAGGCAGGGAGGCAGGGAGAGAGAGAGAGAGAGAGAGAGAGAGAGAGAGAGAGAGAGAGAGAGAGAGAGAGAGAGAGAGAGAGAGAGAGAGAGAGAGAGAGAGAGAGAGACTAATGAAGGAGATGGTGTTATGGACTTCTAAATAAAAAACAAAGTTTGGCAGATTTGAATGTGATGATCCAAAATCTCCTTGGAGACTGGAAATTGTCAGCTGTACAAGCACAACACCAAATCATTTTGAATTTATGATATCCTTCTGTTTATTGGGTAGTAGTACTGGCTGTGGGATATCCTTGACATATAAGCCAATATATTTTAAAATTTATTTGGCATTGAGTTAGATGGCTGTGAAATAAATTAGGTGCAGTAGTGGTAGTACTTATCCTGGAACTCAACCTTTCTGTCTGATTCGCTTTCCCTCATGTGTTTTGTTTATTGCAAATTAATAATATATATCAAATTAAAAAATATATAGTTTGTGTGCAGGCAGAAGGGATACTCAGTAGCTGATCCCTCTTGTTTCAATAAATCTTTGTTGTAAGTGTATAAGGAAATAATATGTACTTGTCAAGCAGCACTGTTAGAATCGTGTTAAATCATCTCCATTGTTATTTAAGTACAATGGCATTGATAAAATTTAATGATTTACTTAGATTTTTACATCACATGGTATATTCTCCCTCACTCCCTCCACTTTTTAAGAGGAACCTGGTCACTGATCAGAAATGCCCTAGGGTAGGGATCCCCAACCTCTGAGCTGTGGCCCAGTAATGGGCCATGGCCCATTCAGAATCACGCCATGTGAATGGCTGGCCAGAGTGCATGCCTGCCACTCTCACAAGGTTTGTGTACAGAAGTGGGTTGCTGCCAGTTCAGCCCGGTTCAGCCGAATCGGTAATAGAATTCAGGTCTGGGTTGCAGAACTGGTAGTGACCCAAGCCTGACACACACACACATGCACATACATACAGACCTGTTCTCAAGTCTTGTCTGCCATTGACCACAAAGTTATGTGCATGCGCAGAGCATTTTTTACTCAAATGCACATGCACAAGCAATGTGTGGCTGGCATGCGTGTGAGCGAAGCAAACTCAGAAGGAACAGGTACTAACCAATTCAAGAACCCACCCCTGGTTGTGTGTATCCACACATGTGCCAGTCCGCCACTCACATGTCACGGTTCCTGTTTCCCATCCCAGATGGTCGCCAACCAGAGGAGACTCAGAGGAGAGTGAGGTGCCAGCAACAGCGGAATATCCGGAGATGCTCTACAACAGCCGGGATAAAGTGCCTGAGGACCCAATGGTAAGCAATCACATCCATCCCTTTATCAATCCTGTGACTGTGACAAGTCTCCCATCAGGTCGGAGCAGGAGGTACAGGGCACTGATAGCTACAGGATACACAAGGTACCTTGTTAACTGGATGGTAAAGTGGTTGGCCCATCTCATCAAGTTTGAATAGGTTGGCTCCCTGTTGGAGGGGGGGTTCCTGCTACTCACATGACTGAGCCTGTTTCCCCTCCCAGATGGACTGCCAAACCACAAAGATTGGGGACCACTGGTGTATGAGATCCCATGTCTTCTGTCGTCCCTTTCAACTCTTTGATTCTGTAATCTAATATTCTCCCCCCAAAAAACATGAAATAAAGATGAATACATACTTAAGTCGGGAAAAAAAACCACAGGATTGTAGAGACAGTAATTTAAGGACTACTGAAAGTTATATACCACGTTTACTAGACACAAATAAAGGATGCAATTCTTGTTACAAGTTGCTTCTGTCATTGTTCCAAGTAGGATTTTCCACAGGTGATGTTTCTATGGCATGAATGTAGAGAATTCTAAGCTTCCTGATTTCTTCAATTGTTTGCTCAAAATATCCTAATTGTACCAGATATGGAATTGGTGTAGTTGATTTCTTGCCGTGAAAGGAGGGGAGAGAGGATGGAAGGAAGAGCTTTCTTTTCATTCTTACCTATATGAACTGTCTGGCCATTGGAGAAAATCCCACCCTCTTGTTGATATTTCCCTATCAATTTCAAGAGAAATTTTGGCTTCCTTTCAGGTGTCCATCTCACTTTTCATTCCTCTTCCCCTTCTTTAAAAAATAGTGTATGCATTTGCATCCAAAACTTTATACCTTTATTGCATTTATTCCACTAATTAATTGTTCCAACTGTTAGAAAATTTCTCCTTAGCTCTAGGTTGCTTCTCTCCTTGATTAGTTTCCAGCTATATTTTGCACCTTTCTAATTCTAGACCCGTGATGGCAAACCTATGACACGCATGCCACAGGTGGCATGCAGATACCTCTATGTGGGCATGTGAACCCTCACCCAAGCTCAGCTTCAATGTGCATGTGTGCACACCTCCTGCTGGACAGCTGGCTTTTTGGTCTCTACTGCGCATGCATGGGAGTGGGGCACAAACAGGAAATGTGCACGCAGGCATGGGGTGGGTGGGTTGCGCTCACCGGGTCATGTGTGCATGTACACGGGGAGCAGGGGGTGCAAGGAGTTCACATGTGCATACATGGGGATGGGGCACAAACAGGAAATGTGCATGCAGGCATGGGGGTGGGTGGGTTGTGCTCACGGGGTCATGTGCGCATGTACACAGGGAGCGGGTGCACAAGGAGTTCATGTGTGCATGCATGGGGAGTGGGGCATACAGGGGGTTGAGCACACATCACATTATGGGTGTGCATACATGCACTTTCAGCACACAACAACAAAAAGATTAGCCATCACTCTTCTAGATAATTCCCCTGGTGACATACCAACAATTTCTAAATTTTTGCCTTAATTATGGATTACAAATGTTTAACATAGAATATAAATAGAATAAGGATTCCACAAAAGAGAGAAAAATGATCATTATTTTGAAAAAAAAAATCTATAAGATGTTACTTACCTGTTCTGTCCCCCCTTCTTCGCTCGTTAACAGACGACAGGCGACTTAAAAGGAAAGAACTTTATCAGTCCTCGGCTCAGACTGGCTGTGAGCCCAAAAATAAACATAAATCAAGTCTCTGACAAAAAGATAACAGAATGCAAAACAAAACTCTTACAAAGCAATTCACTTCTCCAAGTGTCTCCTTGAATCAGGGTTACAGAAAGCAAATCACTTCTCCAAGTGTCTCTCACAAACAAACCACGACCGATGAATGATGAACGTTGACTCCTGCAACCAGGGCGTGGCACCATCCGTTCTTTTATCACCAGAAGATGCCAGTAACGAGCCCCAGCTCCATTGTTAATCTTGCATCCCAACTCAACTCACAGCAAACTTCTGCTGAGTCACAACACTTATCTATAAGTAAAAGAAACTTCTATTAGAAAATAAGGATTCAACTTGTTTGAATATAAAAATTTGGAACAAGAATTTAATTACTTTTATATTTTGTATTTTTAAACCACCCATCTTCCCTGCTAATTTATCTAAGCAGAAAAAAAAGGAAGGGGGGAAAAGAATTAATATGTTTATTAACCACCATTTAAAAGCAGAGTTTATATTTACTAATGAGCATGGTAGATTTGTTGGGATTGAAATTAATTCGCACACTGCTAAGATTATACAGTAGTGTTGGGAATTTATGACCCAATTGAGAATAAAATGATGTTTTACAAACAAATTCTGGAGAGGTTGATAGTTGTAGGTTGCTTTTCTCCTTGATTAAGTTTCCCTCCATCCTTTATTGTCTTGCCTTCTGGTGTTGCTTCTCCAAGTTCAAATATTAAATAATTATTTCTTTTAAGAGAAACCAGTCTCCACAGTCCTGCAACAAGCATTCATTTACAAGCCCAGCTTTCAAATTGTTTCATTGAAAGCACCACTTGGAATCTTTCATATGAAAATATGTGCTGCTCGAGAAAGCTTTTATCCAAATTTTGAGCATACATCATGCTTTTAATTCTGACAGCTTTCACGGAAAAGCATTTTATTAATCAGCACTTCATGCTCTGCAGTTAGAGTCAAAGTTTAGGTAGAAAACATTGTGCCATTTATTTGCCTCCATTTAAAAGGTTTGTGTTTCAAGTGCTAAAGGAATTTTACCCATGTTGTTAAATCAGCTTCCTTGAAGGAATGTTAATCTGATTTGCTGCCTTATTAAAGTAAAGAAAAACAGGTGGTAGCAGCCTTTGTAAAGCAGATAAGTTCTCTGTTAACCAAATGGGTGAATTGGGAGTTTAAAGTAATAGTAATTGGCCTATTAAGAATAATTCATCAGAGAATTAGTTAAACAAATTAGACTGATACTATATGGAAAAGGAATCTTTTGGAGAATCAAAACATTTTTATTCTTATTCAATCAAGTTTATTCTACTGAAAGCAAGTGCTAATAAATTTTATTTTGAATGAAACAAAGAACCTCTCTTACTGATCATAGCCAAAGACTTAATAGGCTATAGCAGGGATGTCAAACTCAAGGCCCCTGGGCTGGATTCAGCCCACAATGTGATCAGATTTGGCCCACAGGGCTGTTATGGTCTACCCAATGTGAAGAGGATAGATCAGGCCAGTGTGGCATCATCCCGGTCTACACAAGAGGAAACATGCCAGCAGTTGGGGGAGTGGCTTCAAGATGGCCATGCCCACTCAGTTGGCCATGCCCACTCAGTTGGCCATGCCCACCCAGTCAGTCAACCACAGCCCTGACCCGGCCTTCAATGAAATTGAGTTTGACACCCCTGGGCAAGAGGTGGGTTCCTACCGGTATGGTATGGTTCAGCCTAGTAGGTAGTAACTCTGGTGGACACGTCCCTATATCGGTTCTATCCTCCGTGGCGCCATCTTGGTTTTCTGTTCTGCACATGCACAGAACAATCTTCATTGAAAAAATGTTATTTTTCCCTTTTCTAAAGTTGTGTGCATGCGCAGACCATTTTTAGTGCAAATGTGCATGCACACGGAGTACACATTTGGCCCATGCGCAAGCCAGTAGTAATGGCAGCAGTAACCCACCCCTGCCCTGGGCTACAGAATTATTTGCAATTCAGTTTGTATCACTACATTTAAATTAAGGATGAAACAAATTGGTGACTCTATAAACATGTTTTTGTGGAATTCTCTTCTTTCTCTTGCTTTGTTTACCATCATGTTTCCATTACCCCCTCTCCCCCAACAATCCAATGTAGCTTACAGTGATGAGATTTTCTGATTGCAATCTATGCATATTCATAGATAATATGGTATAATAGCAGTGGTGGCTTCCAAGCAGTACGCCCTTGTGCGGGCATACCGGTGCCAGCTGGGAGCACCGGGTACCTTTCTGGTATGGTGCTCCAGAGGGCTGCCCACCCGCCATCCTTACCTGTATTTGAGCTCTTCGGCTCCTCAGCACTTCCACACACATGCATGGAGCATACAGCACTGCATGATACTTCGCCAAGCAGATGGAGCATCGCAGAGGCATCACAGAGCGTCACAGGAGGTAAGGACACATGTGCGCGCTGTGCACATGTGCACACATGCTGCATGTGTTCATATGGTAGATGCTGGGCTCCTTTGAACCATATCAATTGCAACGGGATCCAGAACCTACCACAGTATAATAGTTAAGGCATTGGTCTAGAGCAGGGGTGTCAAACTTATGGCCCACAGACTGGCTGCGTCATGCGCTGGCCATGGCCCTGCCTGGTTTAGCGAAGGGGAAAAAGTTGTGATACATTAGGGGTAGGATTTAGCTGGTTCAGACCAGTTCAGGGAAACTGGTAATTCCGGCAATCAGTTGGCCCTGCCCATCTGCCCCAGCACTAGTCTGTCCTATATTTCCTTTGTTTGAAGCCCAGCTGCAGAAGAAGCTAAGTTTTAGACCTGTTATGAAATGCACTGCGCGCGCTCAGTGAACCAGTTGTTATACAGGTCGAATCCCACCACTGCAAGTGATGCTGTTGTGCCAACACAGGTTTGCACCCCTGGGTTAGAAACTGGGATACCATGAATTCTAGTCGTACGTTAGGCAGGAAGTCAGCTGTGCGACCTTGGGCTATCTATCTCTTTCCCACTGTCTCTCCTGGAGAATGGAAGAATTTACACTCCTTGCAAGCAGCTGGTCATTTGCATTCTTTTAGCGGGTCGTTAAGGTCACCTGAGTGGTGCAAATTGGTGTGGAGCCTTCTTGGAACTGTTGAAAGAACTGTTGAAAATCCTTCCATTCCCCACCATCCAATCAGATGAACTTTTTGGATGCAAAAGGTCTTCAAAGAAACACCAGACAGGCTAGTTGCCTCTTGAAAAAAGCACCTTTGGGACAATCATGACCTGCATGACTGAGAATCTCCATAGACATTTATTTATATATATATAAATCCCAGTAAGGGTGTGGCTAGCTGATGAGAGCTAAATAGCTTGAAATAGATCTATACTAGTCTCCCTTTATTTATTTATCAGCACAAATAAAAAAACATATATATATATATATATATATATATATATATATATATATATATATATATATATATATATATATATACATACATACATACATACATACATACATACATACATACATACATACATACATATATATATATATATATATTCAAAACAAACATACAAATCCTCCTTCTTTACATACTGTAGAAAATGCATCAGTTGGTTACAAAAGGCTTCCACTGTCATCAAATATAATTCATATTAATTCAAATATCTTAACTCTGATATTTATTATATTACCGTCATCATACCTCCAGTTTTATTTGACTATGATTATTTAAATGCCCTTCATCATAAAATATACCAATATTTAATACATAACCACATACTGGCATTTCATTTACTTATTTATAAAATCCTCCATTAACATTAAATCCTCATATCCTATTCTAGCTAAATATCCATAATATTTAATACCAAAATTTTCTAATCCTCCTTTCCAAATCCCTGTTTACCATTTACATCCAATTCCCTTATATTATACCCATACATGTATATAATTTATTATCATTATCGTTTCTTTATTTAACTATATCCTATATCATAACATTTTCCCCCAATAATTAAAACTTAGCTATGTCTAATTTTGTTCTTTTTTATTGTTATTGTTATTAATAACCTTTATATATAGTCCAAAAGTATTTCTAGCCTTCCCTTCACGGGTAACATTCAATATTCATATCCAATTATTACTTATCATAATACTAGACATTGTACACATTACTATCATTATCAATTTTTATTTAACTGTACCTATTGTCACTAAATTTAACTAAGTTTAGCTAGTTTTAAATTATACTCTTCCATCTATCAACCTGTATATTTCCAATAGCAAAACAATCTAATCATAGATTAGATTAGGCCTCCTCCGAATTCCATCTGCCGGTCAGTGTCAACTGGCAACTACGCGGAGGAGAGCCTTCTCAGTAGTAGCTCCGACCCTTTGGAATGATCTCCCCGTGGAGATTCGTACCCTCACCACCCTCCAGACCTTCTGCACAGCTCTTAAAATCTGGCTATCCCGCCAGGCCTGGGGCTAAAGACTGTAACCCACCCGAATGGAATGAATGTTGTGCTTTTTAATTATGTATTGTTCTTACGTGTTAAATGTTTGTTCCCCCCCTTGAGTTGTAAGCCACCCTGAGTCCCCCCAGGGAAAAGGGCGGCATATAAATAAACTTTCATAACTCATAACTCATAACTCATAGACATTTATTGACCATGTGACAAATGATAATCAGATATTAGAAATCTATTGACACTGACTAATAATAAATGTCTTCCTCCTCTAAATATTAATACAACTCAAACTCCTTTGTAGGACTGGTATATAGAATAGCCATTATTTTTGGGAGTTTTTGTTAGTATAACTCGGTATTTCTTTATATTTTATATTTAAAGTTCTATTGTATTGTTGTCTCATATGACATGACTTAAAATTTAATAATTCAAAGCTGAATGATAGAAATATTTCTTGAGTAGATAAACCCCAACTAAATAATTTTATTACTATCTAACAAAATGAAATTAAATGGTAAGGCCAGAAAAACAAAATGCATAGGTACAGTATATATGGTACCTTGTTCAAAAATAGTACTTGTGAGAGGGATCTTGGCATCCTAATGCACAATCACTTAAATATGAGCCAGCAGTGTGCTGCAGCTGCCAAAAAGCAACATAGTTCTAGGCTACATTAAAACAGAGGGATAGAATCAAGATCACGTGAAGGATTAATACCATTTTATAATGCCTTGGTAAGGCCACACTTGGAATACTGCACCAGGTTTTGGTTGCCACAATGTAAAAAAGATGTTGAGAGTCTAGAAAGAGCAGAGAAGAGTAACAAAGATAATTAGGTGACTGGATGCTAAAATATACAAAGAATGGTTACTGGAACTTGATATGTCTAGTTTGATGAAAAGAAGGACTAGGGGTGACATGAAAGAAGTGTTCCAATATCTCAGAGGTTGCCATAAAGAAGAGGGAGTCAAACTGTTCTCCAAAGCATCCTAGGGCAGGACAAGAAGCAATGGGTGGATACTAATCAAGGAGAGAACAACCTAGAACTAAGGAAAACATTCCTGACAGTAAAAAAACAATTAATCAGTGGACTGACTTGCCTCCATAAACTGTAAATTATTCAACACTGCAAGTTTTTAAGAAGAGATTGGCTAACCACATGTCTGAAATGGTATATGGCTTCCTGCCTAAGCAGGGGATTGGACTAGGAGACCTCCAAAGTCCCTTCCAACTCTGTTATTCTATTCTACTGAAGGATCATATTAATTCATTTAGTATTTTAGGAGGTTGAGAAGCCTTATTCTAGCCGTATGCCACCCAATGTTTTGTCTGTTTCAAATGGATAAACATTCCTTCTGTCGTGTTATTTAATCAAAATGTCCACCAAGACAAGGTTCAGAACAGAATTTTGTGGTACACTATCTCGTTAATGAACAGTCTTTGAGCTGGATTTCTGGACATTTATGTATGTATTTTAGTTTCATACCTCACTTAACCAGCAAGCTTAACAGAAAAGATTAAATGCTTGGGTGAAACCAAGTCAAACCATGCAAACATCCCCTAATCACTTTAAAAAACTGAAATAAACATTGCCCATATAAAGTTTGTGGTTGAGAACCTGGTATAATGGTTATAGTTGTAGACATTCTAGTAATTGCTGCATTGTTTCCAAAATGCTTGCTAATTGGTGCTAAATTAATCGGTGCATTTGGACTAAATTGAATTTATTTTTTGACTTGTTCTTTGTTATACAGATTACTTTCAAAGTAGTTTTGCAGAATCCAAAATTATATGGGCAAAAAAGTCACCTGTAATTTGCCAACAATCTCCACTTTGTTTTTAAAAGGACACCAATTTCTTTATGAAAGTTCTTTGAAATGAAGAAACTGAAGATTAGCTGAAGAATATTAGAATTTCATTTTGAAATACCTATAAAAAAGTAGCAATCAGGGATTTCTACACAAATGTTCATTGTATATGCAACAAACATAATGTTTGAGTTCCAAGCAACAGATGAGTAATGCCAAACATCTGGATATTTCAATATATAGAGGTATGGGACAAAATATGCTTCATTACACTTATCAGTTGGATTTAGAATGGGAAATGCAGGAAGGAAAATAATGTATAAATAAGAAGTATCATTTAAAAAAGCAATCATTTGTTTCATTAAACAGAGGGAATTGAATTTTATTCAATATGCAGCATACACCATTCTATTAACTCTGAGATGCTGAAAATTAAATATTGAAACAAAAAGAATAAATAAACGGACCTTGCTTTTAAATGTTAGCATCAAGCATATCACAGCCTTTAAATATTCAAAAGCCACTAGATCTCACCATATATTAGGCAATTCCAGAAGATGGTATATAAGCATTCCTGAATATCTCCTTGAATTTAATATAGAACAGAAACAGCAAATGATTGTATATTGGTTATATAAACAGGAGAAATCTCTGCAGTTTTGGGGGCAAAGTTTTCAAAAGAAGTCTGCCATTGCCTGCTACAGTGGTAGGTTGCACTTAACTTCACTACCGGTTTGCTGATCGCGTATGTGCGCATTCCAATCATGTGTGTGCCTGACTTGCGCTGCACACGTGCACACAATCCACCTCCCCTGCAACAACCAGATGATTGTCAGGGCTCACGCAGGTGCTGTGCACATGTATGCAATTTGCCTTTTGCCATAAAAACAGGTATAGAGTGCAGCCGGGTGGACCACCGGTCCGCTCTCAGCTGTTCCGGGCCACTAGCAGTTCAGCTGAACCGGGCCGAACCAGCAGCAACCCACCTCTGGCTTGGTACTTAGGGAAGGGAAAGAGGCAGAGAGGGAGTGAGAGGAGAGAGAGTGGGAAAGGGGTAGATAGCCTAAGGTCACACACCAGTCTACGGGCCATAGGTTTGACACCCCTGTTCTAGACCAATGCCTTAACTGTTCTGATCCTCCTCCTCCATCCAGGAATGAAAGCCGAGACAAACATAAATGAGAATGTTTTTTAATAAGTCCAGATTCTCATTGGTTGAAAGCCAAATCAACAAAGAGATAAGCACTTTGGCAGCAAGTCCTAAAACCTTGGCAGCAATGCAAACAAACTCTGGCAGAAATCCAGCCTGCCAAGTTTGTTTCTCGTTAGTCCCTAACGTTGACTTCTGCAAGAAGGGCGTGGCATAAGCAGTCTCTTTTATAATATGGAGAGGAGCTTAATGAGCATCAGCTGAGCGTAATTACCTCCTGTAATTACGTAGTTGTTCTTGACACCAAGTAGCCCTTCGATGGCGTGCATCCCGGAACAACTCACAGGTGGTTTCTGGATCACTCTCTCTTGTCTCCTCCCCACTGATCCAAGTCTCTCTGCACCCTGCTCGACATCGGAACCCTGTCCAATGTCCTCCACATCCTCCGGGGCCGACTCATAAGGCCCCACGCTGTCGGAGTCTGGTGGCAGCTCCAACGGCTCCTGCCGGGCAACAACACTTAACTATTATACAGTTCTTCTTCCAGTCTCCACCATCCAGTCAGAGCTGAAGAAGCTTCTTGAATGAAAAGTGAAATGTCTTCAAAGAAAAGAAGTTCAGTTGCCTCTTGGGAAAAAAAGCACCTTTGGGACACGTGATCAATAGTTACAATGTGCACAAATCGGCATTGATTGTGTTGAACACTGAAAACATAAATCCCCAACATATATTATGCTTTAACTGAAATAAATCAACCTTTTCAAATCATCACATATTTCAGTAGATGCATTAAAACATTTTTTTCTGAATAAATAGGAAAGTATACTGTATATATATATATATAAAGCTTCCTATTTACTTGCATCAGCAAGATGCCATCAATTCAGAGCACCATACTTTAGGAAGGATTTAGATCAAGTGGAGCAGGTTCAGAATACGACAATGTTTTGTTTATGGTGGGGATCAGCAATAAATCACCTTTGAGCCAAAGGGAGAACCATGTGTCTATGAAACTGAAGCCAATTAAATTCAGATAATTCAGTAGGTGAGTTCATGAAATGAATGGAATTTACCCAAAGGCAGAGATAAAGGAATTATGCACAATGCAGCTGCTGGAAAGACTGGGAACCACAGGCTAAACGCTGCAAGTCTTATATTCTCTTGAAGATGGGATTTTAATGGCTTGAGACCTTTAACCTGTCTTGTCAAATCCCTTCCTTTTTTTTAATTTTTACATCAGTTTCAAGTCACAGCTTTTCACTGATTTGGGGGCTTACAAGATCTGGGCTATAAAAAAAAATCATCATGTTTTCTGGATGGCAGAAAAGAGATTGGGAAAATTCAATTTAACTGCCATCTACTGCTGATCTATGGGATACAGTGGCTGTGGCTAAGACACTAAGCTTATCAATCAGAAAGGTCAGACGTTTGGCAGTTCGAATCCCTAGCATCATGTAATGGAGTTAGCTCCCATTACTTGTCCCAGCTTCTGTCAACCTAGCAGTTTGAAAGCATGTAAAAATGCGAGTAGAAAAATAGGGACCACCTTTGGTGGGAAGGTAACAGCGTTTCATGCATCTTCAGCATTTAGTGTACACCAATTCGGACAAATGGTTATCCAACCTCTTCTTAAAAACTTCCAGTGTTGGAGCATTCACAACTTCTGGAGGCAAGTTGTTCCACTGATTAATTTTTCTGTCAAGAAATTTCTCATCAGTTCTAAGTTGCTTCTCTCCTTGATTAGTTTCCACCCATTGTTCTACTCTGAGGTGCTTTGGAGAATAGTTTGACTCCCTCTCCTTGTGTTTTATTTGTTTTCTCTAAGTAGAAGTTAATGGATTTATTTTTATTCACTCTACTCTTCTCCAAACTATTTTATTCTCTCTCACAATCACTTTGCACATATACAAATCCTTGTAATTTCCTGTGGTAGCTGTTCAAGACTTAAAGAAATTGGGATTTCAACGTTCTGTAGGAAACAATATTTTATGGGCTTATATAAAAGTACACAGAACTAGATGAGTATTATGGCTGTGACTAAGCATCCTGTGATTAAATTCCTCTGAATCTTATAGAAGGGGAATGGCCTCAAAGTACATATGTAGATATGACTATTGTTTCCAGGGATTCAGGTTTTTTTCTCTCCAAAACCATATTTGCCAAGGTGGTTGTGTAATAGTTTTTAATGATTTTGTTATTAAGCTAGCTTGTCACAGTGGAACAGGTAAAAAGAAGGCACCAGTGTTAGTAAGTAACAAATAATATATTAAATCAAAATTGCACTTGTGATTAATCAAAAATTGCACTTGTGATGAATCCTAAATCCAGTTTCTGGGTGGGGTAAAAGAGAGTTTTAGAGACATGCTATTTTCTTCACTTTATTTTTATCCAATCTCTCTTTTTGGGTTGGTGACTTGGCGGGGGGGGGGAGAGGGAGTAATTCAAATTTGCAGATGACACCAACCTGGCAGGAATAGCCAACGCTCCAGAAGTCAGGCTTAAGATACAGAAGGATCTTGACAAACTTGAACATTGGGCACTATGTAATAAAATGAAATTCAGTGGTGAAAAGAGTAAGGCTGTCCATTTAGGCAAGAAAAACGAAATGCACAGGTACAATATAGGTGGTACCTTGCTCAATAGTAGTAACTGTGAAAGGGATCTTGGAGTCCTAGTGGACAACTATTTAAATATGAGCCAGCAGTGTACAGCAGCTGCCAAAAAAGCCAACACAGTTCTAGGCTATATAAACAGAGGGATAGAATCAAAATCACGTGAAATGTTAATACCACTTTATAATGCCTTGGTAAAGCCACACTTGGAATACTGCATTCAGTTTTGGTCACCACGATGTAGAAAAGATGTGGAGACTCTAGAAAGAATGCAGAGAAGAGCAACAAAGATGATTAGGGGACTGGAGACTAAAACATACAGTATGAAGAACAGTTGCAGGAACTGGGTATGTCTAGTTTAATAGAAAGAAGGACTAGGGGAGACATGATAGCAGTGCTCCAATATCTCAGGGATTGCCACAAAGAAAAGGAAGTCAAACTATTCTCCAAGACATCTGAGAGTAGAACAAGAAGCAATGGGTGGAAACTAATCAAGGAGAGAAGCAACTTAGAAATGAGGAGAAATTTCTTGACAGAAAAATTGATCAGTGGAACAACTTGCCTCCAGAAGTTGTGAATGCCCCAACACTGGAAATCTTTAAGAAGATGTTTGATAGTCATTTGTCTGAAATGGTATAGGGTTTCCTGCCTAGGCAGGGGGTTGGACTAGAAGACCTCCAAGGTCCCTTCCAACTCTGCTATTGTATAAGTTCCTTGTGAGTGGCAGGGGAGTGGCTCCCCCCACACTCACACAGGGGGAGTTTTACACTTAAATGTAAAATGGCCACCATTCATGTGAGGGGAGCTTTGCGAATGAGGGCAAGTGGCCACTATTCGTGCAAGGGGAGCTTTGCGTGTGTGCACTGTCATACAAATATTCTGATTTTTAAAAAAAGGCAAACCACAAGCAATAAATCTTACTTTAAGATCAGAGGTTTCTTGTGTCTAATAATTTGGAACAAAAGAAAAAGCAAAAGATATAACAACCGAAAACTCTTAATGTCAAGCCATTGCAATGGGGCCCAATGACACATAACAGATCCTACTCAGCCACCACCTGCATGGTCCAGTTCCAAATAGACCACAGCCCAGTAGTTGGCTGCAGCCCATGGGTTGGAGACCCCTGCTCTGCTCAGCTCCTTGCCGGGGTGGGTTGCTGCCGGCATTACTGACAGTTTGGTGTGTGAACCGTTTTGCCAATTTTGCTACACTCCGCGTGCATTTGCACATAAATAGGTCAATGCATGTGCAAAATGTTAAAAAATGAATATAAATTAAATCTGTGCAATGAAAATTGTTCTATGCCTGCGCAGAACCGAAAATCATGATGGCACCACCGTAGGAGAACTGGTTCAGGGGTGTGGCAGGCCTGGGTCATTGCCGGTTCCAGTGATGCAGGCTGTCGAACCACTACCAGTTTGTCTGAACTGGTCTGAACCAGTAGGAACCCACCACTGGCTCCATGTTAATAATTTGTGGATTGTTTCAGTTGTGCATTTTGGCCTAGCTATTGACTACCGAAATTTCTGAAAAGTTTATTTTACAAAGCAGGATAAACATCTGAGCAGTGATAAGAAATAAAGAGGAATATGCCCTGTCTTAAGCTTTCTTATTATGATTCATCATGGAACTTACTGATGTCAGTTTAAAACACTATACAGTAGGGAGGGACTTTAATGGTATCCAGATAGACACTGAGACATCTTAAAATACATGATAATTCTGAGCTGAGACTCATGCACAAGCAGGAGTTTATTTTGTAATTAGGTAAAATCTTCAATAGCTTGTATTCAAAATTCTATGACTTTGGGTATATTTTATCATCAAGTAGTGATGAGGCTCTGATGAGAGCAAGTTAATGCTGATGGAAATGAGTCCTACAATTATAGAGGGAGGGATAGATCTATAATTATTCTGAAGATTTTTTGCTTTCTTAAAAAAATCAGCAATTGCTTTTATAATTTGAGTGTTTTATCTAAATCATTCATGTATTTGGTCGATGAGAATGAACTATGCTTGTCTACCTTCCTGCTAGAACAAAGCACGAAGAACTTACTTTTTTTGTATATATAGTTTTGGAATCTCTGATTATAACCTCTGAAAATACTTGCTGCCATTTTCAAAACCAACTGGTCTTATTATGGCAATTATATCAGAATATAACTACCATAGTAGTATATATGATACAAACCCTACCATCCCTCCTCTCTCTTCTTCCCTTCCCCCTCCCTCTCCCTCTCCTCTCCTTCTCCCCTCCTCTATTCACTCTTTTCAGTTTGTTCCATCCTGGTGTCTCATTTTGTTCTTTACCATATTAAGTATTATCTTGGTGCAGTGGGATATTATCTACAGATGAGCTGTGGTCACAATCTAACTCTTGGATATTCCCATCTCTCCAGAATCTAATTTTATTGCAAAAGACAGAGAATATGGCTGACTTCAAGAAGACCAGAAATGGAGAATAGGTCTGAATGTTGTCATTTTACAAGTGTCCCTTTTAGTGAGATGTAAGTACAGCATTTGGATTGAGCCTAAGCAAATCAGTCCCATTGATTGAAAACAGAATAATACTTTTGTGCTACAACTTCAAAGAAACCTTCCTTCCTTCCATCCATCCATTCATAACTTTCTTTTGTTACTGTTTAATACACCAAAGAGATACACTAAACTGAGTGCAATATTAGCATTTTTTTCAATATCTAAAAGTATTTTAAGATAGAAGTTTTTTTAAGTACATGAAATGGGATTGATTCACACAGTAGACACAGTATATACAGGGAATAATAGGATTTTTTTTTAATACCAGGAAAGAGAAACACATTATCTTTCCATGCACATAAAAGTATACTCATTAAATATTGCTCAGACACAAACGCACACAATGACTTCTTTTCTGCAATAAAATAAGAAGGAGTCTGAGTCATTTTATTGTCACTCCTATTAAATAATTAAAAGTTATATTGCATTGCTGATATATCACATTCTTCCAGAGATCTACCAATGTATCCAAATTTTTTCTGGGCCAATTTGGCCTGCAAAACTTAATAAAAATAACTGGGCATCAATTTCTATTCCTGGATGTGATTCATCTAAAAAAAAATTCCAAGCTAAATTTTTATTTCCTTCCCTCCCCACTTTGTTGCAACTGAACAAATATTTTTTTTTCATCTGGCACAAGACTTGATGTTACATTCTTCTGGAATGTAGAAAGTAAAATCTAACTGATTTTATGGCACAACATCAACAAATAATGGCAGGTGTTTTATACTAACGTAGTTTGCAGTAATATGTATTTTGCAAATATTTGTGAGACTGTGGGAGTCTAGACAAGATACAGAGATTGCATTAGTCAGAGTAAGAGAAACACCATCTCACTTTAGATGGAGAAAATCCAGATACTGAACTAGCTTTCTGAAATCCAGAAATCTACCTGTGCATACACAAATGCTTCACCTTGCAATCAGCTGTGGCATTGAGAACTCTGAAGGAAGTTTGATTATTTTCAGCTATTTTGTTTCATAAGGGTTTTTTACTTGCATGGTGGACCTGGAAAATATTCTAAATGAAGCAACCTCACAATTGCGATGTTATTTGAAGTGTTTGACCTGGTTATCACAAAATACCAACAATATTTATTTTTTTGTCTCAACCAACACAGGTTCTTTGCAGCAGTGGGTTTCACTTATTTTTACTACTGGTTCACTCTGCCTGCTCATGCACACACCTTCTGCACATGTGACCAGCCTCAAAAATATGGCTAAATAGGATGGCATAGCTCATGGGTAGGGACACCCAGGATTTCTGCCACCGATTTGCCTGAACTGGTCTGAATCGGCTGAATACCACCGCTGGTTCTTTGTTGTATGACTAGGGCAAGTTTGACAATCTTTTCCCACTCCGTTGGAAGAGCTTTTGATGTTATTTCTAGTTTTGAAAATGACATGATGGTAGGACTGGTTGATAATTAGGACCTCAAAAGCTACTCTATAGTTGGGGTTCTGTTTATAGGATCTTCACTTTTCCAGCAGCTCACGTTTAACTTGTTCTATCCAACTGTGTTGTTGTTGCTGATTCCATGCTGTTGTTAATATTAATGACTTTTCCCCCTTACAAAATGAAAACATGAGTAAAACAATATGTTCTTCGTGACATGTTTTGAAGGAAGCATCATCACCGTATTAAAATTTTGATAGACAGTCCATGAGATTGCAATCTGCTAGTGTGAATAAGTGATAACCCAGAAACATTGCTAATAGGTAAATTATCAGCCAGAGTTGATAGTTAATGTGCATAATTTTATTCCAATTAATTCTATATATTTAAGGAGGGAAATGAAGGAATATGGTTTTTTTTTATCTTATAAATAAAATTGAACCAGAAAAATAACTTTGTTCCACATTTCAACCTTGTAAATACAAGGTATTTACAAGGTATTTACAAGGTTGAAATGTGGAACGAAGTTATTTTTCTGGTATATATTTGTTTTCTGAGGTTTTCGCGGGTGTTAGTATGTAGGTTTCTAGTTATTCGGGTACGCCCACACAGCATGAACAGGCGGGACGATACCTCCTGCCTGCCAGCCATTTGGAAGCCTGCCCTTATTGATAAACGAGTCCCTAACATGATGAATGACACCAGGCCAACACTCACAAGAGCCACACAGGATATCACCACCAAACATCCATAAAGAAAGCAGACAAAAACCCACACTGATGAGGAAGCACAACCAAGGACTAGAAGCCAAACTACAAATGCACCATTAGCCCCTTTAAACCCCTCCTATCCTTACATGAAACACAAACCCCCAACCAATCAGAATACACCTCCACCCAATCAGGACACACCTCCACCCAATCAGAACACAGCCAAGCTCCCACCCAATCAGTTCAAGCCCCCACTGGCAGTTAAAAGGAAGAAACAGCCGAGATCTCACATTGCTCCTGGAAGCACCAAGCCTGAAGATGGCAAATAAGACTTCGTCGAAACGTCGCCAAGACACCTCCAATTTTACGCGGGAGAAAACCCGAATAACTAGAGACCTACAAATATACATATATGTATACGTATACGTATACACACACACACACACACACACACACACACACACACACACACACACACACACACACACACACACACACACACACACACACACACACATATATATATATATATATATATATATATATATATATATATATATATATATATATATATATATATATAAAGTCACAACCCCTGGTATGCCCAAATATGGGAGGAAGTTCACTACTTCCATTCTCTGTCCATCGGCTCGTCACAAGAGACCATCCAGTCAGAAACCCAATATTTTTCCTGTTGCCTTTGTTACATATGTGTTGTGTTTGTGCTGATTTGTGCCCTTTATTTATTTAGCAGGACAAACACAACATATATATATATATATATATATATATATATATATATATATATATATATATATATATGTGTGTGTGTGTGTGTGTGTGTGTGTGTGTGTGTGTGTGTGTGTTTAAAGTCACAACCCCTGGTATGCCCAAATATGGGAGGAAGTTCACTGCTTCCATTCTCTGTCCATCGCCTTTATTTATTTATCAGCAAAAATACAACACACACAAACACACACACACACACACGTATGTATGTATGTATGTATGTATGTATGTATGTATCTCTCATCAGCTAGCCATAACCTTACTGGGATTCGAACCTGAGCTATATTACATATTAGGCAGATGTGTTAACTACTAAGCCACAAGGTTCTCCTCCTTTATCAGCTGAGCCAGGGAAATAGGTATGTATTTAGTTTCACAACCCCTGGTATGCCCAAATATGGGAGGAAGCCTACTGCTTCCTTTCTCTGTCTATTTCCCTGGCTCAGCTGATAAAGGAGGAGAACCTTGTGGCTTAGTGGTTAACACATCTGCCTAATATGTAATACAGCCCAGGTTCGAATCCCAGTAAGGGTATGGCTAGCTGATGAGAGCTAAATAGCTTGAAATATATCTATACTAGTCTCCCTTTATTTATTTATCAGCAGAAATACAACACAAATGTAACAAAGGCAACAGTAAAAAATATTGGGTTTCTGTCTGGATGGTCTCTTGTGACGAGTCGATAGACAGAGAAAGGAAGCAGTAGGCTTCCTCGCATATTTGGGCATGCCAGGGGTTGTGACACTAAATACATACATACATACATACATACATACATACATACATACATACATATGTTACATATATAACAATACACATTATACAGTATATAATATGAAGATGTATATATATATATATATATATATATATATATATATATATATATATATATATATATATATATATATACATCTTCATATTATATACTCTATAGTGTGTATTGTGTGTGTATTAATTTTTTTCTGATTTTCATAACACGGATTATAGCTGTGATGGTGAACCTATGGCACACAACACCCTCTCTGTGGGCAACAAATTGTCACCCCAGTTCAGCTCTGTTGTGCATGCACATGCTCCTCTCACCAGCCAGCTAGTCTGCGGGCCTCTGCTGTGGATGCGTGGGGGCGCATGCGGGACAGGTTCGTGGATGCGCGGGGGACAGGGCACATGCAGGGGGCTGTGCATGCATGTGGGGTGGAGGCTGGATGCATGCATGGGGCGCACACCATTGCATTTTAGGGATTTGGGTGAACTCATGGGCACTCGGTGCGGAAAAGATTAGTCATCACTGGACTATAGAAAGAAGAAATCTCATTTCTTTAAAACATTTTGAGCCAAGGTGGCACAGTGGTTAAATGCAGCACTGCAGGCTACTGCTAGATCAGCAGGTCAGCGGTTCAAATCTCACCGGCTCAGGGTTGACTCAGCCTTCCATCCTTCCGAGGTGGGTAAAATGAGGACCCAGATTGTTGGGGGCAATATGCTGACTCTCTGTAAACCGCTTAGAGAGGCCTGAAAGTCCTATGAAGCGATATATAAGTCTACTGCTATTGCTATTGCTATTTTGACACTCATTTATGAAGAGAAATTTATAAATTGAAGCAGGTTTCTTGTCAGCCTCTGCTTTGCTGCTGCTTCGGCTGCCATTGAAACGGGGAGGGAGGGCATGGTATTTGGGAGGGGACTGATTGTTGTGCTGGAAGAAGATTCTGGAGTTTCTGCTGCCCGTCTTGCTGCGCATGCGGAGGAGGTTTCCCGCCAAGGCCAACGGCACCAACATTCCATCTTGGTGATGCCTTTTGACGTTATCTCGCTCCTGACACTTGGGAGAATTATGATTGGACTGTGCATGGGATGCCAAAGGGGTGGGGAATGGGTTATACAATATATCATTTGCTTTTGCGCCTAAATAATCAGACTTCGCTTTGCTACGCTTCTGTTCATTTATAATTAGTAAAAGTACACTTGATTTCTATCAATGGAGTCTTGTGGTTTTCTTTCCTGATTATCCAATGAAGAGGTGCTGACAGGGACAGGTGAAACTCAAAAAAATAGAATATCATGCAAAAGTTCATTTATTTCAGTAATGCAGCTTAAAAGGTGAAACTTTTTAGTTGACTGTGAGTTCACTGATAGTTCAAGCCGTGATTTGTCATAATTGTGATGATTATGGCTTACAGCTCATGAAAACCCCAAATCCACCATCTCAGAAAATTAGAATATTGTGAAAAGGTGCAATATTCTAGGCTCAAAGTAACACACTCGAATCAGCTAATTAAACCATAACGCCTGCAAAGGGTTCCGAGCCTTTAAATGGTCTCTCAGTCTGGTTCAGTAGGAATCACAGTCATATTTAGAAATCTCATTGCCTCTTTAAGATTATCCCTGGAAAACTTGAAAATAAGATATCAGTTGCACAGATATAAGATATCAGATACTTTTTTTAAAACAATTATGAGAGTGGAATAAGCAATAGGAATTTGGATTGCAAATTGTTTTGTTAGCAAATAAGAAGTGGATTCACAAATCACAAAGAAATATCAAAGAAATCACATTGCCCCTTAGCATCATGCAATAACCAGGCCATTGCAACCATGTGCAAAATGAAAATCATATCATTCTTGTATTAACAATGCAAGAGTCGTATGTATAATCATAAAAATAGGTATTAATGAGAAATGGTGCCATGCTGATAAGCTGCATGGGTAAAAAAAAACAAAAAAACGCCATTATTTCTGAGGTTGCACAATGCTAAAGATGCTATATGCAGAACACATAGAGAATATGTCTAGAGCAGTAGCATTATTTTGCTGAGCAGAACAGAAACAAAGTAAGCAGTTGATCAATCTTGACACATAAAACAAGAAAGAAAGAAAAAAGGCTGATCAGCCAATTAAACAATATGCTTAGTTAGCAATGAGGGAGAATTTTTTTGCCGGGGGGGGGGTCACTATTTTTCATATTTCCTAAACTCAGTGGAATATAATATGTGGAATGCAATCCTACATTTCCATTATAGTGGTTTTGCAACGTGTTTGCTATCGTATGGAGATATTCAAATCCTTTTTTTGTTGTTGTTGACAACAAAAATGTTTCAGCATAGCAAGAATTAAAATGAAAGTTTTTGCCCACCTGATTTAAACTAATCCTTTGTTCTTGGTTCTTGGCCTTTTGACCAGGAACCCTTTTCCTTGGAGTACTCCAATAAAAAGCAATCAGAAAACCTGCACCTCGTGTCTGGTGTCCATCATTGGCTTCAGCACCAGGCTCAGACCCAAATTGGGGACAACACCGTCCCTATCCTTCCATGTCCATTTATTCGTATCAATTTCCTGTATTCATAATCATGTTTATACTTATATCTATTACCTTATACATGCTTGTCCAAATAAATATAATTAAAAAAATAAATGAAAACAAATCATATGCCAAACATATTGGAAAAAATGCAATATCCTCACCATTTTGGAAAAATAAAACACAACAGTTCTATTTCTACTATAGAAAATTCCCCAAAATTAATGACAAAGATAACAATAGACCTATCATTGCCTGGATATGTTTCTGTCTCAGAAAAGTAACTGAAATGCTCTGGTCTTAAATATGCCAAGGTGGAATCCCTGAGCAGCAACACGGAGAAATGACACATCAGAATTAATGGCTTACAGGTTTTTCTGGGCCAGAATGGATTGAGGCTGCAACTTACATCTGAATTTATGACTCTGCATGCAAGTTGAATCATTCAGGAGCTATGTTACATTCCAGCCTTCCCATTTCCCTGTTCTGAATGTCATTTATCTACCCAGCCTTTTTTCAAATTCAACTTAGGAACAGAAATAGCTACATTACATACAGTCGACTGATGGATTAATTTTGCACAAGCAAGAAAGTATTGACTCTAGGTGAACGACTGTCTTAGATATGTCTTCTCCAGGAAGATCTGTTTCCAATCTAACCCTTCGGATCTTGCCACTGTATTGACTCTGGTCCTCCTTCTCTCTTTCCTTCCCTTTTCCCCAGCATTATCAATTTCCCAAGAGCATTAGGTGTTTGCATAATGGAGTAGTGCAGTGGCCTAGAGGTGGAGCTCTAGCCTCATGATCAGCAGGCTGTGAGTTTGATCCTGGGTAGTGGCAGGTATTTCTCTCTCTGGGCACAATAAGTTATTTTCTGCTGCGAACTCTGCATTGGTGACAGGAAGGGTTTTGGCCAGTAAACACTCTGCTCCATTCAGTTGCCATGATTCCATCCCGATGTAGGGGATTATAGGGTCATTAAAAGACAAAATTAGGGTACGTGTTTGCATAATATCAGTGAGTTAGAACTATGCAAAAGGGCTGTTTCATAAAATTCTCTACTGTTATGATTACTCTGTTGATTCAAGTGACACATCCCTGTTGTGGCACAGCAGGAGCCGTTGGAGCTACCGATGGACTCCGATAGTGAGGAACCATATGAGTCGACTCTGGAAGATGTGGAGGACCTTGGCCAGAGTTCAGACTCCAAGCAGGGACCAGAGAGGCTGGTTGGCCACCAGGAGGCGCCTGAGGCATGGTGCAGTGGTAAAAATCAAAGAGAGTTTGTCCCTGATGTCAGGCACAGGAGCAGTGGTGAAGATCGAAGGGAGTTTGTCCCTGACGCCAGGCAGAGAAGGGCAGAGAAATGAAGGCAGCAATTATGGAGACAGACTCATAGGAGATAATCAGGCCCAGGTGGTTGTGATTTGGCTCTTCCCAAGAGAGTATATAAGAAGAGACTGGGAGGAGACCTTTTGCAGGACACAACCATTTATACCAAGCTGGAAAAGTGTGTATTGTATCTCTTATCTGTGGGAGTCTGGAAGAGACTTTGATTCCCACAATCAGGGACGTGCAGTCACTAGAGGCAAGGGAGGCGGAGCCTCCCCAGTCTCCTGAGAGAAAGGAAAGAGTTTTAAATATATATTTTTTAATGAATTAAAGCCAGGATAGTTGCTACCAGATTTCAAGTCACAGTGGCTTGGTGTCTGCTCTCAGTGTTAACTAGGAGGAGGCCAGAGAACTCGGGGCCTCTTTTGCTTAAGGAATTTTTCGCCTTTTAAAAGTTAAGGCGGAGTTAAAAAGCAAAAGTTTTAATATGCAAAAGCGACACTGATTCTCCCGCCTCCTGATCTGGGAGCAGCGAATCATGTCTTGCACTTGAGCGACTGTGCAAGTGCAAGGGTGATTCTGGAGAGGTTTTTCTTTCACCAGCCGCCATTTCTTCTGCAGCCAGCCCAGCACCGAGCAGGGAGGACGAGGAGGAGGAGGAGGATGAGGAGAAGAGCGGTGAGCCCTTGTGGCTGGCTGGGGAGGGACTCACCGCTCTTCTCCCAGCCAGCCATCCAGCCACCCCCATCCAACCTGCTCCGTGCCTGGCCGGCCAGCCGGCACAAAGACTCACCGCTCTTCTCCTCCCAGCTAGCCAGCCACCCGACCTGCTCCCAAGAATGTCAGCGGGGATGGAGGAGGCGGGGGGCGAGGCGGCAGAGTGCGGTAGCGGCGAGAAGCAACACCCCCGCCGCTGTGTCCGACAGGCATCTCGCGTTTATGTCCATCATAAACGAGAGACGCCTGTCGGACACAGTGGCGGGGACGTTGCTTCTCACCGCTGCCACGCTCTTGCCTCACCAACGGTATCCCTCACCGCACGTCACTGCCCACAATGGTCGAATAGCTGCAAAAGTTGAAGGAGTTAACAGAGATGGCTAAATGGACTGCTTTGATTAAAGAAAAGAATGCAATTCATTTTGTTGCCAGTTGAAAACCGTTTTTGGACTTTGTGCTTGAGATGGAAAAAAGTGAAACTTTGATTATTATTTTTTATGATTAGATAGGTCTATTGTCGTAGAAATGGCCGGTATATATTATGGCATAAAAGGAAAAAGTTAAGGTTTCATGTTAATACCTTATTCTACTGCACCAAAAGGAATCAGAAGTCCATGCTTCCTCCACACTTTCATCTCTACCCCACACTTTCCTCTCTTCTTCCCCTTTTCCTTTCTTATTTTCCCTTTTTTTATTTTTCTTTGCATTTCTGTGCTTTATATTTTGATAAACCTTTTGAAATTAATAAAATAAAATATATCTACAGAATCCTAACCATAAATATATCACATCTCCCTTATATTGAATTAGAAATACCTATGTTCTGATAGCCAACAGGAAGTGCTGGTTCAAGCATTGAAGATACACATCAACTCAGATATCTTGCTTTGTTAGCATTGCTTTGTTAAAAATCACATCATTTCTGTATTATAAATCAGCTAGCACAGATGGCACAGCACTACCAGTCATTGAAGAGGATTCCAAGGCTATAATTCAGAAAGCTTATATTCAGACTATAATTCCGACCACTTAAGTTTCTGTCAAGCATCATTTATAAAGGGATGTGGTGACTCAGTGGCTAAGACACTAAGCTTATTGATCAGAAAGGTGAGAAATGTGGCGGTTCAAATCCCTAGCGCCGCATAACAGAGTGAGCTCCCGTTACTTGTCCCAGCTTCTGCCAACTTAGCAGTTCAAAAGCATGCTAAAAAATGCAAGTAGAAAAATAGGAACCACCTTCGGTGGAAAGGTAACAGCATTCTGTGCGCCTTCGGCATTTAGTCATGCCAGCCACATCAGAGATGGCTTGCACCCAGTTCGGCCAAACTGGTAGTAGAATTCAGGTCTGGATCCCAGAACCGGCAGAGACCTAGGCCTGCCAAGCCCCTGAACCGGTTCCCTTGCCGCAGTTGGGCTGCCGCCATTTTGGTTTTTAGTGACTGCGCCTACGCAGTTCACTGTAAATTGTTCTGCACATGTGCAATGAACAATTTACATTGAAAAGTGCATGTGTGTGTTGCACATGAATTGCAAACTGGTAGTAAAAACTGCAGCGACCCACCCCTGGACCACATGACCACGTAGACATCTTCGGACAGCGCTGGCTCTTTGGCTTTGAAATGGAGATGAGCACCTCCCCCTAGAGTCAGGAATGACTAGCACATATGTGCGAGGGGAACCTTTACCTAGGTTTCTGTGTCTCTGCAAGTCAGGCAACATATGCATCTATTGTTTCTGAGATGCTTCCATAGTTGTTGCATTTATACTTCTTTGTATGTTAACGTTCTGGCTACCGGTAAGTGGCATTCAAACAATTAAGCCTCCAGCAAGAAGTTAGATCAACCAGATGTGTATATCTACACAGGGCCTAGTTGAGATTTGGGAGGTTTGTACGTTGGCTCATCTATAACCAGTGGTAGGATTCAGCCAGTTCTCACCTATTCGGGAGAACCGGTTGGTAACTTTCTAAGCAGTTCAGAGAACCAGTTGTTGGAAGAAATCTTTTGTTTTTTCCCACTTTACAGGGCTAATCCTGTAAGGAAGGCAGGAAGGAAACATTCTGGTGTTGTTTCTAGCCTAATCTTTATTGACTTGCTTACAGAAACTGCCTCTCCGGTTAACCCTAATTACATTGTAACAGCTAAGGCGAAGTGCCCATCGACCTGAGTGACCTTGAGTTGGCCACACCCTCCCAGTCACATGACCACCGAGCCCCACCTACCCAGATGGTCATTAGGGCAGAGAACCGGTTGTTAAATTATTTGAATCCCACCACTGTCTATAACCATCTGCAACTTACATTTACCCATCAAACCCTTTGTATCATTGATGCCTACACACAGTTGCAGACAAGTCTAAGTCAAACTTAAGTATTGGAATGATTCCTGGATATTACATTCCCAGCATATCTGCAGGCAAAATACCACTGGAAGCGGCATCCTGATCTAATCGCCATAGGTACTTTTTCCAAAAGCCAACTGAACTTTCTTGTTTTATTTTTTCTTTGAAAACATTTTGTTTCCACTAAGAAGCTTCTTCAATTCTAATTCATCATCCTCTTTTAACAACCCCATAATCCCTTGTGGTGTGGAGTCTGGGCAACTGAATGGAGCTTGAGTGTTTACTGGCCGGATGCCCTTCTCGTTGCTAATGCAGAGTTTTTTTTCCCAAGCAGATAGATTCTCAGTGTGCCCAGAGAGAGAAATATCTGCCGCTACCTAGGATCAAACTCATACCCTCCTGATTGTGAAGCAAGAGCTCCACCTCTAGGCCACCACACCACTCTTCTTCAATTCTAATTGACTGGTAGGAAATCATTTCCCCACCAGTTAGATAGAACTGAAGAAGCTTCTTAAATGAGAAGCAAAACATCTTCAAATTAAAAAAAAAACCCTCAAAGTTCAGTTGAGAGTCTTCATAGACATTCTAATCTAAATTAGATCACTTAAGATATTTTCCCTACCTCGGCATGTTACTTATTATTAGGAAAAGTAATAAATCAACTTGGACATTTAAAGAAATTCAGTAGTAAGATGTCATTTCTCTTTGTGGTGTTGTCACATCACTACAAACCTCCCTAACTCTGATGCCTTCAGAAATAAAAGTGATCTCCCTCCACTATTTGGAAAGGTAAGTAGCCTTTCATGATGTTATAGTTGCACACAAGGTGTTGGAGATTTAAAGGAGGTTTTCCGTAATATATATATTTTATTATGTTTTCATTCTATACAATCACATATTTACTGTGCTTGATCAGGGCATATAACATTGAGTAATAAACACGGCCATCACTTATATAGAAAATGCCCTCTACAATACAAACCCAAACCCAATATACCACCTCTTTCAACCCCCTCCAACTTTCATTCTTCCTTCTCACACACCCCTCTACGCCTACTTCCCCTCCCCTTCTTTCTAACCCTAACCCTGTCACTCCCTCTAATCCATTCCCTCCCTCCCTTCTCCTCCTCCTCTCTCTCACCCTCTCCACCCTCCTTCTTCTTTCATTCGACTCTTTCCTTCGGTATATTTCTATTATCTTCCAGTATATTCGGTTTGTTCTATTTTCACACTAACATTGAAAAGCCACAGTATACAAATGCAATCATGGAATTTAACACATATTGTATTTCCCCCCTCCCCCCTCCCCCTAAATCCCCACCTCCCTTCCCTCCCCCCGACTTCCCAAAGACCATACGTGGTATAACTTTTGGACAATCACAGTCTAAAATATCTCTACATTGAACTCAGCTTCTTACTGTTACCCAAATTTTAAACAATTTAAATTGTTACTGATACTAAGCATAAGCTATCTGGAGTTTCTTAGTCCCATATTTACTTTTTATGTAATCAATCCATTTTTTCCAGTCTCGTTTATATCTCTCGTTTGAATGTTCTTTGAGATATGCTGAAATTTTGGCCATTTCGGCTAAGTTCATAACTTTCAAAGTCCATTCTTGAATTGTAGGTAAATCTTTCTTCTTCCAATACTGCGCCACCAAGAGTCTTGCTGCCATTATTAAGTACAGAACCAAATTAGTCTCTGCTGCTGTAAAGTCAATACATATACCCAGTAAGAACAACTGGGGGGTGAATTTTATCCTTCTTTTGAGGATGTTTTGCAGGATCCACCATATTTTTATCCAAAATGCCTTGACATTACGACATGTCCACCATATATGAAAATATGTAGCATCACAGAAACCACATCTCCAACATTTAGGTTGAACATTTGGATACATAGAGGCAAGCTTTTTAGGATCTAGGTGCCATCTATAAAACATCTTATAAAAATTTTCTCTCAAGTTTTGTGCTTGTGTAAATTTCACATTTCTTACCCAGATTCTTTCCCATGTTTCAAGCATTATTGGTTCCTCGATATTCTGAGCCCATTTTATCATACAATCCTTAATCAGTTCCGTTTCAGAATCCATCTGTATTAGTACATTATATATCCTCTTTATATGCATTGAGCTTTGATCTCTTATTTGTTTAAACAAATTATCCTCAACTTTTACAAAGCCAATTTTTTGATCTGTTTTCCACCTAGCCTGTAGTTGACCATACTGAAACCACGTTTGAACTACCTTCTCTTCTTTAAGTACCTCTAAAGATTTTAGTTGCAACACCCCTCTTTCTGAGATAAGAAGTTGTCTATAGGTGGTTCTATCGTGTTTTTGTTCTACATTGATATTTTCAATTGCATATCTAGGAATTGCCCACATGGGCAATTTATCATTTAATTTATGTTGATATTTTTTCCAAACCCGCAATAAAGCATTTCTTAAGATATGATTTTTAAATTTCTTATCCATTTTTTTGTTAAATAGCAGGTAAGCATGCCAACCATATAACAAGTCATATCCCTCGATATTCAAAATTCTGTCATTAGTTAGATGAATCCAGTCACTAATTGCAGATAATGCCACTGCATCATAGTATAATTTTAAGTTAGGTAATTTCAATCCTCCTCTTTCACGTGCATCTTGCATTATTTTCATCTTTACCCTCGGCTTCTTTCCTGCCCACACAAATTTGTTAATACCCTTCTGCCATTCTGAAAGATTCGCATCTCTTTTAAGTATTGGTAACATTTGAAAAAGAAATAAAAATTTTGGTAAAATGTTCATTTTTACTGCCGCTATTCTACCCAACAAGGACAAATGCAGTTTTTCCCACCTTTTCAACTCCAACTGTATACTATGCCAAAGTGGTTCATAATTATGCTTATATAATTTCCCATTTGAGATTAAAATATTAACTCCAAGATATTTAACTTTTTTAACTACCTCACATCTTAGCATCGCCCCCAGTTCTTCCTTCTGTTTGATAGTCATATTTATAGCTAATATTTTGGTTTTTCCTAGATTTATTTTAAATCCCGAGACTTGACCATATTGATTGATCGTGTTCAATAATACCCTACTAGATTCCTGCGGTTGTTCCAATATTATGACCAGATCATCCGCAAATGCACGGACTCTATATTCTTGCTGTCTAATTTTAATCCCTTTTAGACCGCCCAAGCCCCGTATCTTATTCAACAGTATTTCCAAAGTTATAATAAACAATAATGGGGACAGAGGACAGCCCTGTCTTGTACCTTTTTCAATTTGAAAGGAGTCTGTCAGACTTCCATTGACAATGATCTGGGCTGTTTGCTGCTGATATATTGCACCAATTGACCGTAAAAAGCCATCTCCTATCTGCATTTTTTGCAATGTCTTCAGCAGGAATTGCCAATTAACTCGATCAAAGGCTTTCTCCGCATCCAAAAATATGAATGCGGCTGGGATTTGATTGTTCTTTCCCAGGTATTCTAAAGCGTTAATAATTAATCTAACGTTGTTCTTCATCTGTCTGCCCTGTATAAAACCAGTTTGATCGGTATGTATCAATTGTTGAATTACCACCATTAGCCTATTTGCTAATATTTTAGTAAAAATTTTATAATCTACATTGAGTAATGAAATAGGTCTATAGTTTTTTGGTTGGGTAAGGTCTTGGTCTTCTTTGGGTATCAACGATATGAACGCAGTCTTCCACGAGGGGGGCACTTTCCCTCCCGATTGAATTTTATTGAATAGTTCTCTGAGGGGTTCTACCATTTCTAACTGTAAATTTTTATAATAAACAGCTGTTAAACCATCTGTGCCTGGTGCTTTCCCTAACTTTAATTGTTTAATTGCCTGCAAAATTTCCCCAGAGGTTATAGGTTGATTCAGCTTATGCCTATGTTCTTCTCTAACTAGGGGAATTTTCTCTTTATCTAAGTATTTGTCTATATCTACGTCCTTAATTTTATCCCCTTTATACAACTCTGTAAAAAATTCCCGAAATACCTTTTGAATCTCTTCCTGTTGAAACACTTCCTTCCCTCTGTAACACAATTTGGATACATTTCGAGCTTTCCTTTTTTTTCTAATCTGATAAGCCAACCACCTACCGGGTTTATTTGCATTGCAGAAAGTATTATGTTTAGCATATAATAAACTGGTGGCTACCTGGTCAGAGATCAGCATATCAAACTGAGATTTTAATATAGCAATTGTTTCCCTAATCTTTGTATCTCCTGGATTCAATGTTAATTCTGACTCTTTCCCTTTAATTTCCTCTTCCAATTCTTTTCGTTTTTGCCCTTGTTTGTGTCTATGTATTTTGTTTATATTCATTAATACTCCTCTCATATACGCTTTGCTTGCATCCCATACATATTCCATAGATGTACCCTTATTCATATTGAGAACAAAATATTCCGATAGCAATTTTTTACAATCATTAACATACTTTTCATATCTAAATAAGTTTTCATTCAACCTCCAGTACCTTCTTGCCTGGGCTATCCTTCCCAATTCCATCCAGACTGGATTATGATCTGAAAGAACTCTCGCCATAATCTTTGTCTTCTTCACCCTGCAAAGTAAATCATTTGTAATTAGTATAAAATCAATCCTTGAAAGAGATTGATGTCTGTTGGAAAAAAAGGTAAAGTCATATTCTTCTGCATGCCTCTCGCGCCAAGCGTCTCGCAATTCAAAGTCGTCCAGCATGTCAAAAAAGGGTTTGGGTAACTTAGCTCGGAATTTGGTGTTCGGGCGAGATGTCTTCTTATCTCTTTTGGTGTCAATCACGCCATTCCAGTCACCCAATAATATACAAGACTCAAAGTCCCACTGTACTAATTTAGCATGGAGATTTCTATAAAATCCATCTTGTTGTTGGTTAGGAGCATAAATTCCCAAAAGTAACGTCTTTTTCCCTTCTAAGATTAAATCTAATGCAATATATCTTCCGAAGGGATCTGCTTCAATTAGCTCAGCTTTAATGTCTTTTCTTAAATATACTACTATGCCGTTTTTCTTTTCCATGGCTGAGGTCGCAAAATGTTGGCCCAGTTTGGGGTTAAACAAATATTTTTGATCGGTTGATTTGATATGAGTTTCTTGCAAACAAATTATGTCATTCTTAAACTGTTTGAGATAATGAAATATTTTCTTTCTTTTCTGTGGAGAGTTCAGTCCGTTAACATTCCATGTCAAAATCTTAGTTGTCATTTTTGGTTGCCTGAAGCTTTTTTAGAGCCTCCCGCAAGGCCTGTCTCACCTTTGGTTTGGCTCCTCCCACAGCTTCTGAGCTTGTTGCAGTAGCTCCTTGATCAGTGGCCAACGATTGTTGAGACTGTTGCATGGTAGTTTGTTTATCCGTTTGTCTGGTGGTCATACGGTTGGATCTTTTTTCCTTGACTCCTTGCCCCTCCGGGAGAGGGAGATGATACATTTTATCTGATGGTTGTGTGGTTTGCTGTTTATCTTGTTCGTCTCGTGGTTTTTCACCATATCCCGAAGATTCAGGGTATCCCATCTTCAGAATCTTATGATAGAAATCACGAGCTTTCCATACAGAACTGAGACGATATCTTTGTTTGTCCATTGTAACTATAATACCGAATGGGGCATCCCATCTGTACTGTATCTGACGCTTTCTGAGCTCTTCCACCAGAAAAGCATAATCTCTTCTGGCTCTTAGCATCTGAGGTGGTATTTCTTTCAAAACAATCAGATCCTGTCCACCAATTTGAAGCTTAGTATTATAAGACTCCTGTAATATCATATTTCTAGATTCTCTTGTAACAAAGTATATTACCACATCTCGGGGAAGTTGCCTTTGTTTTGCCGCCCACGAGTTAACACGAAAAGTCTTGTCAATCTGCCAATCAAAATTGGATCCCGGTTTTCCCACCAGACGGTCAAAAGCTTCAGAAAACATTTGCTTTAAGTTCTCCTGCTTTTCTTCACGCAGCCCCCTCACTCTTAATGCAAGTTCCATCTGCTTATACTGTATCATAATAATTTGTTTTTCAGCATTATCAATTTTTTGTTCCACCACTTCATCTTCCATTCCAGAAATATATTCTGTTATCACATTTACAATTCCCATCATATTATCATTCATTTTAGTGACCATAGTATCGAATTTGTCATATAGAACTTCCATCTCATTCCTTATTTCATCTTTGAACTCTCTAAGCATTTCTAGATTCTGTTCTCTGGACTCTCTAAACATTTCTAAGTTCTGTTCTCTGGATTCTTTGAACATTTCCAAGAAAAATTCTTTTGTTAGTACGTCTCCACTAGGGGGCATAGATGGTGGGGGCTGCACCTTTGTGCCTGGTATGGGAGACGTTTTCGGAAGTAATTTCACAGAGGTTGATTTGGATGCCATTATATTTTGCTTTTAATTATTTATTCTAAATTGCTAATCCACTGTGCTGTTTGGAGAAAAAGAAATTCCTCCCCCCACCCTTTTTTTTTTTTTTTTTTTTTTTACAAAGGGTTTTACGGAGGGTTTCAAAAGAGAAAGTCCGTTTGGAATGTTTGGAATGTCTCTGTATCAACAACAAAGAGTCTTTGAAGGCTTTAAGGGAATAGATCTAATTAGATTATAAGAAGTTATTCCTTTAATTCTGTACCAGGAAGCTGGAGATAACAAATGCAGAAGCTGTAAACGCCATTTTGAAGACAATTAAACAAAAGAGATTTTTATAACATTGAAGCTGGTATTTCAGATAGGGAAAAATTTTAAAGTTCACAAGTTTGGTCTTTGCTCGTATTGATTTTCAATAGTCTGTTTTCTAAAGATTGTCCTAAGGGGGAGGGGTTCCTGTCTTGTGCTGTAAATAACAGCTGCGAAGTTCAGGTCGGAGTTGAATGACTCAGCTTTGGGTTGATCCTCCCCCTCCATCCACAGCCCAAAAAGAAACAAACTGTGAACTTCAAAGAAGATTCTTACCAGCTGAGATTCCTCACTGCTTTTTTCTTGTCTGAAAAAAGAGTTATCTTCTTGATATTGAGTAGATAACGAACCAGAACTCTGGGGGCAGCTCTGTTAAGCTGCCGACGGCAACAGGTCCCTCCCCGGAAGCCTAAAGGAGGTTTTCCAACATGTATGCTTTCTACCAAAAAGGGATGCGGTGTCTCAAGGGCTAAGCTGCTGAGCTTGTCGATCAGAAGGTTGGCAGTTCAGCAGTTCAAATCCCTAGCACCGCATAATGAAGTGAGCTCCTGTTACTTGTCCCAGCTTTTGAGAACCTAGAAGTTCAGAAGCACGTAAAAATGCAAGTAGAAAAATGAGGACCACTTTGGTGGGAAGGTAACAGTGTTCTATGCACCTTTGGCCTTTAGTCATGCCAGAGACCACAGAGACTTATTCGGACAGTGCTGGCTCTTCAGCTTTGAAATGGAGATGAGCACCACCCCCTAGAGTCAGGAATAACTAACACATATATGTGAGGGGAACTTTTACCTTTACTCTACCAAAATACATTTTAACTGTTAGAATTGGCTGACTACCAGCTTTTACACATTCCACATTTGTGCTCTGCTGATTCCTGTAGAATTCAAACTCTTTGTTCACTTTTCAATTTATTTTCTCCCAGGGAAAGCATTAGGCAGGGCTATTAGATAATGAAGTTTATGTAATGAGATAAATTGAAGCCAGTGCATAATTTCATTCTAATGCATCTGATAATTCATCAGATTTAATCACAAATGCAGATGGTTAGAACTTTACAAATTCATAATTTCCACAGATAACTGAAGATACACTTTTCATTTTAGGAAGATACTTCAACTGATGTTTCCTTCACCAAAAACATACTGTAATCACAGTGCAATTACTACATAGTGATTTCAATACAACTAATTCACACACAATTTTTTTTTAACGTTTTCAGACATTTGATGTGGTACTTGAATAAGGAAGCAGTAGAATAAGGATGGCACACTCCACTGAAAAATGTACATAATTAACAGAATAACTGAAGTTGGAAGGAACCTTAGAGGCCTTCAAGAGACTTGATCATGGGTGGGCTGCTAGGATTCACAGGGGTTTGGGATAACCTCTAGCTAAGATTCTGTCTATTTGGAGAACCCCGAAATCCCCCTCCTGGTTGGCCTTTCCTACCCCACCCCGCCCCTCACATGGCCCATTTTGTATTCAGGCAAGTACAAGGCATGCACAGAGGCTCGGGGATGGCAGAAAACAGGCCTACTGGAAGTTTGAGAAAGTCGGAGGTCCAGAAGGCCTCCAGAACCTTAGGAGGCTGTTTTTGCCCTCCCAGAGGAACAAGGAAAGCCTCTGGAGCCCTGGGGGGCAAACTGTGTTGCAGGAGGCCGACTAGACCACGCCCATCATGACCACAATCACCCAGCACCCACAACCTCTGGAGGCAAGTCGTTCCACTGATTAATTGTTCTCACTGTCAGGAAATTTCTTACTAGTTCTAGGTTGTTTCTCTCCTTGATTAGTTTTCACCCATTGTGTCTTCTCCTGTCCTCAGATGCTTTGGAGAATAGCTTGACTCCCACTTCTTTGTGGCAGCCCCTGAAATATTGGAATGTTGCTATCATGTCACCCCTAGTCCTTCTTTTCTTTAAACTAGATGTAGCCAATTCATTAAACTAGACATACCCAATTAGCTTCCTATCTGAACAGCACTGACTTTATGTTACACTTGAGAACTGTGTTTTCTTAGATTTCTAAACACATTGAGGAAAGTCTCTCTGCACAAAGCTGAACATGTGAGAATCTAATTAGGCAAACCAGCGAATAGGACCATATCATATCCATTGTATCTGCAGTAGAAATCTGTATTAGCCTCCCATTAGGACTTCCTAACTCTATGAATATCTGACATTTCAATTATTTGCAAGATTAAAAAGTGGCAGCTATAAGGTGTTGTTGTTTAATAGACAAAGACACTTCAAGATCCATTACAAATCGCTACTACAAGCAAGAGAATTTATGTGGGCTGCATTAGAACTAAACCTGAATGCTAAAATTTATAAACCATTGTAACAATGGAATGATGATAATTTGGTCCTGGCCAGGGTGGATATCTACTTACCTTTCCTACCAGTTCACAAATTCCACCTCTCTGCATGCGCAGGACCTTCCGCCCATGCACAGAACGTCAAAACGGAATGAGCTTGCTACCGAGCATGCCTGCAAAGGTAAGCAGAACAGTGTGGGGGGGGATCCGCTGTGCTACGTGATTTAGATTAGCTAGAAAGCAGGAAATCCAGCAATTCTATCTACTATAAAATGTGCGTCAGAGCTGATTGTTGGAATTACCAGTTCACCTGAACCGGTAGCATTTTTACTAGTGGTTCAGGTAAACTGGTCCGAACCGATAGCATTTCACCCCTGATCCTATCTTGTATTTATCTTCACTAAGTTTGTTACATCTAAATCCCAGTCCAATCAGATCTAAAGGTCAAGGAAGCTTTCAAGCAAAGAGTCATTAATGTCATTAAACCTAAGATGATATTTCAGCAGAAGTTAAATCTCTGGAGTGACTGGCTCAATGCGAATCAAACACACACCTCCCCCATACCAGTTAGAAAAATATTTAACAACTTACATATTTCAACATCTCAGAAGTTTTTTTTTTCCCTAGAGACTATTTCGAACAACTGGATTCCATGGTAATACATGGGAAAATTTATAGAGTTCCAGTTGAAAAAAGATTGGATTTGTGAAGCACCAACAATTGAAGGGATGTGGTGGCTCAGTGATTAAGATGCTGAATTTGTTGATCAGAAAGGTTGGCAGTTCAGTGGTTTGAATCCCTAGCGCCGAGTAACAGAGTGAGCTCCCATTACTTGTCCCAGCTTCTGCCAACCTAGCACATAAAAATGTCCAAAAGCACATAAAAAATGAAAGTAGAAAAATAGGAACCACCTTTGGTGGGAAGGTAACAGCGTTCCGTGCACCTTCGGCATTAAGTCATGCTGGCCACATGACCACGGAGATGTCATTAAGTGAATCCAGATTTTCCCCATTGACTTTGCTTGCCAGAAGCCAACTGAGAAGGTTGCAAATGGTGATCATGCATTCCCAGGATGCTGCATTGATCATAAATAATGCCAAGTGCCCAAATCAGATGACTAAGGGGATGTGGTGATGGTTGTAAGCAGAACTAGTTGCAAGTCAATTTTCTTAGGCCTGTTGTAACTTAAAATGGTTACTAAACAAATAGTTTTCAGTCAAGGACTACCCATAAATCACAAATATAAAAGCAAATGAGAAAAAGCTACAAAGTTGCCTATTAATATCTTCATGAAGGGAGATCTTCTGCTCAGATATGTTCTAGTGACTGACAACCAAATCCATAAAATGTGGGGGGAAATTCCCATGATGGAAAAAAATAGCAATGTCCATTTATAAAGTAATCTTGGCATTAGTGTCCATTCTGGCAACTGTTATTATGAATTTGAACTGATGGCATTGCAGTCTTCTCATCTCTGCCATGGCTTTAGCTCTCATTCAAAAGAACATTCTTTCATTTGGTTCATGAATATCCTGATTGATAGGTTATAAATGCAGAGCATCCATAACTGTCTCTCAAGTAATGAAATGCTCCATTCCAAGTACTTGAATTTCTTTATATAAAAGTGAAATAACACTCATGCATCATCATGAAATCTCCAAACTCTAAAGCCTACAAACTTGAAATTTGGCACATATGTTCCTCTTGGCTCCTAGCTGCTTGCTAAGAAAGGATTTTTCAAAATGACCATCAGATCATTAGTATTTCTTATATTATTATTAACACGCTCTGATGCTAAGGAGTTAGATGGTCTACTCCCCCTCCCCACCTGAAAAGAATTCTCTTCTAACTGCCACTTGGGTGTGGGCGAAGTCAGGACATGACTCATCCAGACTGCGGGCTGGCAGTTTAGACATTTTACTCCCCCTCCCCACCTAATAAATGCTCTGATGCTAAGGAGTTAGACTGAGGGAGAAAAGGAGATAAGATAGGATAGGCCTCTGAGGGGCCAGCCTGAGGGAGAGAAGGATAGAGGAGAGGCCGATCATAACTACTCATTAATTTTCAAGCTGTAAGTGTCGATTTATCAAGATCAATAACGTAGTTTCATAGCAGAGCATGGGTATCCAACTAGTTCACTCATACAATTTGGCCCACCACATATCCAGAATAGTTCCCATGATGGCTGAAGAAGCAAATCCAAGAAAATCCACCAATCATGTTCCTTAATTTGGCCTGCCTTAACAGTATTAATCCCAGAAGGGAATATTGGATGCATTCATTTTTATTGGGGTGAGGTTTTCATCAAAATCACAGAGGCCGTCCCATGAAGCAATTTCGCGTAGCGAGTTTCAATGTGTTGTCCCCAAGTCTTCTGTGGTCCTCAAGGTCTTTTAAAGCAGTAAGTGAAGGACTAGTCTAAAGCAATTAACTTCTGAGTTTACTAGTTTCACAGCTATATACTAATATTAAAGTACTTGATTCAGTATTGTATTTATGGATTTGGAAATCAAATTTGCAAGCTTCAGGTTCTAGATATTTCTAACAGTTCTGATTGTCCTTGTTCTGTTGATGTCATGTCAGGTTGATATTATATATTATTGTACCCTGTTAAAATTTCCTTATAGATTTTTCTTAAAGTCACCATCGCACCTTATTCACTGCCAAAATATGATTTAGATGGCCTTTTCTTTCATTTTAAAAAGGGGAAAGCTAGTTTTTTTATTTTATTTTATGAATTGGTTAATAATAAGTAATGTTGTTGAGAACTATTTTATTACAATTCCAAGTGGGTTTGTACTGCATATGAGATGAACACTTTGTATATATAGATATTTTTCTCTTTCATTTTGCAACAATCAATGGGGAGTATTTCCCCTTCGGGGAAAAGGGTGGCATAGAAATATAATAAATGAAATAAATGAAATTTTCAGAGGTATTTGCTTTATGACCTTTTTCATTCTATTCCCCTCCCCTCTCGACTTGTATGGCTGTATGACTCTTGTGTATTTTAATTACGTGTATTGTGTTTGTGTCCCCTTTTCCCCTTTTGAGTTGTTCGCCGCCCTGAGTCCCTTCCGGAGAAGGGCAGCATACAAATAAACTAAATCTAAATCTAAATCTAAATTCTTTTTTATGAGATAGAAAAATTGTGTGTGCTGAGGTATCCTGTTGAGGGCAGCAAAACATTCAACATGCCAAATCAGATAGTTTATCGGCTTTCTCCTATATTCTGTTTCAAATGATCTAAAATTAATCTGGGATGCAAAACACTACTATGTATAGGGGAGGGGGGGAAGCCTACTGAACCAAAATAGTTCTTTCATGTGAAATAAATGTCTGTTTTAGTTTAGAAATGCCTGCTCTTACCAAAGAAAAGTTACAAAGAACTTAAGATCATGCATGCTGCTTACCATACAGTGAAATACAAAGGGTTGGGCTGACCCAAAGCTGGGTAAAATTAGAAACTGTTTATTTAGATACCAATTTTAATAAACTGAAATTTTGTTAGCTGAATTTGGATTCAGGAAAGAGTTAATCATATAAATATGTATTGATAAAGCGATAGAACGATAGAAGGTGAATGATTTAGAAAGATGAGATGAAGATGAGAAAATAGCTGTATACATATTGAAATATAATATAATTTTTATAAGCATATTATTATTATTATTATTATTATTATTATTATTATTATTATTATTATTATTATACAATTGTATCACAGCGGCCAGTTGTTTCGCCGGATTTGGCATTGGCTACTAGTCGGGCCCCACCCAGGGGCCTAGGACGTCGTAACGTATTTTCTTAATATGCGTGCAGATCCAAGCAGTGCGGCTTTTTGCATTTGACTGATGGTGATTTTGTCAATTTTTAACTGTTTTAAATGTAATTCCAGTGCTTTTGGAATAGCACCCAGTGTGCCAATTACCACTGGAATTACCACTGCTGGTTTGTGCCATAGTCGTTGAATTTCGATTTTTAAGTCCTGATATCTTGCGATTTTTTCATGTTCCTTCTCGGCGACCCTGCTATCACCTGGTATTGCGATGTCTATGATTGTGACCTTATTTTTCTCAACCAGTGTGATGTCTGGTGTATTATGCGCCAGTATTTTGTCGGTTTGTATACGGAAATCCCACAAGATCTTGACCATCTGATTTTCGGTGACTTTTTCAGGCTGATGTTCCCACCAGTTTGTTGCTGTTTTAATATTATAATTTTTGCACAAATTCCAATGGATCATTTGTGCTACTGAATTGTGCCGCAATTTATAATCAGTCTGCGCGATTTTTTTACAGCAGCTGAGTATGTGATCAACAGTTTCATCAGCTTCTTTGCAAAGTCTGCATTTGGCATCATCAGAGGATTTTTCGATTTTGGCCTTAATGGCATTTGTGCGGATAGCTTGTTCTTGCGCAGCCAGGATTAGTGACTCTGTTTCTTTCTTTAATGTACCTGTTGTTAACCATAACCAAGTTTGTTCACTGTCCACTTTATCTTTTATTTTTTCCAGAAATTGGCCATGCAGTGCTTTGTTCTGCCAACTCTCCATTCTTGATTTTATCACATCTTTTCTGTATTCTTGTTTCGTCTGTTGGGCCTTCAGTAGATTTTGTTCTTTACTTCGATTAATAGATGTTCTTGACTTTCTTTTAAATAATCAGCCAGTGCATGTTTTTCTTCTTCAACTGTTTGCTTCACTTGTAATAATCCTCTGCCACCTGATTTTCGGGGCAGGTACAGTCTATCAGTATCACCACGTGGATGTAAACTGTAGTGCATTGTCATTAGTTTCCTGGTTTTTCGGTCCAAAAGGTCCAAATCAGCTTGTGTCCAGTTAACTATACCAGCTGTGTATCTTATAACTGGTATTGCCCAGGTATTTATGGCCTTGATTGTATTTCCACCATTCAATTTAGATTTCAAAATTTTCCTAACTCTGTTGGTGTACTCTCGCCTGACAATAGTTTTTACTTCTCCTTGCTTGATGTTATCCAACTGCAGAATGCCTAAGTATTTGTAGGCTTCATTTTCTTTGCATTTAATTAATTGGCCATTGGGCATTTCAATTCCTTCACATGCAGTGATTTTGCCCCTTTTTATGGATACAGTGGCGCATTTTTCCATGCCAAACTGCATTGAAATATCGGTGCTGAATACTCGGACTGTATTTGTCAATGATTGGATTTCTATTTCTGACTTTCCATAGAGTTTCAAATCATCCATATATAGTAAATGTGAAATTTTTTCAGCTTCTTTGGCTGTTTGGTAGCCTAATTTCATTTTTTTTAAGATTACTGATAGGGGGATCATTGCGATGATGAAGAGAAGAGGTGAAAGTGAATCACCCTGGAAAATTCCTCGCTTGATATTAACTATTCCGTAGATCTCATTCCCTACTGCCAACTCAGTTCTCCATTGTTTCATCGCCTTTTCAGTAAAGGATGTAATATTTTTGCTAATGCCAGTTGTTTCTAAGCATTTTATGATCCAGCTATGTGGCAGTGAGTCAAATGCCTTTTTGTAATCAATCCAGACCATATTCAAGTTCGTTTTTCTGTTCTTACAATTTTCTAATATCATTTTATCAATTAGAAGCTGATCTTTGGTGCCCCTGCTCCTTCTTTTGTTGCCTTTTTGCTCTACTGGCAAGATGTTGTTTGTTTCCAAATAATCCATCATGTTATCTGCAATAATGCCTGTGAGTAATTTGAAGGTTGTTGGCAAGCATGTTATTGGTCTGTAGTTTTCAGGTGTTGTTCCTTTAGTTGCATCTTTCTGAATCAAGTATGTTTTTCCAGTTGTCAACCATTCATCAATTTGGCCCTTTTGTAAAATTTCATTCAGTTGCCTGGCCAATATTGCATGTAAACTGGTCAGATATTTGAGCCAGAAACCATGTAATTGGTCCTTTCCAGGTGATGTCCAATTATTTACCTTTTTAACTCGATTTTTGACCATCTCAGTTGTTATTTCTAATACTTGCATTTGCTTGTTGCCAATGCTTTTCTCAAAGTCATGTATCCACTTTGCTTCCTTGTTGTAGTCCTTTGCATTTTCCCACAATTCTTTCCAGAATTCAACTGTGGCCTGTTTTTCTGGTTTTTCACTTTTGGTGTCACCATTTACATTAAGACTTTGATAAAAACGCCGTTGGTCTGATCGAAATTGCTGATTTTGTTTATATTGGATGATTCGTGCCTCATATCTTTCAATTTTTCTAGCTGTTGCTGTTATCTGCTGTTTTACAATCTCTACAGCTTCATTGATGTTTCTTGTATCCAATCTATATCGTCTGATTAGCCGATCTATGATTTTGTTGTTTTTAAGCCGTTGCTCATGCATGTTCTTTAAGTTACTAGCATCTGCCCTTAATTTTTTGATTTTTTGTTCTAAACGGATTTTCCACTTTGGCTTTGATGCTTTTTCTGTTGTGTGACTAGGTACTTTAATTTTAATGCCTAGTTCATTAGTGACTATTACAGCTGCGCTGTACATTAACTGGTTTGTTTCCAAGATGGATCCCGGTTCAATTGTTGAAAACACTGCATTAACCATTTTCATGATAGGGGCCAAAATTTTCTTAGGCACAGTTTTTAGTGATGGTAAACGTTGCCTTTCCTCATTAAGCAGAAAATGCTCCATGATCTTATCCTTCAATTCTTTTTGTTTTTGAGTTAGTTCATCAGTTGGTTCAGTGATAACTGGTTCTAGTGGTGGTGATATTATTTCCTCCCCGAGAGCTTCTTCTGGGAGTTCTACTATAATGTCTTTAGTTGTGTCTTGAATATCAGTTATTTCCGCTTGTGATATTGTTTTTTGGGTTTTGCAATTTGCCTGAATTTCCTCATGTTCAACTTCACTAAACACTTTATTCCGTATAATAAATCGCCTTTGATCTGCTAGTCGTTGTTCACTAACATTTGAATCTGGATATTGTTGTTTCCATAATTCATACATTCGCTTTAAATATCCTCTTTTTTCTGGCTCTGAGTTGTAGTAACAGGCCATTATGGCACGGTTTTCATCTGCACTATATTTTTGTCATTTTGTTGGCTGGTCCACTTGTAGCCCACTTGTCGACGGATGTCCAGGGACCCCAACATCCGCCGCGGCCCTTGTTAACCCGCGCGACGACCGATGCGGTATGGAATTCTTATTTGTTTTTTTCACCATATTGTATGGGTTGGCGGGGGGTTTTTTACGGGACCAGATGCCAACCTGACCCCAACCCTCCTCCTTTCTCATCCGGGCTTGGGACCGGCAACGGCGGAGTTATTATTATTATTATTATTATTATTATTATTATCATTATCATTATTTATTTGTCTTGTATGCCACCCACTCCTGGAGGACTCCGGGCGGCTCACAAAAGACAAGGGAAAGGGGGGAACGAAACAAAGACAACATATTAAAAACAAAACCAACATTCACAATTTCTGTGGAGATAGATGCTTCTCAGCTCCCCCCAGCCTGCTGGAACAGCCAGGACTTGGTGACTTTGCGGAAGGCCGGGTGGGTAGTAAGGATCCGGATCTCAACAGGGAGCTCGTTCCAGCGGGCCGGAGCTGCAACAGAGAAGGCCCTTCCCCCGGGGAGTCGCCAGCTGACATTGGCTGGCAGATGGAATCCGGAGGAGACCCAACCTGTGCGATCTAATTGGTCTGAGAGAGGTAATCGGCAGGAGGCGGTCTCTCAGGTATTAAGGATAGAAGATGGAAGACTATGATTAGACATGCTTGATTGTATTATTATTAATAACAGTGTGTAAAAGTATCTATTGACGCTGATAGTGGTTAAGAACTATGAATTTAGGGGACTTGGAGACATAACACTGGGACTGACCAAATCTTATTGGCCCTATTGGCACTCTGAGATAATTTGGATATTGAAATTATGGTGGAATATGGAGTAATTTTTAGTGTATTGAACGAGTGGTGACAACAAATACATTGTTTGAAATAATAGAATTTATTGCAATTACAATATTTACATTAAGATGAGAAATTGGAAGACTATGATTATGTATATTTAATTGTATTATTACTGTAAGCACTGTGTAAAAAATACATTGACCCAGTCAATACACTGCCCAAAAAATATGTAAGGTTGTAAAAGGATGAATGAACACCCCAGATATATTCAATCAGACTATATCATATAATAGATACACACGTATGTGTATATTCACTCACTGGCAGTATAGGTGCGCAGTACTTAAAATGCTAGTGGAAGTTACTACATGAAATTGTGACAATATATTTCTTCTACATGACTGCGATTTCTGAAAACGGAATTCATAAAGCAGGAGACTGTGAATTCTAGTCCCACTTTAGCCATGAAAGCTGGCTGGGTGACTTTAGGCCAATCAACAGGAGACTGTGAGTTCTAGTCCTACTTTAGGGATGAAAGCCAGCTGGGTGACCTTGGGGCAGTCACTCTCTCTTAGCTCATCTCATCTCACCTGACCATGTTGTTGTGGGGAAAATAGGAGGAGGAAGATATGTTGGATATGGTCCCTGCCTTGTTTGTAAAAATAATAAAGGTGGGATACAAATACGTACATATTGTACATCCTTAAATAAAAAGTGCTATTGCAAGCACATTTCACTACAAGAAGAGAAACTTAAAAAAAGAAAACCTGAAGGAACTAAATTAAAAAAACACTCAAAGGAAACAAAATGCCCAATCTATTTTAAGTGTCCAGTGGCCATTTAAAGACATAGTTATAGAGGCTTCACTACACTGTGCAATAGAGCAAAAGAGCATTGCAGCAAAAGAGCATCCTGGCTTTCCAATAGTAACTGAGAAAAGCCCACCCTAATGAGAAAGAGAAAAAAGAGCACTAATGGGAATTTAAAAAAAAATGAAAGCCAAATATGGAAAACAATTTGATGGGGATGGATGGATGACAGATAGACAGGCAATAAGATTTTTTTTCTTGTAATGACCCTGTAATCCCTTGCTTCCGGGTAGAGTCATGGCAACTGAGTGGAGGTGAGTGTTTACTAGCCAGATACTCTTCCTGTCACCAATGCAGAGTTGGCAGCATTGTGCCCAGAGAAAGAAATAACTGCCACTACCTAGGATCAAACTCACAACCTCCTGATTGTGAGGAAAGAACTCCACCTCTAGGCCATTGCTCCATTTAGACAAGAAAATAAGAATGCCTTTAAATGTATCTGAAGGAGAAACCTAGTAAGGGAAGTGTTAGCTCATTGGATGAGATGAGCAAGAGGGATCCTCAAGGAAGGCATGGACATCCTAGGGAAACTGAAGGTATCATTTGCATAATGTCTTTATTACAGAGGATATAGAACAGGTCCTTGCATGTGGGCTGATTTCCTCAGTGAAGAAATTGGAACAACTAAAGCAAATAGATGTAACAGGAAGTAATGTTTTAAACATCTCAAGAAGCCTCAACAAATCACTGAATCCAGATGGCTCATTCCCAAAAGTTTTTAAAATAATTCATGAGAAACTGCTGACCTAGCCAAACATATGTAACTCCTCTCTCATATAAGGTTCAGTGCCAAAGCACTCCATTGCAGCCCACATGACACCAATTTTCAAAAAAAGGACTCAAAAGGTAACTCAGAAATGATAGGCTGTTCTTCTAAGCAAATTGGTAAAAACTGAAAAGAAAAGAAATAGCTGGGATTATAGAGGAGCAAACTTAACCAGGATGGTGTCCTATAAGTGAACCTCTCATTTCACAATCAATGTGTTTTTGTTGCTAGGTGGCAGCAGATATTTCTCTATTTGCGTGCAATGAGTAATTGTCTGCTGCGAACTTTGCATAGGCATCAGGAAGGGCATCTGGCCAGTAAACACTCAAGCGCCGTTCAGTCACCCCAACTCCACCCTGATACAAGGAGTTCCAGGGTCATTAAAATAAAAACAAAAACATAGAGGAACAATCTAAATGAAGGACAGGTAGCATAGATTCTGTGAAAGTAAGTATTGCCTCACCAACCTTCTATGGTCTCTAGGGATGTAGAAGATACATGGAAGAAGTTAAATTTATCCATACATATACTGTATTTTTTAGAGTATAAGACGCACCAAGATTTTGAAGAGGCAAATTAAAAAAAAGGGGGTTTGCACTCTGCAGACCTCACAAAAATGGGCCCATTTTTGCCCCCAAAATGGCATGCATAGCCTTTAGGAGGCTTTGGAGTGCTCCTGAGGGCTGCCCCCCCCAAAACGAGCAAAAACTGGCCCATTTTTCACTCAATTTTGTACTCCCCAGTCTTGAGGAACACTCTGGAAGCCTCCTAAAGGCTATGCACGGCCATTTTTGCAAAGGGAGCGGAGTTTTGGGAGGCCAAAAATGCTGTATTCAGTGTATAAGACACACCCAAATTTTCACCCTCTTTTTTAGTGGAAAAAGGTGCATCTTATACTCCTAAAATATGGTACTAGGATTTTTGGAAAGGCTTTGACAAAGTTCCTTATGAAAGTTCCTTGAGTTAACTTAGTACTAATGGGATAAGATGCTTTGATCTTTCATGGATTGATGACTCATTAAAAAACAGAAAGCAAAGAGGGAAAATAAATGGCCAATTTTCTAAACGAAGGGAAAGTGTCAGGCCCCATACTGCTTGGAAAGGTCAAGAAAGAAGAATTACAAAGATACTGATAAGACATCTTTAATGTTAGTCTGGGGCACTTAAAAGTGCTGAGAGAAGTTTCCTGTCCTTGAATTAATGAGATGGAGGGTCATTGGATGACTTGAAATGCTTCTCCCCCAAGTGGGGCAAAATGGTCTTTTATGAGGAAATCTGTCAAAGAATCTACCTGCTTTGGTTGGTACTTATATCTACTTTCTCTTCCATTCCTTTTCCTGCTCTCATACAATCTTACAGGATGTCAACTCTCAAATCAACTTTAGCTGAAGCCATATTCTTTTTACTTCATTTCTTAGTTGCTATACATATGCGGGGGGGGGGGAGATACTACAGGGTGTAGGGTAATTCCTCCCAGGTGCCAAACGTAACAGTGATAGGGCCAGTGGGAATCAATGACATCTCAATGAATGAGTGGGTCCAGAGGTATTTCACAAGAAGATTACTCCACTCCTCTACTCACAATAGAATCCCTTATGCCACCAGGCTTGGAATTTTGGTCTTGGACAATCTGGAATTGCGCTGCCTACAGTCTGACCTAAGCATAGTACACAAAATTGTCTGCTACAACATCCTACCTGTCAATGACTACTTCAGCTTCAACCACAATAATACAAGGGCAAACAATCAATACAAACTCAAGGTAAACCGTTCCAAACTCAATTGCAGAAAATAGACTTCAGCAATAGAGTGGTTAGCGCCTGGAATGCTCTACCCGACTCCATTGTTACATCCTCAAACCCTCATAGATTCAACCTTAAACTGCCTACTGTGGACCTCACCCATTTCTAAGATGTTTGTAAAGGAGATACACATAAGCGCACCAATGTGCCTACCATCCCTGTCCTACTGTCCCCATTTATTTGTACTCATTTCCTTTGTTCATGTCCATGTTCATACTTACACCTGCTATCTTGTACATGTTTCACAAACAAACAAACAAACAGGTAAATAAAGAAATAAGAGCTCAATACAGCCAGATGGAGTAGCTCAGCTAACGTGACCAGTGACATTAGGGGGCTGGGTGATATCTATTTCCTTTATTATAACAAAACATGGGAAATATTTAGAGTTCATTTCACATGCCACTACGTACAAAATAAAATCTCTGAGAAAAGCCAAAGCCACAGAGTCCTGAATTGACTGGGCCATTACTTGGAGCCATGACACAGGAAATATAAGAGTTGTCGTCCCATCTGGTCCCATGAATTGGGACCAGTGATTTCTAACTGAGTCATAAGTGAACTTTGTACATCATGGACAAATGACCTGGCCAACTTTATTGATGATACTGAACTATACAGAGTGATAAAAACAAAAGTGTTGGTGAATAGCTCCCAAAAAATCTCTTTAAACCAGGTGGATGGGCAACTAACATGGCCAACCAAACTCTTAAGATCTCAAAGTGCACAAGGGTAATTAATGCAACATAAATACATGTTGAGCTGCACAAGTGTAACTAAGACAATAGAAAAACATATTGAGATATTTATATCTCAAAGGTTTGCTTGATCTCTTCCTCAGCAGCTGATGAAAGAATTGTTTGTTTTAATTTCGTTTCATTTCAAATGTCATAATAATGTGATGTCTCATGCTGCTTCAGAACAGAGGAGGCTTTGTCTAGCTGTGAATAGTGATTATTTCTATATGGAGCATGTGAACGCAATAACAAATATTGAAGAATAACTTTAGAATTTATTTTAAAGCTGCTCTTGCAGCAAACTTCATTTCAGATGATATTTTCTCCTTTCTAGAAAGGTTAGATGTTATTCTACCATGGATACTATTTAGGCAACACCTCTGGATCAGTGGAGGGTTTCTACCAGTTTGGACCGGTTTGACCAAACCGGTAGTGGTTTGGCGGCCAGGGTTGCTGGAACCGGCAGTGACCCAGACCTGCCACGCCCCTGAAACAATTCTCTGGGTGGCGCCATTGACACCGCCATCTTGTCTTTTTTGCTTCTGCACATGAGTCGAACAATTTTTATTGTACCACACATGCGCATGCAGTGCGCATCAAGTGTGCATGCACGCGGCATTCCCATGAGTGAACCAGCAGTAGTGACTGCCAGAACCCACCCCTACTCTGGATATACATATTTACACTGTTTAGGAATTGTATCAATATAATTGTTATTACTGAGTTCATACTCAATTTTCTTAAACAATATAACTGCTTCCATCCACCTTGAAACAAGAGCAGAGTGTAACGGGAAAGTGAATTACTCAAAATTAGGAAGGAAATGCTTTGTAAAAGAAGATCTCTGGTGCTGTCAAATAAGGATGATATTATAAGTGTAATCTTCATTCTGCATGCCTTTATCAAAGGTCTCTGTTGCTGTCAAGTAAGGATAATATTATAAGTGTAATGTTCATTCTGCATGCCTTTATCAAAACTAGTGTGCTGAATTTATTTTGAGTTTCTGAGAGTATCCTTGAGGAAAGGATGAGTTAAATACCCAAATCTTTCAGAAATCTGGAAAACTGAACATCATATGTGAAAGTTTTGACTATTCATGAATGGATGGAATTGACAGTTTTTAACTTTTCTTTTCTTTTTTAATTAAAGGATAATTTTTGCTCAGTGAGAAAATACAGGCAAGACCAAGGTTGCTAGGAAACCCAACATCTGTATTCATTTCCCTACCATGACAACCACTACAACTAAGTGGCTTTCTACTTTTACTGATTGCTACAGATTTGGTATTTTTTATTTTTGGGGGGAATGAGGGAAATGTAGCCTATTCCAGAAATTTCATGAGACTAAACCATAGAGTTCTGGAAACAATTTTGCTCTGCACAGATATAGCCTTGAGCTTTTTCAGCTTAGATTTTTTTTTTCTTCACAAAAAATGCAAACAACATTAAGCCATTTTTTTTGTGTATAGGAAATGTTTACTTAATGATCCTGAATGGATAAAGATGCAGTCAGTTCTGTTTTGAGATTCAATGTAGTGTGTCATCATTTAATAGTAACAAGTAAAATTATTTCTAGAAGCAAAAACATAGAAATAAATTACTTATTAATCATGAAATACTGAATTGCAAAGCGTTTGTCTGGGGAACTTTGACTGAAATTTAGAATAATTATATCACATTAGTAAGGATTATTCAGAAGTGACAGAACATTAACAAAGATCCGAATAATGATGATACCATGATTTTACTTAGAAGCTTTGCCTCAAAAGGACAGACTAGCAGACATAAAAAAACAATATTGGTCCCTTACCATGTGTCATCATACCTATTCATCTTACCCTATTAGCATTTTTAATAAGTATCCTTAAAGAAAATTTCTTTTCTCACATACTACCATATAGGTTTCCCTATCTAACAAGAAATATTTGTTTTCTAGCAATAGAATATTTTATGAAGTTTTTCTCAGAGTTAATAGTTTAGGGGATCAAAGATGATTATTAAAAATTTGGAGGGCAGATTGGTGCTCATGTGCCATATCACTAACAAATGTATCTTACCCTATTTGAGCATAATAAAGAATAGAGATTTTAGTAGATTAAGACTACAAACCTTTACTAACTTACCTAGGAATAAATGACACTTAACTTTATAAAGCTTACTTTACATCTGAGTAGACAAAAACAACTTTGTGCAACAAATATGGAAAATATGAAACTGAGTCATGAAATTTGCTTATGCTGCATTAGTTCATTCAATCAATCATGCCTAAGAACCAACTCCCTAAGAGCTCAATTAGAGATCAATTATAATTAATGATACTACTATCTTCAGCATGCAAATCATAGTTTTAATCGTGAAAACAATTATGCAGATACTGTCATATGTAGCCCTTTCACCAACAATAGTATTGTATCCTCATGGAGAACAAGAAGTCTATTAAGGGTGTGGAGAAGAAAGATTGGCAGAGCCAGATGGAGGAGGTAAAAGAGGCACCCATTTAGAATCGTTACATAGCCACAAATGAATTAAGTCTAACCTGCCTTGAAAGTTGTTGACTCTTATTTAGTCCTAACCAGGTGTTAGCCATAATTCCTGTGCATAGGCTTAACAATAAATCAGTAAACTGAAACTACTGCATGTAGATCAAGTTTTTCATGTCTGATATGGTGGTATGGAGGATTGGTGGGTCATGTTGAATTTGGTGTACCTCACTTACCAGTTTGATCAGACTCTGTGCAATAGCAACAGCAATTAAGCCCCTATAACAATAGCTTTTGCACTTTCCTTCTTCACCCACATCAAGAGGTTCTTTAGTTCCTCCTCACTTTCTGCCATTAAAGTGGTACCATCTGCATATCTGAGGTTGTTGATATTTCTCCCAGCAATCTTAATTCCAACTTTTGATTCATCCACCCCCCCCCTTTCTCATGATGTGCTCTGCATATAAGTTAAATATACAGCCTTGCCAGACAAAAGAGTTAAGCATGTCCAATAACTAGTTAAACATGAAACACACTCTCACAACAGCATAATATTGATTCAAAAGCATGATAGGCCCCAATGTGCACAAGCAATAGATTTAGTGGGCTAATTGAAGTTTTACAAAATCCTTCCAAGTTTTTTTTTTAATTCAGATCAAAGTCATTCTGTTGAAAAAAAATACTCTAAAGAGAAGTTATAAAAGGCAATCAATTATTCAAATACATGATGATTTTTTTACTATTAATCAGTTAATTAAAAACAGGGTTTCCTTCTAAGAGCTATTGCTGATCACATACATATGTTTTAGTGTCCAGGCCCTAATCATTCTTGTTGCTCTTCTCTACACTCTTTCCAAAGTATTAATATCTTTTGTTTTATATCGTTGTGACCAAAACTGGGTGCTGTATTCCAAGTATGCTCTTACTAAGGCTTTGTAAAACAGTTCTAAAACTTCATGTGATCTTGATAGTCAAATAGGCTTAGTGGCTACCCCCAAACACCAAACATCAAAATAAAAGACTTTTTCACAAAAAAAAACAGTATTGAAAGAACTTCTAAGGAACTCTAAAAACCAAATGCCTTTATAATAAATTTGTAGCACAACAACAGACCTGGGCAACCAGAACTCAAATGCTTCATAATTAGCATTTCAAAATAAGCATCCTGATGTTTATTTACTATTTGTGTTATTTTTTTGAAAAAAAAATCAGATACTAAATTCAAGAGTTTTTGAACTCCCTTTAGAGTACATCCATGAAAGAATGCTATTTGTTTGGTTTTGGGGGATTAAATATGTGAAAGGCTGGATATATTCCAAGCTATCATATTGCATTTCTTTCAGAAACACAAATTCATTACTAGGAGAGGATGCTTGCCAGATATTTTTTTTGGGGGGGGATGGGAGGGAAAACAAACCTTTTCCACATTGTCTGCTGTCTTCCATACAGTTAAATTTAGCCATCATTCTGGTGACATTTCAAACAGGACAACTCTTTGTCTTTTTTTTCTTCAAACTGTATGCTTTTTCCTGTTCCTGACCACCGTGAACTCTAATGTCAAAACTAAAATTTACTACTCGAGTGGAACCTCTGCACTTTTGGAAAATGCAGGAAGTTCTTTGAAGGTTCTCTCTGCAAAAGCTGCCAATGCTTTCTCAAGGTGAATGTCGTTTAATAACACAACCTTTTACTATGAAAATGGACTTTCAATTAAAACATCAAGGCTTTAAAAAGTCAACTAAAGTTTCTAGAAAATCGAGGTTCATCACACTCTATATCCGTGATGGCGAGCCTGTGGCATTTGTGCCAGAAGTGGCATGCAGAGCCCACTCTACATGGGGCTGCCCTTGAAAAGTGTTCGGAGACTACAATTGGTCTAGAATGCATCCGCGCGAGCGATACTAGGTGTACCGAGATACACCCATGTTACACCTATCCTCCGTGAGCTGCACTGGCTCCCTATTGGTCTCCGAATGCATTTCAAGGTGCTGGTTATCACCTTTAAAGCCCTACATGGCCTAGGACCTGGATATCTCCGTGACCGCCTCCTGCAACATACCTCCCAGTGTCCAATAAGATCTCACACGATGGGCCTTCTCCGGGTTCCATCGACTACACAGTGTCGTCTGGTGGCTCCTCGGGGGAGAGCCTTCTCTGTAGCTGCCCCAGCCCTATGGAACGATCTAACCCCTGAGATCTGGACTCTCCCCGCTCTCTCGGCCTTCCGAAAGTCTATTAAGACCTGGCTGTTCCGGCAGACCTGGGGCTGCTGATCTTTGATTGAGCTCCAGCCCCACTAAGATTGAGTGCATGTTGTGTTCTTTTAATTCGCTTTGTCTTTGTATTTTAAATTCTTTTAATATTTTTAAATTGTTTTTATGTAAGTTGCCCAGAGTCCTTCAGGATTGGGGGGCATACAAATCCATTAAACCTTAAACTCTGTGGGCAGGCATGCTGTCGCCAGCTGCTTTTCTGGTTTTTGTGGGTGTTTGAGTGCCAGAAAATGGCAGGAAAATGACCAAAAAACAGCCTGTTTTGTGACCATTTTTTGAGCCATTTTCAGGGTGTTTTTCAGGCCATTTGTTGCCTGAAAAATCCCCAAAAAACTGTTCTGAAAATGGCCTTAAAAACAGCCTGAAAATGTCCAGAAAACAGCCAAATACCAGGCATGTCCATGCCAGCCAGGTGGTCTTTGGGTTTCTAGTCACTCTGGCTCATGCACATGCATGCATGTGTGTTCCAGTTGAAAAAGGTTTGCCATCACTGCTCTATATAAACTCAAATCCTATAGCAGATGGAACACATAACATTTCTAGAAGTATGTGGACTATCTAAGATCTAATCTGAATGACACATCGCCAGTTCCATTCCAATAATTGATTCAAGTAATGAATTCCATTCAATATTATGTACATGCACAATAATGTGTATCAATGTATGCCTAAACACTTATAAAATTAGCAAATCAATTTATTTGAAGACTCAGTTCAAAAGTGTGAAGGTGTAATTCAATCAGATAGTTTTAAATGCATGGCACACTCCTAAAAATAAGAAAATCTGAAGCGCCAATGAACTCAATGAAATGTTTGCACAATAGTTTTACTTGCATTGCATAAAAAACCTTGGAGCTGCAGAAGCACAATATAATATTTTGACTAGTTTTCACCTTAATTAAGTTTCTGCTTGTACTTTGTGTATTGTGAGAACCCAGTCAATTTGATTGTGCCCATACTGCATTCTGTGAACCATTTTATGATCCTGCAGTCTCTTGATTCGGGGTGGGGTCAGGGTGATTGGGTGGAGCTGAGCACTTGCTGGCCGGATGCCCTTCCTGATGCCTATAGAGAGTTTGCACCAGATATTTCCTCTCTTATTTTCTTCTGAGAGAAAAAACATCTGCCATGACCTAACATTGAATTCACAACCTTCCAAGGGGGAGATAAGGAACTTTATCACTAGACCACCATGCTGCTCGCATTCTGTGAACCAATATAAGTAGTTTATTCAGTAACCAGTGTAAAGAATTTGTGTAAACAAAGTCATCATAGTGCTACTGTTGTTCAAGTCTGTTTATTTCCAAATGATCAAAGCTATTGCATATGTTGCTCTACTACTTTTGCAATAGGATGGAAATGGAGCAATGCTTCCACCAAATCTATTAGTTGTAACATAAAAATTGAACACATTGGTCACAAGATTCACACATACATTACTGCAGCAACAAGGGCAATATTTGCTCTATAACATTTTAAGGAGTTTCACATTTGACATGTCATTTAAAAAAATAAATAAACCCATGCTGTATCCAATACAAACTAGGAAGACAATTCTCACTCTAAAAACTTAAGTTTGATGCATGCACTACCATATTTTTCCATCTATAAGATGCCCGCATGTATAGGATGCCTCCATGTTTCCTGTAGAGTAAGTAAGCACACTACAAGCCACCACTGTGCAGAAGCCATCTTATTAGAGAATGAGTAATACAAGAAGAGAAAATGCATCACAGGAACAATAGAGATGAAACCTAGAGTGGCAATGTGATACAGGAAACAACTACAATAAGAGGAATGATAGAGCTGCATATAAAGTAGAGGCTCATCCAGCAGGCTGGAGGACCGGGAGAGGCCACTCCTTCTCCTCTCAGCCTCCTGTGTATAAGACGCCCCTCCATTTTCAAGTAAATATTTTAAAGAAAAAATAGTGTCTTATACATGGAAAAATGCGGTAATTTAGCATTTCACAATATTTCTAAAAAGGTTCCACTGAAGGGCAAGATCATGCGAAATTCAAGACTATGGATTTTCATCCATAACAAAAACCATTTGACTCTGTCATTATCCAGGTATTTCCTGTTATGATGTTGCATCATTATGTGGAATCAGACACTTAAGACGTTAGTCTGCTCAATGAACATGATGCCTGCATATTTTCTTATCAAACAGCGTATTTAATATTGGAATTCTTCTATCCATGTTAGATGGTAGTCCCAAAGGTGCTTTTTCAGGAGGCAACTGGACTGTCTTCTTTTTTTTTCTTTTGAAGACATTTAGCTTCTCATTCAAGAAGCTTCTTCAGCTTTGACAGGTAGTGGGGAATGGAAAGATCCTTTTCAGAGCTGAAGAAGCTTCTTGGATGAGAAGCGAAATGTCTACAAAAAAAACCCAAGAAAGTCCAATTGCCTCCTTAAAAAAAGCATCTTTGGGACAACCATGACCTGAGAATCTCTACAGAATGTTAGATGGTCATTCTCCAGCATCAGATAGCTTAGGATATTGTAAATCTCCGTGGGCTTGAATCAGTGGTGGGTTTCAAAAATTGTTCGAACCTATTCTGTGGGTGTGGCCTCCTTTGTGGGAGTGGCTTGCCACCCATGTGACCGGATGGGAGTGGCTTGCCACCCATGTGACCAGATATGAAGATGCCCACGACACTTGTCAGAACCACCTTAAATTACCTCACACACTGCACTGGCATGCATAAGAATATGATGTAAACTTGTTTTTTAAAAGGCATCTTTGGTTTTCGTTAAAACAACTTCAACACACACAATGTTCTGATTGTACCACAAACGCAGTAGTCATCCTTACCTTTCACAGAGGCACTGAGTTTTATAAATATGAGCATGATAGTGTAGAATAATCATATCCAAGGACCAGTGGTGGGTTTCAAAAAAATTTGGAACCTCTTCTGTAGGTGTGGCCTGCTTTCCGGGTCCACTGGTGGAACCTCTTCTAATCGGTTCGGTAGATTTGACGAACCGGTTCTACCGAATAGGTGCGAACTGGTAGGAACCCACCTCTGGCTTGAATTTCAGAGTTAAGAGGTATGTGTTCATTCTGGGTAATAGAAGCTTTTCCTTACCCCACTCCTTTTTTCTCTTTGTAGCAGGTATTATGATTTCCCTTGCAAGATTTCTTGTTCTCACACAGCTTGAACTTTGCAAGGGTGAGTGATGATAGAGCCTGCTCATTATTGGAACCAAAGGTCAGGTCTGATTTAAATTCTGAAACGGTTGTATGGTATCTGAAGAGCAGTTCACTAGACATAGAATTGTATGGGAACCCTTTCAAATTAATCTTTCCTGTGGGTTTATTTATTATTAGATTTAGATTTTATTTCCCCTTCTTTTTTTTCTCAAGGATCACAACAAACCTTAGAGTTGGGCAAAGAAAAATGCTTAGATCTAACAACAATCCATGGGCTTTTATAGCTGAGAACCAGAGGTGGGTTCCTACCAATTCGCACCTATTTGGTAGAACCGGTTCGTCAAATCTACCGAACCGGTTAGAAGAGGTTCCACCAGTGGACCCGGAAAGCAGGCCACACCTACAGAAGAGGTTCCAAAAAATTTTGAAACCCACCACTGGTCCTTGGATATGATTATTCTACACTCTCATGCTCATATTTATAAAACTCAGAGCCTCTGTGAAAGGTAAGGATGACTCCGGTCACATGGGCAGCAAGCCACTCCCACGAAGGAGGCCACACCCACAGAGTAGGTTCGAACAATTTTTGAAACTCACCACTGCTGAGAACTGATTTGAATGAGAAATAAGGAGGAATTTCCTTACAATGGAACAACTTGCTTCCAAAAGTTGTGGATGCTCCATCACTGGAGGCTTTTGGACAGCCACTTGCCTGATAGGGTCACTGAAACGGTATAGGTTTGGCTATATGACCTCCAAGGTCCCTTCCAACTCTTTTATTCTGTTACTCTGTTACTCTTCATGGTTCTAGTCCAATATTTTAGCCACTGAACCACCTTGTCTTAATCTCTATCCTTAACACATGCCATAGAGCCCTAACCATGGATTGTCAGTGCTCTGCAAGGATTCTACAAGTAGTTCCTAGCACAGACTCCAAATTCTCCTCTTCTGATTCTCTCTCTCTTTCTATTTCCTTAGATATTTAGAGGCTGCTATTCCTTAAAAGATTTTGTCATTTACCAACAAAAAGCATATTCACAATGGCAGCTCTGTCATTGTTGGATTATTATTATTACAAGCTGGATAACCATGGTTTGTGATTAAACTATGTGATTGGGCAATGCAGGAGAAATCCAGTTTACTCCAGTTCAATCTGTTGGCTCAGTGGTGGTTGGTGATTGAAACACATAAGGGAATATTGTTCCTGCTGCCTTGAGTCTGGAAGCAGTTCCTTAGGTGGAAGGTGTATACATGTTGGTGAGGTACCAATGTTTAGTACTGTAAGGAGCCTCAGACTGCTCCTGAGTGAAGGCGTGGAACAACTGCCAGTTTGAACTGAGGTAACAGAATGTGAGGCAACTGGCAGTCGGAACAGAGTTCTTTTCAGGGGGAAGGGGGAGTAGAATGCCTAACTCCTTCACATCAGAGTGCATTAATATAAGGCAACTGGCAGTTGAAACAGAGTTCTTTTCAGGTGGGGAGAGGGAGTAGAACTTCTTAGCATCCCAATGTGTTAATTACTGTATAGGAAATATTAATGATCTGATGGTCATTTTGAAAAACCCTTTCTTAGTGAGCACCTAGAAGCCAAGAGGAACATTTCAAGTTTGTAGGCCTTACAGTTCTGGAGATTTCATGATGAATGAGTGGTATTTGGCTTTTATATGTACTGTATATTGTAGATTAGTAGTATTATCAACACACTGAATAGATGTTGATAAAAACTTGTGACCATTGAAGATGGTATAGTTTTTATGCTTTGTAACTCATGGATAGGACCTTCTCACTTCCAGCAGTTTTACCAGTCATTGTTTTCAAGTTTTTATTTAATAGATGGAGCCTTATATGGTATATACTATGACAATGTATCTGAAGGTTAAAAAAAAAAAGTGTGATAGTGTGTGGCGAGATATACCTTCTCCAGGAATGGAATTTTACAGCTGTTTCATCACCTATAACGATGAATGTTTGGAATTGCTTCTTTACACTTAGAGGTGACGAAACAGCTGTAAAGCTTCATTCCTGAAGAATGTACATCTTGCTATTTCTACTCTCTATTTTTTTTTTTACCTTCAGGATATCTTAAAGGTAAACAAATATCAACCAATTACAATGGTAGATGGAAACATTATCAGATAACCTCAGTTTGATGTTCTACTACTTTCAAAAAAATCAAAAGAATTTTGTTGGCGTAGTAAATTACATATCTTCATTATGAAAATGTATTGTGATTTTTGAGCATTATAGCCATTGTTGAGTTGCAATCAACTCCTCCCATTCTTGGCTTGGCATCAAATGCTACCCACATGAAATTTGTTTTCACCATGGTCCATCACCATTGTGCTTCAGTTGTCCATGTTTCAACTCAGTGAAGTTATTTCAATTACATCCAAAGTAATGGACCTAATGGGCAAAGCTTTGAGACCAAACCTTGGTTTCCTCCCTGAGTAAGGGTGGACACAGTGAAACATTAATTTCTCTAGTGAAATTAATGGCAACTTATATTGCCTTTGGATTACAGACAAGATGAAGAGAACAACAGGACAATGCAGCAGAAAACAAATTCATTGGTACAAAAGAAAAATAGTATTCAGGGGAAATTTCAGAGGAATCAGAATCAAGTGATGGAAGATAACAAAAAAATAAGATTGTAAGTCTTTTTATATGCAAAAAGAAATGAAAACCATACCCATCCAAACTGGGTATGCCCAGGTAGTTCCAGACTTATGACCACAATTGACCCCACATTCTTTGTTGCTAAGTGAAACATTTATTAAGTGAATTTAGTCCTATGTTACAACCTATTGTGCTACCGTTGTTACTGTTGAATCACCACAGTTAGCAACACCGTTGTTTAAATGAATGTGGCTTCCCCCATTGACTTTACCTGTAAGAAGGTCACAAAAGTTGATCACATTACTCCAAGGCACTGCAGCCATCATAAAAAAGAATCCGTTGCCATGTGTCTGGATTTTGATCATGTGACTATGGGGCTATTGCAATGGTTGTTAAGTGTGAAAAATGATCGTAAGTCACTTTTTTCAATGCCGTTGTAACTTTGAGCAGTCACAAAATGATCTGTTGTAACTCAAGGACTACTTGTATATCTTTAGTATAAAAATATATGGCAGTGATGTAATATAGTGATAGGAATGATTACAATGAACCGGGACGTCATGCTCTTTGTTCCTCTGAAGTTCTATTTATTTATTATTTTTTTTAAAAAAGGTTGCGTGTGTACAGTTCACAGTTTTATTGCAGTGACTTTTAAAATAACCCAAACCTTTCTCATTCCGTAATTACTTATTTGAGAAAAGGGCAGCGCACCATTTTAATAGTCATATGCGTCATAAGGCCCCTCTACCTTGATCAATTTAATATTCTGTTTTATAACTTGTTGGTTGCTTCATTGCATTTGTGCTTTGTAGTTTCAAACGTGTCAATGTGGGAATTGGAATTTAAAGAACAAAAAGATCAAGTTAGTAAAACTGCAGGACTGTATTACAGTATATATTGATCATAAACCTCTAATATTTTTCACAGCCTGGAAAATTTTTGTTGTTGTAATGCGGCAGTGAAATTTGTTCCCGCAGCAGATTTATCTTAGACCGGATGCCAAATAGGACAACTTCTTAATCAGATTTCCTCGCTGTCCTATAACAATGGTCCTAAACAGAGCCCCCAAACTGCTGGCTGCAGACCCTGCCCCAGAGGTGGGTTTCTACCGGTTCGGACCAGTTCAGCTGAATAGGTAGTAACTTAGCCGGACATGTGATCGTATCGGTTCTATCCTGGGCTCTGCCATCTTTATTTTCTGTTCTGCACATGCGCAGAACAATCTTCATTGAAAAAAATGTATTTTCCCCTTTTTTGAATGGTGTGTGCATGAGACTCCCAGAGAGGTTCCAGAGATGGGCCATTTTTCGCAAAAATGGAGGTGTTTTTGCCTTCCCCCAGCCTCCAGAACCAGTCTGCAGTTTCAGCAGCACTGGGGGAAGGCAAAAACGCCCCTGTTTTTGCAAAAAAGGGCCAGTTTTATGCCCATTTTTGCAAAAACAGGGGCGTTTTTGCCTTCCCCCAGCCCTGCTGAAGCCTGAGGACAAAAACTTTTTTTTTCTTACTGGATAGTTTGCAGACACTCCCTTAACTCCGGCGAGGCAGGAGGCCCCCCACCCTGTCAAAACTTTTTACCATCGTTTCAGTGGGAATGGCTTGGTGAGGGGGTCATGTGACTGAGTGTGCATGAGTGATGTCAAGTTGGCCACACCCACTCAGTCACATGCCCCCTCATCTAGCCATGCCCATCAAATCAGTAGTATTTTTTTTGAAATCCACCCCTGCCCTGCCAACATGGAGAACTTTATATAAAAGTCTCTACATTATTAAACAGAACATGTTGCCGCAATCAGTTTTCTACAAATGGCACAAGTTTGGTCTTATGCACAAAGTCATGTCATGGAATCTAACTCTGCTCATCTAATATGCAAATTATTTCTATGCTGGTGAAGTTCGTTTTGGTCACCACAATCCAGTTTTGGACCACCATGTAAAAAAATTTTGAGAATCTAGAAAGAGGACAGAGAAGAGCCACAAAGATGATTAGGGGATTGGAGACTAAAACCTATGAAGAATGGTTGCAGGAACTGGGTATGTCTAGTTTAATGAAAAGAAGGACTAGGGGAGACATGATAGCCGTGTTCCAATATCTCAGGGGCCGCCACAAAGAAGAAGGAGTCACACTATTCTCCAAAGCACCTGAGGGTAGGACAAGAAGAATTAGGTAGAAACTAATGAAGGAGAGAAGCAACCTAGAACTAAGGAAAAATTTCCTGACAGCTAGAATAATTAACTAGTGGAATAACCTGTCTTTAGAAGTTGTGAATTCTCCAACACTGAAAGTTTTTAAGAAGAAATCAGAGAGCCATTTGTCTGAAGTGGTATAGGGTTTCATGTCTTAGCAGGGGGTTGGACTAGAAGACCTCCAAGGTCTCTTCCAACTCTGCTATTCTATTCTATTCTATTCTATTCTAAATGCCCAAATCTGAAAGTTTCCAGGTTTTCCCCACCCAAAAGAAAGTTCAAATCCCTCCCCAGCACCCACATGTCCATCATATAGCCCAATGAGGCACCATCCAAAACTGGAGATGCCTCCCAGTTACATCATTGCAGCTGCAGGGCAAGGTGTCCTTGACTTGTTATTTTGACTATAGCAGTTAGCAGTTAGACTTATATACCGCTTCATAGGGCTTTCAGCCCTCTCTAAGCGGTTTACAGAGTCAGCATATTGCCCCCACAGTCTGGGTCCTCATTTTACCCACCTTGAAAGGATGGAAGGCTGAGTCAACCTTGAGCCGGTGAGATTTGAACCGCCGAACTGCAGCTAGCAGTTAGCTGAAGTGGCTGCAGTACTGCACCCTAACCATTGCGCCACCTCGGCTCCTCGACTGTATCTCACCCATACTCCATATAATCTCCCCTCCCATTTTCCCACAGTAGAAAATGTGGCAGGCCTGAAGGCCCAATGAAAAAGATGGCTCCCAGGTCTCACATCCGGTTTCTTATGTGGCCCTTTGGGAAAATTCATTGCTCACTTTTAACTTTAACATCCCAGGTCATTTGGAATTGGCATCTAATCAGTTTCAAGTCTTTTTGTTTCCAACAGCAGACAACCTGATTCTCTGAGAATATATTTTAAGCAGTGTATTGTCAAGTCGGCTTGGTAGACCAGACCAGAAAATCAACTCCATAAGAAGACTAAAACTTTATTGAGATAAAATTGCTTTATTGACAAAGGCTATAATGAACAGAATCTTGCAAGTCTGATTGTGCTCTACTTCCATTCCTTCTTATATCTCAAGTGAATCAGGGGCCATTTGCCTGTGCAAATTCTGAATATCTTCTTTCCCAGAACTTAAAAGAAGATTTCAGTCCTTTTTGCCTACGTAAAAGTTCTTGCATATTTATGTCAAGGTCACCTCCCTTAGGAAGTGCAGGTATTAATATCTCTGCAGATATGAATGTACAACAAAATGTAGTGTGGCTTTAGCTATATATATATAGTTTCTACTCATTGAGGACACCACCGAGGTGGTGATGATAATGTTGATAAAATGGTGATGCTATTGCACACTAAATAAGGAATAGGAATTTGGCCAAATCGCTTCTCCTCCATTTATTTATAAGATCATTTTGACATCCATACTTTCAGTAATAAATTAATCAAAAGGTTTTGTAGATGTACTACAAATATCACTGGCTGTATGATTCAGTTTCTCTAAACACATTTAATCCCACAATATAGTAAGATATGCATTAGCCTTTTTATAAAGTGATCAGCTGCTAGAAACTTTCCCCCCAAAGCTTAAAAAATTAACAACATTGTTGCTGCGCTGATATAATTCTTAGTTTTACATACTTTACAGTAGGAAAATCCAAGTAAAGTTGCCACATTGGAACACAGAAGAGATATGTGGTCACTTACTCCTATTAACCAATTGTCTCTCTAGTCTACAAGGTTTTGGTCACATTCCATCAAAATACTTATCTGGTTAAACTCTGCTTAGTCTTTTAAGATCGGGTATATATAGGGGGTCCTCAACTTGCCAGCACAATTGAGCCCAAAATTTCTGTTGCTAAGTGAAACACTTGCTAAGTGAGTTTGACCCAAATATTGGGTCAGTATTGTTAATATTGTTGGTCAATATTGTTCCTTGCTCTCACTCAGCTCAGGCCCTGAAGACAGGTGTCTCTCCACCTGTGGGAGGACAGAAGGCAGTGGTGGGTTTCTACCAGTTTAGCCAAATCGGTAGTGGTTTGGCGGCCTGGATTGTTGGAACTGCAGCAACCCAGGCCTGCCACGCCCCTGAACTGGTTCTCTGGGCAGCGGCGTAGGAGCTGCCATCTTGTTTTTTGGTTCTGCACATGTGCAGAACAATTTTTATTGCACTATGCATGCACGCACAGTGTGCATCAAGCATGTGTGCTTGGCGCGGCCATGAGCAAATTGGCAGTAGTAACTGCCAGAACCCACTCCTGTCTCTGTCCCTGATGCTATTTCCTCATCACAGCCTTCCAAAGGCTCCGAATGTGGCCTAGGCCCTCCTTCCACTTCCTCCTCATCAGGACACAACACAGTCTGTCCCCAGTGACTGATGGACCCAGTAGAGTTGCTACCTGCTGCATGCTCCTGCTGAGGCCTCCTTGTCTGGCCAAGACCACCTTAGAGGTGACATGTGGATGGGGTCTAGTCAGGGTTAATTCATCCTTCAGGGAAGAAGTACTTACAACACAATTTAAAGAGACACTGGTACGCCTTCTTCTTAAAAAGTTGTCACTGAATCTTACCGTTCTGGATAATTTTCATCCGGTTTCCCACCACACCCTGTCAACCTCCTCTTTGTTTCAACTTGTCACTCCCTTTTAAAAAGGAGGTGGCACTGCATCTCCAAAGAGCTGACTATCTGGACCCATTCCAGTCAGATTTTGAATGACCTCTGATGGATGAGGGTAGCATATCCAGTGGTGGGTTCCTACCAGTTCAGACCAGTTTGGCCAAACCGGTAGTGGTTTGGTGGCCTGGGTCACTGGAATGGCAGCGACCCAGGCCTGCTACACCCCCAAACCGGTTCTCCAGAAAGTGCCATAGGCAGTACCATCTTGTTTTTTGCTTCTGCACATGCGCAGAACATTTTTTTATTGCACTGCACATGCACACATGCATGCACGCAAGTGGCTCATCCACAAGTGAACCTTCAGTAGTGATTGCCAGAACCCACCCCTGAGCATATCCATCCTGGCTCTTGGCCTCTTGTCAGCTTTTGATACTATGGTATCCTTTTGAGGTGGTTTCTGGAATCTGGGTAGTTACCTTCCCTCCTCAGGTGTTAATATGGAGTGAGAAGCTGATCCCAGATTCCCTGAATTGTAGTGTGGCAGGTCTGAGTGCTGCACAGCTCAGTACTCTCTCTCCATTCCACTTTAACATCTGTTTGAAGCTCTTGATCTTCCATCTCCATCCCAGGAACTAAATGATGCTGTAGATCAGGGGTGTCAAACTGGTTGCCTGTGAGCTGGATGCATCACGGGCAGGCCACACCCATCCCAGTTCTGCAAAGGCAAAAAAACAACATTGTGCTACATCACATGACGCAATCGAGTTTGACAGCCATGCTGTAAATGTTATTTCATGGGGTTTGGAGGTTGTGGGAGTTTGGATGGGGAACAACAGGCTTTAATGAATCCTGGTGAGACAGAGTGACTTTGGGTCAGGGAGGTCCTCTGTATCTTAGGGTTTACTATCAACTGTCTTGGATGAGGCTACACTGTCCCAGATGGACCCGTCAAATAACCTGGGGGGTTCTTCTGAACTCACAACTCCTGGTCATTTCCTGTTTTCTGTTGCAATATGTTCTACATGGGGCTACCTGTTAAAAGTATCCAGAAGCTCTGCAGAATGTAGTGGCACAGGTGTGTTGACCTTAGGGTCATGCGTGTAACATCTCTGCTGTGTGAGCTACGTTGGATGCCAATTTGGATGCCACTTCCCGGTCCAGTTAAGGGTGATTATTAATACTTCTGAAGCTCTTTATGGCATAGGGCCAGGTTACCTAAGCATCTTGACCCCAATTACATTGACCTGTTGCACGTGTTCAGGCAGGCGGGATATGTTATGAACCCTATCAGTTAAGTAATTTTGAGTGGCAGACTATAGGAAGAGTGCTTTTCTATTGTTGCTCCTGCCCTATGGAACATCCCCCCCCCCCCTTGAGGTGAGTGTGATCCCTATTCTTCTGGCCTTTCAGTAGAGCATTAATATTTGGCTAGGAAATTGAATTGATCTGCTGTGGGCTCATGATAACATCTTCCTGAAAATGCATCTGTAACTGATTTAAAAGCGTGTATCCTCATAAAGTCACATTATCTCATCCTCAGCCTACCACATCGTTAGCTCAAGTTCATTCTTCAATGTTCTTGTTTTTAAGTAATTCTTTTTATTTTTTATGCTGGCACAAGTCTTGCCCTATGCATGGTTTAAAATACCTCACTGATGTTGTGGTTGGCACACGATCAAGGTCAAGAATCTGAGTAGTTCCCATTTAGGATGTTAGGCTGCTGCAGGCTTACATCCTCACGCATGGCCACTCAGTGTTCTTTTTCATGGATACTTGACTTGGGCTGCTGGAGAGATGATGGTGAGATGATGGAATGAGCTGGAACATCTGAGTTCTACAAAGGAATCTCCTTGCAGAACACTGGTTGGCATTATCTGAACCATTGGTTAAATGTTATGAGGATACATTATAAATGCAGGTTTAGCATTCATTGAAAGAGTGATAGAACTGTTTTACAAAAAGAAATTGGATGTGTGTGTTTGTATGCAGATGGCATTCGTAACAGCCTTATCTTTTCCTTCAAGTAGGTTGGGGAGGGCTTCAAATCAAGCCCATCTTTGTCAATTATTCTGCTAAAAGTGAAACTATGAGAAGCAAAACGTCTTCAAAGAAACACCAGAAAGTCCAGATGCCTCTTGAAAAAGCACCTTTGGGACAACCATGACCTGGTTGACTGAGAATCTCCATAGACATTTATCCTGCTAAAACCTCATGGGTTATTTCTGTCTTCTCCCTTCGTCATCCAGCAAAAGAGCAGTGCCCCCCTTCATGAAATTTCCTACAGAAAAGTGAAACTGATTGATGTATCTAAATATGAATAACAATAATACTTTCCTCCTCTCGGAATGCTAATTAATGAAAATTCAACACATGAACAGCTTCAGAATTATTTGGATGACAAAATAGAGGGAATTTTCTTTAAAACTTGAAAAAAATAAAATAATCCCAATGTTCTCCACCTAGATCCAAGACATTTCCTTGACATCTGTTCAAGGAGATGCCTTTAAATGCAGCCATTTGGGATTATGAGTTCCTCTAATTTATATAGTTAATTTAGCATCAAGAAAGCTTTCATTGAATGGAAGGAAACAGAGTATTGTATCATATATATACACATACACACACATACACACACACATGCATGTATATGAGATGTGTGTGTGTGTGTGTGTGTGTGTGTGTGTACTGGATACCCATGCTTCGCCATGAAACTATGTGATCAGGCAATGCAGGAGAAATCTGGTTCACTCCAGTTCAATCTGTTGGCTCAGTGGTGGTTGGTAATTGAAACTGATAAGGGAATATCGCTGCCACCACCTTGAATCAGGAAGCAGTTCCATTGGTGGAAGGCATAGACATTTTGGTAAGCTACCGATGTTTAATATTGTAAGAAGCCCCAGACCGCTCCTGAGTGAAGGAGTGCAATGTCTGCCAGTTTTAACTGAGGTAACGGAATGTGTGGCAACTGGCAGTCGGAACAGAGTTTTTTTCAGATGGGGAGGGGGAGTAGAATGTCTAACTCCTTACCATCAGAGTGTGTTAATTACTGTACAAGAAATACTAATAATCTGATGGTAATTTAAAAAATCCGTTCTTAACGAGCACCTAGAAGCCAAGAGATTGTAAGAGAGATACGTGCCAAATTTCAAGTTTGTAGGCTTTACAGTTCTGGAGATTTTGTGATGGCTTTTACATACTGTATATAGATACAGTATCAGTGGTGGATTCCAGCAAGTACAGCCCAGTACAGGCATACCGGTGACAGCTGGGAGCAGTGGTTACCATACAGGAACGGTGTTCTGCTGGGTCCACTCGCCTACCCCCATTCCTTACCTGCTTTTAACCCAACTGGGCCATTTGTGCACGCACGTATGGTGCCTGTGTGACTTCTGTTAAGCAGTTGGAGCATCGCAGGGCAGTGGGTGCTCATGCATGCGCAGCGCACATGCCTGAGGTGGACACCCAGCCTTGTTGCAGTATACTGGTTGCGACGGGATCCAGAACCCACTACTGTACAGTATGTATATGCATATTCAATATTAATTAGCCTGTTTAATCTAATGCAATTTCAAGATCTTCCTCTTTTTTGTTTGTTTTTTTCAAAATGTCTCTTATGTTTGTTTAATACTCTATAAAGAGCTAACAGCCATGGAATAGTGAAAAACAAAAAACAAAATCTACCCACTTCATGTTGCAAACTTCTCCTCTACACCCATCACTTTATTTCAAGGTTACTTCCCAACACAATTTTAATGCTCTTCAATAATAATCTGTTCTGGAATGCAATAGCAATCTTTCCAGAAGACTGAATCTTTCCAGAATAAACCCATTTTTTTAAAAAAGGAACCCCAATTTGCAATTGGCTTTTTTTGAATGTGTGTGTGTGTGTGTGTGTGTGTGTGTGTGTGTACACACACAGTATGTTCCCTCCCATATTTGGGCATACCAAGTGCTTTGACATAACATTTAATCATTACCCTGGCTCAGCTAATAAGGGAGGAGAGCTTGTGGCTTAGAGGTTAATAGAACTGCCTAATATGTAAAAACAGCCCAGGTTTGAATCTCAGTAAGGGTATGGCTAGCTGGTGAGAGCTAAATAGCTTGAATTAGATCTATATTAGTCTCCCTTCATTTATTTATCAGCAAAAATGCAACACAAATATGTGTATATGTGTATATATATAAATACACACACACACACACACACACACACACACACACATCTCCAGTGTAAACCCAAAGTGAATTGTGAAGATGTCACAAGTTACATTATCCCAGTGATTGACAGATGTTTCACCAGCTGGATAGTAAGTGGAAGAGGAGTGAAGCCATTCTCCAATCTCTTCAACTTGTTCTCCACCATTTAGGTGAAGACACCTAACCTCATTCCCAAAGCAGAATAAAAATGGGTATCAGGGTATTGCAACTTATACCACATATTGTATTTTGGCTAACTCAAGGACGAAAGGAAATGGGTATTTGCCCTGCAAATGGGAAAGGAAATTGTTTCATTGATTCTCCTTCTGTTTATTGGTTTGTAGTAATTGCTTTTTAAATTTCAGCCAAAAAAACTTAAAAAAAACCCAACAGTTTGACCTTCTTGAATTTCTCCATGCATAATTCCAACAATGAGGAAATGGACAAATTAATAATAAAAATTAGAGTTAATTCAGTCATTCAATTCATTCCTTTAAGAGGTAACTAAGAAAGTCACCACTTCTTATAAAGGTAACTTTAAGAACCATTTTCATCAGGGAGACCTGAGATTTTACACAGTGACTGTCACAAAACCCTATCCTCGGAAGCAGGTCTTTTTTTTTTTTTCATTCCATCCCTCCCCATGCGTCATACAGTGTAAAACAGTAAGGCTGGCTTTGCCTGGGCCGAGAAGGATACAGTCTCATTTTTCCAGGAAGCAAGATATAACAACAAGAACAAGATAACAGCAAGACGCTTTGTAGTATTGTCTCTTGGGGAAAAAAAGGGGGTCATGTAGGGTCGCCCAGCAGAAAGTGTCTTAAGCTGTTGCAAATCATTCTTAAGTTATCTCTTCCTAGGGCAAATGAGAAAGGAGTATTTGTGTTTTTGTGTGTGAGAGAGAGAAAGACAGAGACAGAAAGACAGAAAGAGACAGAGACAGAGAGGGGGAAGAGAGAGAGAGGTCAAGGGGGAGAGTGGGAGGGAAAGAGAGATTCCTGAAAACCATTCTACTTTTCCTATCCAGTTTTTCAAACATTCCTTCTCCCATAAGTATAGGAGTTTTGATATAAACTCCCTTGTCCCCCCCCCCCCAAAAAAAATCCATTTAAATTCCTACTTTCTTTGGTTCTGGGTTCATATCTTTTTCCGAAGATGAAATAATTTCAACAGAGCCCAAATAAAGAATTTTGGGGACGAGCCAGCTAGCTCATCCTAAAGGAAGGTGTCTTCCTTTCACTGTATTTCTTGCTTTTTGCCATTATTTCCTTGGGTCCTGTTGTAATTTTCCTCTTTCTTTTTAGGAGGAAAAAAAATGCATTTTCCAGTTTGATTACTTCTCTTTTCAAGCTCCTTGACAAAATAATCAAACAATAACAACCTAAATCCTTCAGCAAGCAGACAAATAGCCTGTGTCACCTTCTAATAAGGATTTTTTTTAAAAAAAAAAAGCAGGAAAGGATTTATTTACCAATTCTGGAGGAGGAGGAGGAGGAGGAGGAGGAGGAGGAGGAGGAGGAGGAGGAGGAGGAGGAGGAGGGACAGAGTCACCAGGCACTGTTAGAAATTATCAGGAAGCGTTGCAGCTGGAGGCTGTGAAATGCTTGTTAAAGTGAATTTGTATGAATTCAGCACTTCCTGGTTTTTATTTGCTTGACTCTGGAGCCACAAGCCAGATTAGGCTGTACATTCTTTCACCACCTTCCTTCCCATTTGCTGGCTAGCTGGATGTGAAGTTCACTAGGAGAACCGATAAATTATTGGATGGAAGGTCTTTGAACCAGCAGCAGTCCAGCCCCTGGTGGGAAAGCATATAAAACAGGAGCCCTTAGATGAGAAGAGGAGTACAGCTTGCTTTTACTGCAACATGATTTAAGGACCTGGGTTCTTTGCATCAGATGCAACTGGTTCTTTGCTTGGCTATGCATTGGGGAAGAGAAGGGGGGGATTAATACATTTTTAGTGTTTAAAGAATATGTATGAACAATTCTTTTACCCTCCTTCCCCTCCCACACACATGCATAGACAGACACACATATCTCTAAATAGCACTCTTGCCAGCCAGTAAAATATATTTTGCTCAGCTCTTGCTTTTTTTGAAATGCCACGAAAAGAGAGAAGAGAAAGACACACACACACAGAGACACACACAGAGAGATAGACAGACACACACACACACACACACACACACATTATTGACACTTTAGAACCTGGTCGCCGCCTCCACCAAGCTGGAGGGACCCCCAAGGTGACTAGAGCAAAAAAAAAACCTAACTAAGCAGTTCTTCCAAAATCTATGCAAAGGAAGCTTTGTGCCAGCTGCCCCGCCGCTGACTCGGGGATAAGGAGCTCTTCGTAATTGCCAGAGATACGAGGGAATTCTCTCGCTTCCACCCTCCCCTTTTCCGCTTGGAGAGTCGGCGGAATAGGGGACAAAGCTACTGGGGATCTGGGAAAGGGGAGTCGCGGGGACTGAGCAGGATGGAGATGCAGGGGAAGTTTGATGGGTTGGGTTGGTTTCCGCATTGGGAATGTGGATCCTAGTGGGGGGAAAGATTGTGCATTCCTCCGCTCGGCGCACAGGTTTTTTTCTCCCCCCGCCCCTCTTTTGCAGCGTGATTTGCTTCACGCGGAATCTCGCTCACCCTCTGTCACCTCACACTCTTTCTCTGGCTGCAATTCCACTGCCACACACCCTGGCCGCCAGCTGCTGCCCCAGAGCGTCTCCCGACGTTTCTCCCCACCCAGCCAACCCCCATTCCTCACAAGGCTCCCTTCAGAGGACCCTCTCGGATCAATTCCCGGCAGGCAGTCAAGCTGGGCAAGGCGGTTCAACCGCTCCCAACCATTTTTTGAACTAGCTCCGATTGGGGAAGGCTCAAAGAGACTGGGTGCTTTCGCTCTGGATTGCCACCGGTACGGGATGCTCCTCCGAATCCTTCGCGCCTTCGTCTTGCACCCAGTCCTGCTAGGAACTGACTCCGCAAAAGGGTAAAAACGCAACAATAACAACAACCACCACAACCACAACAACCCGAGAACGAGCCAGCCAGCAAGCCAGAAAACGGCAGGAAGATGCCAAACGCAGCGTGAGGGACATTCTGCCCTGCAAAAAAAGCGGGAGGGGAAGGAAGACGTGGAAAACTGGCGCGCGGTCTAATTACCTGCGAATCGCTAGTCGCTTGACTCCTGACACTAATTCGAGTCAAGCCCCGCTGGGATTCCGCAGGCGCACTTCTTTGCTTCCCCCCCTCCCTCCCCGCCACTGGCGAATGTACTCGGCTCCACGCGCGACGCCTGCCGGAGCGGTGGAAGGAGCGAGGCAGGCTCAACTTTTCATTGCGAAAAGGAGGAAAGGGAAGGCGCGTCGGAGAGCGATGGACGACCCAGGCTCCCATTTCTCCTTCCAAACTTGCCCTGAATTGATCGCTTTCTTGTCCGCGCCTTTCTAACTCGCTCGCTCGCCTGGATTCTCCCGTCCCTCCACCTCTCTCTCTCTCTCCTCCCGCCTCCCCCCCCCTTTCCTCCAACATTCCCCCAGCAGATGGATTTTTGCCACTGCGGCTCAGCAGAGGGTGTCAGATCTTCCTGAGTGCGCCAGGCTCGAAAGAGCACACACAACCTCCGAACAACTCCTGCCTTTCCGAGGAGCGTGGAGGAGCGAGGAAGTGAGTACACCATGAAAAGAAGGGGACGAAAGGCGGAGAAAGGCGGAGAGCAGCAATGACGGAAAGGCAGTAGAGAGAGACGGAGAGGTGGGGGGGAAGATTGTGTGTGAGTGAGAGAGAGAGAGAGCGAAGGCAAGGGAGGAAAGCGTGGACAGAAGCAAAACCGCAGCGATATGCAGAATTTTCGCAGCGCCATTGGTTCGGCAGCCCGCCGTGAGGCTGGGGCGTGATTTCAGCACCAAGGGGAACTGGACAGCACCCAAAGGGCTTCTTCCGGCCACCCGGCGTCGACCACAGCAGCAGCGGCGAAGGGCCGGCTTTGCGCGCTCCAGAGAGAGAGAGAGAGAGAAAGAGAGGGAGGCAAGGTCAGTCCGAAGCCAAGCCATGCGCCCGGCCAGCGATCTTCTCCCACCTCCGTCCCTCCAGCCCTGCCACCCTCCTGCGGATGCAGCAGCGGCCTCTTCTCCCGCCGATTCCTAGCGAGACCGTCCCTTAAAGCCCAGCAGCCGAGGAGATCGACTTTGCTTCGGTGGGGGTGGGGTGGGGGTTGCTTTGGGGTCGGGGGGACGACGACGACGACGAAGAAGAAGGGGGGAAGCCACCGAAGGGGAGTTGATGAAGCGGGAGGGGGATTCAACTTTTCTCCTCGTCCTTCTTTTTTTCCCTCTCCTTCTTCTTCTGTTTTCCCCGGGTGTATCTGGAGACTTTGTGGATATGATCCCTGACTGGAGTCCGGGCTGTTGCAGTATTTGCGGGGGGAGAGAGCGCTGAAAAAAAAAGGCGAGCGAGCCCGTGCCACTCAACCTCTCCCCCCTCACTGCATTCCCCTTTCGCCAAGACAACTGTGTATTTTTTTAAAAAAAACTTCTATCTTTTTTCCTTTTTTGCCTCTCCCATCACCACCACCAAACCTTTCCTCCCCCCCCTCTCCCCCCCCCCTCTAATTTTTGACGATGGTTCGGACATTCCGTGCCTGGAAGAAACTTGACTGGGCTCCAGCTTTTGCCTTGTAGTGTTTTTTTTTTTCCCCCTCTGTGCGTTTCAGCTCGGGAATGACTCGCTGGGTGTAAAAATGCTGCTTTGGATCCTCTTGCTGGAGACGTCTCTTTGTTTGGCTGCCGGGAACGTTACGGGGGACGTTTGCAAAGAGAAGATCTGCTCGTGCCCCGAGATCGAAGGCGACTTGCACGTCGACTGCGAGAAGAAGGGCTTCACCAGCCTGCAGCGTTTCTCGGCCCCCACGTCCCAGTTCTACCATTTGTTCCTGCACGGCAATTCCCTCACGCGCCTTTTCCCCAATGAGTTCGCTAACTTTTACAATGCAGTCAGTTTGCACATGGAAAACAACGGCTTGCACGAAATTGTGCCGGGAGCTTTCCTGGGGCTGCAGTTGGTGAAGAGGCTGCACATCAACAACAACAAGCTGAAGTCTTTTCGCAAGCAGACTTTCTTGGGGCTGGATGATCTGGAATACCTCCAGGCTGATTTTAATTTATTGAGGGATATTGACCAAGGAGCCTTCCGGGACTTAAACAAGCTGGAGGTGCTGATTTTGAACGACAATCTGATCAGCATCTTACCTGCCAACGTGTTCCAGTATGTGCCGATTACCCATTTGGATCTACGAGGTAACCGCCTGAAAACCTTGCCTTACGAGGATGTTTTGGAACAGATCCCAGGCATTGCTGAGATCCTGCTGGAGGACAACCCTTGGGACTGTACCTGCGATCTACTCTCCTTGAAAGAATGGCTGGAGAACATCCCCAAAAATGCTTTGATCGGCCGGGTGATTTGTGAAGCTCCCACACGTTTGCAGGGGAAGGATTTAAACGAGACAACCGAACAGGAGTTGTGCAGGAAAACCCGGGTAGATTCCAGCCTTGCAGCTCCCCCTGCAGAAGAGGAGACTTGTGATCCTGGCCCCATTCCCACTCCTTTTAAGATCCATGGCAAGGAAGATGCTGCCACGCCAGGTTCTGCCCCTCATGGAGGTACCAAGATCCCAGTCAATTGGCAAATCAAATCCAGACCTACAGTGGCCAGCTCAATCCACACCATGAAAGGCAAGTCTTCCAGTAGCACTCCCTGCCCTGCCACCTGCACTTGCCACCAGATCCCTGGAGGGTTCAAGGTAAACTGCAATGATGGCAACATCAGCAGCCTGGTGGACCTGAAGCCTAAGCCATCCAACCTCCATGAACTCTTCCTAAGGGGCAACAAGATTCACACCATTCGCAAGTCCCATTTTGTGGATTATCAGAAACTCAACTTATTGGATTTGGGCAACAACAACATTGCCACTATGGAAAACAATACTTTCAAAAACCTGCTGGAGCTGGTGTGGCTCTACATGGACAATAATTATTTAGACATACTCTCTCGAGAGAAGTTCAACGGTTTGCAAAACCTAGAGTACCTAAATATGGAATTTAATGTCATCCAACTCATCCAGCCAGGGACCTTTAATGCCATGCCTAAACTGAGAGTACTGATTTTGAACAACAATCTTCTGAGGTCTCTCCCAGTTGATGTTTTTGCTGGAGTCTCCCTCTCCAAGCTCAGCATCCACAACAATTACTTCCTTTATCTGCCGGTGGCAGGAGTGCTGGATCAGCTCACCTCCATTACCCAAATAGATCTGCATGACAACCCATGGGACTGCAAATGTCCAATTGTCCCTTTCAAACAGTGGGTGGAGATGCTGAGGCCAAAGGTGATGATGAGTGACTTAAGGTGTGAGACCCCAGAAGAGTTCTTTAAGGAGGACTTTGAATCTCTGTCCAATGAGGCCATTTGCCCTCAGCTCAAAGTCATGCCCACTTTGACTTCCACCCATAAGAACAGCACTGGCTTGGCAGAGACTGGGACTCACTCTAATTCCTACTTGGAGACTAGTAGGGTCTCCATCTCAGTGCTGGTGCCTGGCCTTTTGTTGGTGTTTGTCACCTCTGCCTTCACCGTGGTTGGCATGCTCGTCTTCATCCTGAGGAACCGGAAACGCTCCAAAAGGAGGGATGCCAACTCTTCTGCCTCAGAGATCAACTCTTTACAGACAGTATGTGACTCCTCCTACTGGCACAATGGACCCTATAGTACAGATGGAGCCCACAGAGTGTATGACTGCGGCTCTCACTCCCTATCAGACTGAGACTACAAAATTCAAAGTTTTAAAAAAAAACATGTAACATCTGTGTATGGGCAATCAGTTCAACTTTCAGCAGCTAGCAACCTCAACTTCCCTTCGGTGGTTCAGAGCTTTCTTTTCCCCTGATCTGTGCATTCTGTCCATCTTGTCCGCTGATGTGAATTGGACCACAGGAAGGGAATGGGGCTTAGCTCACTTAAAGCTACCTTCTGGTGAAACACACCTACCCGCTCACCAAACCTGGGCCAGGACGATGAGTGGAGGCCTGCCTTTTTTTAAAGTATTGTTATTATTTTGATTTTTTTTTAATTATTATGTTTTGCCTAGCCTCAACCTGAGGTTGTGTAAACTCTACACTGTATAACCAGTGGGAAAGAAATAAATAGATCCAACCGAAAGGCCAAGATTGGCTTCCTATTGCAGCAAGAGAAAGAGGGTGAATACACTCTCCTGCAGGTTGATTCCTAACCGATTGTGGATTTATATTGGCCCTTACGTGTGGTGGGGGAACAGAAGCTCTTGCTTGTGCCCTCCCTGTTGTGAACAAGGCAGGAGAGCCCAGTTGCACGAAGGCATGAATGTAATTGTAAATAGAATAACTCTGATCTAGAACAAACCAACCCAAGTTGCTGCATGGTTCGCATGGATACAAAACCACCCAAGGGACGCTTCGGCCCCCCCAAAAGGAAGCTGCGTCCAGTTCACCTCATCCTCCCTCCTCCCCTCCCCATAAGTTCCATCGTATCAAAACTTTCTATATACAGATACAGTATAATAAGAATAAAAAAGAAAGAAAGTGCCATTTCGCCATTATTTTTGTGTGATTGCTAGGCAGTAGAGATCATCCATTTACTGTGAAAAAAAGAAAGAAAAGAAAAACCAGGAAAATTGTAAAGGTTTTATTTAAGACATGTTTGCATGGTTTATATCCTCCTGGTTTACTTTTTGTCATTTTGGGCTGCTGGGGGGGGGGGCGGGGGAGGAATTTACTTTCATGGGGAATTCCCCCCCCTTCTCTTTAGGGAGGGAGGAGGGGATGAATTTGCTTCTGTTTTTTTTTTTTTAAGCTTCTTTTGGAAACTGACATCTCCAGAATCCCTTTCCATCTGAATGTAAAGCAAGTACCCTAGAGGTATTTTTCTCTGTTGATCAATATGTTATTCCTTGGATTTTGTCTCGTTTTTTTGGCTTTGGTTGGTTTTTTTTAATAAATAAAAACGAAAACAGAACCAAACCAAACAGAACCGAAAGCCTGGAGCAGTTAAGCATGAGTAGTGAATGCCACTTGAATGCTTAAGTTGCGGAGATGAATGAAAGGAGGTTTTTGTGTTCTTGTAAATCAGACTCTGGGAAATATATATATATATCTATATACACATAATACTATCTGGAGAAGAATATGAGCTGAAGTTAAAAGAAAAAGCAAGCAAGACTTACTAATTCTATTCAAGGATTTTATAATGGCATATTTTTTCAGTATTAAAGTGAAAATGTTTTCAAGGCTTGGGTCATTCATTTTAATGTACCCCCCCTCACCCTCATGTCACTTGTTTTAACGGCCACCATGACGGGGTTGTTTCGTGTTAATGTAGGTTGAGAGCGATGGTGAAGTCACTTCATTTTCATTCCTTGTGATCTTAAAACCGTGTGTGTGTGTCTCTCTCTCTCTCGGAAGTCAATTGCTACTCCTTTCCTTGCCTAGCCTGAATGCAGCACTGAAATCCTTTGATTAATACTGGGAAATTGCCTTTGGTGCCAAGACTGCCGTGATTGCACACTGCAGATAAACTAGAGAGCTGGATGGCAATTTGATTTAATCGACTAGGGCTTAGATCCCTCGGATTAATGTGAGCACCTGACTTCGCTGGGCAGCGATTCTTTCAAGCATGATGATTGACAAGTGGGACTACTGATGGTGATTGGGCTTCAGTATCTCTGAAAGAGAGGGAGAGGGAGAGAGAGAGAGACAGACAGACAGACAGACAGACTGGAGGAAATAAAACCTCCCCCTGAAAAAAACTAATTACTAATGGAATTTCCTAACCTCTCTCTCTCTCCCCCTCCCTCCCTCTGAATTCTGCCACCTTTTGGGCTTGAAACAAATCCCTCTCGCTCCTTCCTGCCTTCTGACTTCAGTACCGTCTCCTTTGATTTTCCTTGCACAGTAGGCTGGCCCTTAACTAGAGAATACATGCAGAGGCAGAGAGCACCCCGCAAATCAATTGCAGCCTCCGAAGGCCGAAATCCCAGGGGAGAAATGAAGGATTTCAGTCACGTTGCTTCTGGCTTTGGCAGGCAGAGAAATCCTTTTTTTTTTCTTTAAAGAGGAAAAGACTGGAATGGGCTAACTAAGCTCAACTTCAGAGAACAGATTGGGGTGGTGGGGGACGGAGGAGGGGAGTGGGGGCAGAGGAGGAGCCTTGGTAACTAAACAAAATAAATACATATAGGAGAATGCAGTGTCTCCTTTTTCTGCTCCAGGTGTTTATAAGAGGAGCAAAGAGAAGAAGGAGAGGAAGGAATGACCAAATAAGGTATCCGAAACCAGTTGGTTAACATGCAAAAGGGGAGGGGGAAGGAAGCTGCAACATAAAAGGACCTTTGTGGAGATAGCAATGCTATATGAGTCAAGCATTGGTAGATTTCCTTAATCTTGTCTCACTGCTTCATTCGCTTGGTATAATGTGTTGGTGGTGGTGGAGGTAGTGATGATGATGGTGATGATGATACAATTCCCTGCTTCTCTGAACAAGCTCTAGTTATTTAGAAAGACCCTTCACCATTTTTCCCTTTACCCTCCCTAACCTTGTTTCAGGTTTTTTTTCTTCTTCCCCCAATCAGAACATTACAAAAATAAATCATGGGAATAAAGTAAAAGAAGAGAGAGAGAGAGAATAGTTACTTTAGTCCAAACTGTTTTCAATTTTAAAAGAAAATTGTGCTCAATCAATCAATCAGTTAGTTTCAGGGCCATCTAAGTGCAGGCATTTTTTTATTCACAAGCAGCTTCTAAATGTATGGTTGGTTAAATCTGCAAACAACTGGCAGAAAAACAATCAAAATACAACTGTTGTAGTTCGTTCATGCTACTTTATGAACACAGATCCTACCTGAAATTTAACAAAATGTCCATTGCTTTACAGATTACAATAATGCTTGATATTTCTCTCTTTTTTTAAAAAAAAGATCAAATGAATTGAATTTTATTTGGGTATTTTCTTTTTTGTTTTAGTGAAAAAATATAGACAATGATTTATTGTTGCCACAGCAGTATGTTTTAAATAAAAGAAGTAAATGAAATCATTTTTTTATGAAATGGGAAGTACAGTTCTCAGATTTTATTCATCCTCAAATTGTACTATGAAGTTCTTTTACTTTTTAGAAGGGAACTTAGATTTAACTGAAGCAGAATTAATGGATCAGTAGCATGCAAAACAATATAAATATTTTATGTTTCTATTCTGTAAGGATCTTTGCATATCTGCTCGGTATATTCATGGGTTTTTATACATCAGAAAAAGAAATAGATACAAGGGATAATAGCAGTGAAAGACTAATGTGGAGAGATATTTCAATTTATCTCAGTCAAATTTATTATTAAACTGCATAAATGTTTTATTCATCCTGACAAAGTATAACTGCTTCCATAATATTTATGCAACTGGAAGCATAAATGTTTTCACTGTTATGGTTTTATGTGTAGCTATCAATACATATACATTCTCCTCTGTGTTTCAAATTTTACGAAACACTGTAAGTTATAAAAGTGTGTATTGGAGAAGGATGCTACCTCCAGTTGAATCAGTCTCCAATCCATCAAATGTAAAAGGGATTTAAATAATACCAGGTATGTTAGTTAGATAAAAAGAAAGATGGTTTATTTCTGTATGTATGGCTTGAGACAAATCATTGGCTAGGAGGCCAGGATAAGTCATAATTTATTTCTTGCTATAAGGACTATATGCTTGAATATATGTAAGCATCTCATGTTTATTAGAAAGGTGAATGGATTTTATATCATATCAGGCACCAGATAGATTAGGAAAAGAATTAGGTGGTGTGGGCCACCAGTGGCCAGTGGTGCTGGCAGAAGAGTCGGACAGTGAGGAGGCTGGGGAGGAGCATGGGTCAGTCCTAAAGGCTGGGGAAGGCTCGGACGAGGACTCTGCATCAGAGGCAGAGACAGGGTCAAGGCCATCTGGCAGTGATCGGGTGCCTATGGAGCTAGACAGCAGTGAGGCAGAGGAACAGCTAGAGCCTGTCCCCACTGTGTGCATGCACAGAGTTGCCAGAAGAAAATAACAACTCAGAAATCAGGCTAGACTTGAGAGTAAAATCACAAGTGGAAGGCGATTGGCCTCTCCCATAGGAAACAAAAGAGGAGTGAAAGGGGAGGGGGCTTTTGCAGGAAGCAATTTGTTTGTTTGGTCATTAGATTAGTTTCAAACAGTGGTGTTTTTTTTTTACTACAAGTTCTGTGAGTGTGGCTTGATGGACATGGCAGGGGAAGGATACTGCAAAATCTCTATTCCCTCCCCACTCTGGGGCCAGCCAGAAGTGGTATTTGCAGGTTCTCCGAATTACTCAAAATTTCTGTTACCAGTTCTCCAGAACCTGTCAGAACCTGCTGAATTTCACCCCTAGTTTCAAGTGAGTGAAGATCTGTCTCAGAGACACTGTGCCCAGTCTTTCCTCATTTGGAAAATATTTACATGGCAGCTTTCCAAGATAGATAAGGTCTGTAGTCATAAATATTCCTTTGAAAGATTGTTTGCCTACCTAAACAAAATGGTTCAGTTGAGATCGACATATGTAAGACCGATTGGGGTAGACTATAGGGATGATACTAAAATATAATTTTATCATATTTTATTTATATATTAAATTATTGTATTTTATTCCAATTTCATTTTAAATCATTTTTATGATTTTAAATTGTGTTTGATCCAGTTCCATTATAATTTTGTTTATCGGATTTTAGTAATAATTTGTGTCTGAAATGCTTTGATATGGCCAAGGGATAATCAATAAATAAAATAAGAATGAATGTTTATGCAAGTTGTTGTATGCCTGAATAAAGATACTTTGGTCTGATTGCAACAAAGGAATTTTCAGGTGCCAATCATATCTCAAAATAGTACTAGCACTAACACTTAGACTTATATATTGCTCCATAGTGCTTTACAATCTCTGAGTGGTTTACACAGTGGTGGGATTCACTTATCTTCCCTACTGGTTCTCAAATGTGAGCATACACACCGTCTTCTGCACTTGCACAGTGCTCGCGCATTACGTCAGGGCAGGTGGGCAGAGCCGCCCGCAGCTGCCACTATTGGTTCACCCAAACTGGAGAGAATCGGCTAAATACCACCTCTGGCTTTACAATCTCAGTATATTGCCGCCAACAATCTGGGTATTCTTTTACTGACCTCAGAAGGATGGCAAACTCTGTCAATCTTGAGTTAATCAGTAATGACCTTCTTTTATATCAATATCGATATTGTATTGATATGTGACATGATAATATCATCAATAATGACATTAAGCTGACTGCTCTCATCTGATTTGGGGTCAGATGCAAATCTAAGAGGCTGTTTCATACGTATATCCCCCCTTTAAATTAAATCAAATGTTAACATTCTCTGTGTTTGTCTGCTTGTGTTTGTATGAGGACTTAAGATTGTTGGCGGCAATATGCTGACTCTGTAAACTGCTTAGAGAGGACTGTAAAAGCACTATGAAGTGGTATATAAATCTAAGTGCTATTGCTATTGCTATGTCAATGAAGATTCTGTTATATAGGTAGAGTTCAATCATGGGCAAGTTGTGTCTGAGGCCTCTACCTCTATTGAGGAAAAGATTTCCCACTTGAGTATAAATGGATTCTTTCATGCATCTCTGTGTTTACATGTATGTCTGTGTCACTATTGACCCTATTCAAGGTCCATGCCTATCAATATTAATTCTGATTTCTTTGGTCTTATGTATTGGGATAATTTTCTCAAAGTTTTAGGATTTACTTAATGAAATTGAACTTTTTGGTTGTTTCAATGCCTAAAATTGTCTGATTATGGTAATTCAGGGATTAAACGAGAGGTGGATTCCTAACGGTTCAGCCCGGTTCAGCTGAACCGGTAGTGGTATGCCAGCCGAGGCCGCAGAACCGGCAGTGACCAAGGCTAGCCACACTTCTGAACCGGTTCCCCTGTTGCCATAGTCACTGCCACCATCATCTTGTTTTGGAGTTCTGCACATGCTCAGAACAATTTCTATTGAACTGCATATGCGCGTGAAGTGCGCACATGAGCAAACCAGCAGTAACACTGGCTAGAACTCACCCATGGACTAAATGTATGGTATAGTAATATAGAATGTAGATCATAGAATAACAGAGTTGGAAGGGACCTTGGAGGTCTTCTGGTTCAATCCCCTGCTCGAATAGGAGACCCTATACCATTTCAGAAAAATAGTTGTCCAGTCTTTTTTTGAAAACCTCCAGTGATGGACTATCCACAACTTCTGAAGGCAAGCCATTCCATTGGTTGACAGCTCTCACCATTAGGAACTTAGTTCTAGATTGCTTCTGTCATTGGTTAGTTTCTATCCATTGTTTCCTGTCTTGCTTTTTGGTGCTTTGGAAAGTAGTTTGACCCCTGTATCTTTGTAGGAGCCCATCAAATATTGGAACAGTGCTATCATGTCACCCCCTAGTCCTTATTTTCATATGGTTTCTCATCTATACAGCTTTACCTATGAGAATGAATGGAAGCAAACCAGAGATTTCAAAGGTTAAACAAATTAGTTATATGAACTTTTCAATATAAAAAGCTACTGGATGATTATGACATTATGTTGGTTGTATCATTACGAAGGGCCAAGTTTAAAGATCCATATCAGCTTTTTTTTAATTACAACTATCAATCATAATAGAGTTGGAAGGAATCTTGGAAGTCTTCTAATCCTGCCTTCAGGTGCTTTAGAGAATAGGCGGACCCCCTCCTCTTTGTGACAACCCCTCAAATACTGGAATATTGTGCCCCCCCCCCAGTCCTCCTTTTCTCTAGACTAGCCAAACCCAATTTCTGAAGCTGTTCTTCATGTGTCTTAGTCTCCAGACATAGTTTGTGTGTTTTTTAATGTTCGAGACTCCTTGTCTCCAAATTATGGACAGTTTGTACAAGCCCTTGGAGTTTTAGTATGCATTCAAATCTCAGGTAGCTGAGGTGGCGCAGTGGTTAAATGCAGCACTGCAGGCTACTTCAGCTGCCTGCAGTTCTGCAGTTCGGCTGTTCAAATCTCACCGGCTCAGGGTTGACTCAGCCTTCCATCCTTCCGAGGTGGGTAAAATGAGGACCCGGATTGTTGTTGGGGGCAATATGCTGACTCTGTAAACCGCTTAGAGAGGGCTGAAAGCTTTATGAAGCAGTATATAAGTCTAACTGCTATTGCTATTGCTTTCAATGAAAGCAGCTGAGCTGTATCCTACTGGTTCTTATTGGATTTGCTGTTAATGCTTTTTAAAAAAAATAATAATAATCAATTTGGTTAACTTTTCTGCATGTTGGCTGGTTGGTAGAAAACAAGGTCGATTGGCAATCCACCTACTCTGGTGGCTGTGGGATGAAAAAAAAAGGAGAGGAAAGGACTTGTTTTATGGATGGAACAGCCAAAAGTTTGCTCTGCTGGAAACCAGCCAAAGAAAAACCTACAACGGAGTGTCTGAATTGATTGTTTGTGTTCCATGTGAGCCCCACACATCTCCAGCAGCACATCCAGATGGAAGGGATCTCTGAGCGTATCAGGACCTCAGATTCCACCGGCAGAATCCAGAGTCTTTCCCACTCATCTACCCACCCTGTTTTCATTCTCACTTTACTAGATTGCATTGCTCCTTAAATTTACAAATCAGCATCAGTGTTGGTCTGTGCGTGCTATGTACAGCTGCAGATGTTTATGAACAGATGAAATGATCAGTGCCATTGTGGTATTAAGGAATGTGTCTGAAGATACTTCAGTTTGCTATGTTTTACTTATGTAGGATCCCTGTTCTGACCGAGGCTTCCCAACAGCATGAAACAAACTCCTTGTCCTGACCAAAATCTCTTTTATTAATTGACTGTGAATTCTGCTCATTCACACCAGCAAAGTCTTTCAAGGGAGGATTTACAGTCACAGACCTTACCTGGCTTGGAGAGCTGCCAGGCCAATATCTGCAAAACTTGGCAAGGATTCAAGGAGAGTCACAAGCCAATTAAGCGAACTAATTGTCTCTTGCAAACTTCACTCCCCTTTTGCTCCTCTTTTATTTCCTTTGGGAGGGGCCATTCATCATCCACCTGTGGATTTACTCCCAAGTCGACCCCTGTTTTTTAGCTGTTCCCTTTATCTGGCAACTCTGCGCATGCGCACACTGGGAACAGGGTCCAGCTCTTTGTCTGCCTCACTGATGTCTGACTCAGAAGGCAGCTGATAACTGGCATATAGTTCTGGCCCCCTCTCTGCTCTGACACAGAGCCCACATCAGAGCCTTCTCCAGACTCCAGAACTGGCCCATGTTCCTCACGAACCACCTCACTGTCTGAATCTGCTGCCAGCTCTGCTGGCCGCTGGCGGGCCACAACCCTCCCTGCTTGCTTATCTTACCTTTTTTTTTATTATTATTATTGTGTTAAAATGGTGGGAAACCACCAATTTCTCCTTCATTTTTTAAAATGTCTCTGGGGACCCAGTAGAGTTCTTAAGCTTTATTTATAAAACAAAATTGACAAGCACCTACAGTCCTACATTGTGTGAAGGTAAGCCCACCAGGCATGGCATTGTATGCTTGCAGTTTTCAGTCATTTCAGTTTCAAAGGAAAAAATATTTGAAGTGGATTTCTCTTGCATCATCCCCTCCCCTTTCACACCCCCACCCCATGATTTTTGGTGTTATAAAATATGCTACAGAGTAGTTGTGTACATATACTCTGGTGGTTTTTGCTCAAAGAGTGTTCTCTAGAGCCACCAAAGCAGTGCCTTAGACTGGCCTGTTTTACATGCTGTTTGGAATAGCTCATTGTATCTCCTACCAAATGGTCAGATAATAAAAGAAGTAAAATAAGGTGGTGGGGTATTAAGAAAGCAGTGTTTCTTTTCACTATCTGGCAGATTACTGTAAATATTTTTGTTGCCATATACTTGCCTTCTGAGCCTAAATTATATTCTCTCATAGAGAAAATACCTAAATGTGGACTTGGAGATGGATAATAGCAGTTCACCCAGCGTCTTTAGTTAAAATAGGCTAAAGTGGGCTTCTGTCTGTCTATCTATCTATCTATCTATCTATCGATCGATCTATCTATCTATCTATCTATCTATCTATCTATCTATCTATCTATCTATCATCTATCATCTATCATCTATCATCTATCATCTATCTATCTATCTATCTATCTATCTATCTATCTATCTATCTATCTACCTACCTACCTACCTACCTACCTACCTACCTACCTACCTACCTACCTACCTACCTACCTACCTATATATCCATCTATCTATCATCTATCTATCATCTCTCAAAACTCTCTCTCTCTCTAACTAACTATAATCTCTCCTATCTATCTATCTATCTATCTATCTATCTATCTATCTATCTATCTATCTATCTATCATCTATCCATCCATCTTCTATCCAGAGATGGGTTGCAAATCCCATTGCTACCAGTTCACACGTGCACGCAACACTTCTGCGCATGTGAAGAAGTGTCCGGGCGGGTGGGCAGAGCCTCCTGCCACCGCCACTACTTGTTCACCCAATCTGGGCTGAACTGGGAGCAACCCACCTGCATATGTCTGTCTGTCTGTCTGTCTGTCTGTCCGTCCGTCCGCCCGTCCATCCGTCTGTCTGTCTATCTATCTATCATCTATCACCTCCCTATAATTATATTCTGGACTTTGTGGGAAAGCAATGAAATGCCAATTTCACAAACTGAAATAGAGACAAGAAAGAGTGAGCTATTACATAGCTTCCATCTCAGTCTACTCTGACCACTGCATAAAATTCATGAGTTCTGTTAACCAAGAGTGATAAGAGGGTGCTGTAGAAATCTTGAAGATAATTCTTATTAAAATTCTATATTTTTTCAGGATTCATCTACCCTGTTATTCATTTTTATAGCTAAACCTTATTAAGACAATTACACAACACATGTTAAATAAACATCTTTTAAACAGTATTCAAAATGCCAGTTGCAATGGACAAATGTAGATAATCTTGAATGTATGTTATATCTATGTATATACTGTATATGCTTCTTACAGCACCGAGCCCTGTCTCTGAGACATGAACAAATTATACCAGAATTTATCCTGATTAATTTCATTCCTGATCATTATTCTAAGTACAATTGTACCTGTTTGCATGCACTGTCACCCTCACTCTGTTTTCATCTTAAACCACTTAATGCAAAATATTTTATGAATGGATAATTCTCCCTTTTCCTTTTATTATTTGAATTATTTTGTGGAGGCGAGGAAATTCCATTTGGAATTGTTGGAGGTTGAAATGTTCTGACAGGACAATATAGAAGTACAAACAGGTAGAGCATTCTAGATTTTGACAACTCTATTACAGAAATCATATTTTTTGCCAATATGATTTGCATAGCAGATTCTAACCTATCTTTTCTCTGATATACAGTATTTAGGGTTCCCATTTGTTTTATATTTCTGGGAATGAGAAAAGAGTGGCATTGAGATTTATTCTTTTTTTTTTTTTTAATTCTGAAGTGTTCCATTTGCATTTACCAAAATGAATTACTGGACTCTTTTTTTATTAAAAAAAAACTTTAAACAGAATAAGTTGTGCTGGAAATGGATTTTAAGCTAATGGAAGGTTAATGAATACTAAACAAAATTATTTCTATTTTTCTAAATTATTCATAGCCATCCTTCCCTGACTGGATGTTCAATTTGACTTGTAATGATTTATACAGATTTGCTTACACATTGCTCTCTCATGCTCTTTTGCTGTTATGCTTCCTCCACTCCCCTTGTGCTCTGTGGAACTTCAAAGTACTATAATACATATAGCGCATTTGATTTGACTTAGAACAAAGTCAAAGCTTGGTCCACTCTCTCTTCTTCTCTGAATTGAAGCCATAATTATTATTAATTATATCTAATTACCAAGAATTAATCTGTGTTTGAAATTGGGTTGGTGAAAAGAGCTACTGCTGCAGTAATATTTTGTTTGATTGAATTGTAGAAGAGAAATTAGTTCATTTCTCTATTACTTTCATGTTGTTTTTCCTTCACCCTTGGAGTGTTTATACACACACACACACACACACACACACACACACTTCCCTTTCCCTTCCTGTCTCCTTTTCAATAGCTTAAACCTTTCTAATTTAAATATGGTTACATAAGATAGCACGTATAGCCAATTAGCAATACATATGTACATATAAACAAAATACTTAACAAAGAGGTCTATATGTTATTGGGGGGAGAACTTACTACTGAGGATAAACCCCATGGAAAATCTGGGCTTTTTGGTTTGTAATATGTGAAAAGTCTCAATAAGACAGTGTCAAAGTTATAAAATTAATCTGTTTACATAAAGTATGCTAAGGGTATTCATGATATGAAATGCACTATTTGACATTGCTCCTAGTACAATTGAGTAAGCCGAAGAGAAATACTGAATATCAGAGTGCTTCATTTCACCTACTGTAAGATTTTCAGCTGAATTACTTTCTAGGGAGAAGGGTAATTCTTCAGAGCATTGAACTCATGCAAGGAACAATGTTGAAATGATCTAAACCATATTGCTGGCAGATAGGTTGACCTAATCTATGTTGAGTATCATGACTACAAGTCATTTTCTCATGATCCCACAGGCTCAGCTATCTCCAATACTTTTGAGTGTTTAATGCAGAGATATGTGTTGATCTGAATTTGATTATATACTGTTAAATTCTGGATTAAGTAGCTATGCATCCGAGTAAGCAACTTAATATTGGAGTTCATGTGTGCAGCTTTCTTTAATAACTATAGTCATATTGACAGTTCAATTCAAATTTAGACAAAGTGGGTGAGTGTAGGTTCCTGCATATGCTAATCCTCTACCAAGGTGCTTATTATATTTGGTGGCACAGTGGACAGAGTGCAGTACTGTAGGCTACTTCAGCTGACTGCTAGCTGCAGTTCAGCAGTTCAAATCTCACCAGGCTCAAGGTTGACCTAGTCTTCCATCCTTCCGAGGTGGGTAAATGAGGAGCCAGATTGTTGGGGGCAATAGGTTGACTGTGTAAACTGCTTAGAGAGGGCTATAAAAAGCACTATGAAGCGATGTATAAATCTAAGTGCTATTGCTATTTTGTACTCATTAAATCTTTTTAAAACTTTTAAAAATATCCTTTGAATTAAAAAAAATAGGATATTGATTTGCAACATCTTTGGCTTAGACTTTTTCATAAGGCAGTCAAATATCTTTCTGGAGCTAAAATTTCATTGGGAATGAGATCAGTTAGAATACCCATGGGATATTATTTTGTCTGAAGTGTAAAATGGAGCAAGAAATAAAAATTAGTCTTCCCGGTAGTTTAAACCCTTGAGGATCAGGTTTAAATTTACACATGGTTGTTTGATGATTAATAGATGCTTGTAAATATTTCAGAACACTGTTTCAAGTTACCAGGAATGGCCAATGTCTTGGATAATATATTCTGTTAAGGCCAGCTAACTCAAAAGAGAGAATAACAGATTGCACGTATGGAGAATTCTTCTGTTTTTGATATATAATAGCATAGCCTTTATTGTCATTGTACATCATGTATACAACAAAATTGGTTTTAGCCTCACTGGTGCAATCTATGACAAAAAGTACAAACAACATAAATAGTATAAAGAATAATCCATATGCAAGTAATTAGGAAAAAAAGAAAAAGAAAGAAAAAGAAAAAAACCTAGTCATACATTTCCACATGTGTGTGGAGTGATTGTGATTGTGTTTAAGAGTCTGACAGTTCAAGGATGTAAACTATTTTTAAATTTATTTGTTCGTCTAGTTATGCTTCGTTGTCTTCTGCCCGATGGTAGAAGTGTGAAGAGACACTGACCAGAGTGTAAATCGTCTCTGAGTATCTTCCTTAGTCTGTTAAAGCTGCGAGACCTGGCGATGTCATGCAGTGGCGTTAGAGGACAACCAATGGTTTCTTGTGCCGAATTGATCACTCTCTGTAGTGACTTCCTGTCCACAGCTGTTAAAACAGTGTATAATACTGTAATGTAGTATGTGCAGTCACTTTTTTTTATTGTGGACCAATAGAAAGAGGTCATCAGCCATTGTTCCACCTGATTTTTTTCACAGGACTCTAAGGAAATGAAGACGTATATGGAATGGTTTGGTTCCTATCAGAGACGTCAGGTCTAACTTTTCTTACATAATTAGCAGACTAGACAGATCAATGGTCAGTCTTCAAATACAGCAAACTTCAATCAAGATACTGATTAAGATGTCCTTTTTGTTGATTGTTTTTGTCTTGCACTGCTTTAATTCAGGTTTTAATCAAAACATCACACCACTCCTCTTCATAGCTGTAGTAAGAAAGTGTTTCCTTCCTTCAGAATTCAGAAAAATCCCCACAGGTGAAATGTACATGAGGAACTCTGCAGACATATAATTTTGCAGCTTTCAGCCAGGATTTGGATTTCTGAAAATATTCTGTCTCAACAAAGTATTTGCAACCAGAACTGATAATCCAAAAGCTTATGATTCTGAGGTGGGTTGCTCCCAGCTTGGCTCGGTTCAGCTGAACTGGTAGTGGCGGCAGCGGGAGGCTCCGCCCACCCACCTGGTGCTTCTGCGCATGTGCGAGAGAGCACGCACTTGTACAAGTGAACCGGTAGTAAAAAAAGAAAAGAAAGAAACCCACCACTGTTCCAGTTCTGTTTCTCCTGATGTACTGTTTGGAAGTCTTTCTGTATGTATAAGACAGACTTCTTATTTTTTACTATTCAGCCATGTGGAATAGAAGGGTCCCCCCAGGGAAAAGGGCGGCATACAAATAAAGGGAAAATGAAAGGGGTGTCAGCATTTTGAATAAGGAGCAAGCAGTCCATGAATTTGTAAAAGAAGTTAGGTAAAGGGATGACCCCCTACAATGAGAAAGCTTTAGTTAGAAAAGAAAAGAGAAGAAAGTAAAAAGTTCAGCAAATATCCTCCTGATCTTTCGCAGAAGGATCTGACAAAATGGATCTGACAATAGCTAGTCTTAACAATCAGTTGTTTTCGGAATTGTACAATTAAACACATCTTAGTAAAAGAAAGTAAGTTTATCTCCAGAAATTAAATTGAGACTTGCTGGGAATTCTTATACAAAAAAAAAGTACAGGAGTCAGAACAGAATGTTAAACACCTATCAAAATGATTGTTATGTTCCAGTGACATTAAATATGAGGGCCTCCGTTTTATAGAGTAATCAGACAAAATCCCAAGTTTAAGAATAAGAGAGAGAGAAAGAGAGGGAGGGGGGAATTGTGGCCTAGAGGTGAAAAGGCTCACCTCCCACTCTGAAGGTTGAAAGTTCAATTCTAGACAGTGGCAGATGTTTTGCTGTAGGGCGCAAAGATGAAATATATGCTCCAAACTTCATGTAGGTGTCAGTCACCCTGGTTTTACCCCAAATTATAGAACTAAGGGGTCATAAAAAGAATGAATATTTCAACCTTGTAAATATATATACATACATATATATATACATATACATATACATATACATATACATATACATATACATATACATATACATATACATATACATATATATATATATATATATATATATATATATATATATATATATATGTATATATATAAATATAAATATGTGTGTGTGTGTGTGTGTGTGTGTGTTGTATTTGTGCTGATAAATAAATAAAGGGAGACTAGTATAGATCTATTTCAAGCTATTTAGCTCTCATCAGCTAGCCATACCCTTACTGGGATTAGAACCTGTGCTGTATTGCATCTTAAGCAGATATGTTAACCATTAAGCCACAAGGTTCTTCTCCTTATCAGCTGAGCCAGAGAGAGAGGTATATATTTAAAGTCACAACCCCTGGTATGCCCAAATATGGGAGGAAGTTCACTGCTTCCATTCTCTGTCCATCGGCTCGTCACAAGAGACCCAGTAAGGGTATAGCTGATGAGAGCTAAATAGCTTGAAATAGATCTATACTAGTCTCCCTTTGTTTATTTATCAGCACAAATACAACACAAATGTAACAAAGGCAACAGTAAAAATATTGGGTTTCTGTCTGGATGGTCTCTTGTGACAAGCTGATGGACAGATAATGGAAGCAGTGAACTTCCTCCCATATTTGGGCATACCAGGGGTTGTGACTTTAAATATACATACATACATACATACATACATACATACATACATACATACATACACACACACACACACACACACACACATTCTTCCATAATGATATATTTAACAAAGAAAATGATCTTTAGAACACAAAGGCTTTGCCTATTTTTGAGGGTGTGCATGGTGGAAATCTAACTGAAATCTAATTAAAAGAAAGAGATTAATTTGAAGGGGGAAACTGCCCCTTTCATTTCTATACTTCCATTAACATAGAGTGAATGTTTGTTAACAATCCACTAGAAAACAATCATGGTCAGAAATCTACTCCAATTTCAGAAACTGAACTGTAACAGTTCCTTAAAGCATAATATGTGAAGCAAGATTAATGACTTTGGCTTATGATAACTGCGATAATGTCATGCTAAAATGTTGAAAGAAGTTATTAAATTCATTATTTTGTATCATTTTTCTACCTACTGAAGTATATATATTTTACAAAGCAGGAGGGAAAAAACCCATGCAAAAGCAAAATAGGAGATGGAAAAAAGACATACAAGAATGAGAAACCTGCAATCTTTTTCTATCATCAAGGACAGATAGACGTAATAACTAATTATGTATTTAAGAGATAAATATACATTTTATTGTTACTGTGCAGTCTTTTTTTAAAAAAAAATCTTCTTCAATATGAAATTAGTCGATGAATTAATTCATCAACTAGTATTTTACAGCCTCTACACAATTCTATTTTAATTTTTTTGATAGTTTGAAAGCAGACATCTGACAACCTCATGAAATATTGAAAAACCATCTCTCCAGCAACATTTCTTGATTCTCTTGAACATATTTTATATGTAATCTGAAAAAAAAAAGGCTAACGTTAAGATTTTACCTTCCCGTTTAATTACTCAAATCACTCAGGTCTTTTGTAAAATGTAATTTCTGATGGCAAATTTAAAGAGCTTCAAAATAGATGGTTGAAGCTTATCAGCTCTATGAAGAAATAAAACTGGAATATGCGAACCATCTCAATATATAGTTGAAAACCTTCCAGCAAAGCTTCCAAATTAAAACTTTCATCAAGCAAAATGACTTCTTTGGTTTCTTTCACAGTTTCCTTTACATGTAAATTGGCCTAGTGAAAGTGAAAATTCACAGATATTTCTTTTTTAACCAGATTTTTTTTAAAAAATATCCTTTGATGAATTCTAAAGGTACTCACTAACTACCCTCAAGCTTTTAACTGAGCAATTCTATTTCTAGGCACATACAATCTGGTGTCGATAATGTTAACAATACCCTTAATAGTTTTTTTCTATCTTCTATCATCCTGAGAACAGCTAGCTTATCTTTCTAAAGAAAGATCTTTAGAATATTTCATATCTTACAACGGTCAAATTAGCTATTTCCATGGGAATCTGCATGTCTTTCCCATGTGCGTCTGTATCAATGTTTGTGTGTCTGTTTCTGTTGTTGTCTGCTTCTCTTTCTCATACTCGTATGAGAATAGGAATGCTGGTCCTACTTTTATAATTACAGATCCAGTGCTCTTTGAAAAGAATTTTCTACTCCAGGTATGTAATGACTGAATCAGGGGTGGGTTGCTGCTGGAATTACTGCCGGTTCGGTGCGCAAAAAAAGTGCTCTGTGCGCATTCGCACCTAAAAAGGCCTGTGCATGTGCACAATGTTAGAAAAGGCAAAAAAAAATACATTTCTGCAATGAAGATTGTTCTGCGCATGCACAGAACCGAAAATCAAGATAATGACACCGCTGATAGAACCGGTTTGGTGGGGTGGCAGGCCAAGTTACTACCTACTTGGCCAAACCAGTCGGAACCGGTAGGAACCAACCTCTGGGCTGAATGGTACTTTCAAAAGTGCTGGATAGACGTTATGTGGACAAATGCCTCTGTAGAAGCCGAAATGTCATTTCTGTCCTGAGCTTCGGTTCTAAGGAAGTGATAGCTAACCTTTTTTGAACCGAGTGTCCAAGCCCCCTGCATGCCCACACACCCCTGCATGCATGTGCAGCCTCCCCTGCACACATCCCACCCCTGCGCATGCACAGCAGAGACCCGAAGACCAGATGACTGGTGGGAGGCGGGCGCACATGCGTGGGGGAGCTGAATTGTGGTGATAGCTTCCGTGCCCACAGACAGGGCACAGAGTGCCACCTCTGGTATGGGTGCCATAGGTTCGTCATCATGGTTCTAAGGGGTCATGAAAATATTACCATGGGACCCGTGTTAGTGACCAGAAGGAAAGGGAACATCTGTACAAGATGATTCCCAGTCTCCACCTTCAGAGTCATCAGTCACAACAAAAACCATCAGGAAAAGTAAGAAAACTCTATTTTTTTATTAGAAACAAAAAAAAACCAAGAACTTGAAGTTGTGGACCAGAAATGAGAGGGCAATATCAGCAACGTGTGTCATTTAAAAATAATTAACATGGTTAGAGAGGTGCAAGACTTATCTCTCTTGAACAAATTTGCAGGTTTTACTTTGTGGACAATCTTCCCACTTTTTCTTCTTAGAATGTTCAAATGTCAATCCACAGTTCATGCAGAAGGTTTCTTGCTCATTCTAGAAGTTGAAATCCTAATCTATCTATACTTCAGTGACGGCTAACCTTTTTGGTGCTGAGTGCCAAAAGTGCAAGCATGCATGTGCACACCCATAATTCAATGTGTCCCTGTACACACACACCATACATACTCCTGCACAAGTCCCCTGCGTTCACCCCATCCCCTGCGCATGTTTGCGGAACCCCCCACGTGTATACCCCACCCCTGTGTATGCATGCACAACCCCACACAGGTGTGTTCAACCCCAGATATGTGTGTGACCCTTCTACTCGTGCCCTGCCCCTGTGTATGCAAGGCAGAAACCCAAAGATCAGATGGTGGGCAGGAGGAGCATGCGTGGCAGAACTGAGCTAGGATGTTCGCTTGTGTGCCCGCAGAGAGGGCTTTGTGTGCCATCTGTGTCACGTGTGCCATAGCTTCACCACCATGGCTATAGATAATTGTGTCATAGACTTTCATTAGGAAAAAAAGGGGGAAAGAACCAAAAGAAATCCTTATTTCTATTTTCCTCAAATTGTTCTATAGACTGTAATTACTCTTGCTTTGTAAAATGTGAACTTAATTTTTGGGGACATATGATGAAACCAGCAATGTAAGAAGGCTTCAAAGAATCAAAGGTTCTACTTCTGATCACCATGATACAAAAAAGAGACTGGGGCCCTAGAAAGAATGTAGAGAACAGCAGCCAAGATTGGAAGGGATCCCCAGGCTAAACTCTATGAAGAATGGCTAAGAGAACTAGGTTATGTGTATCTATCAAAGAAAAAGCTTGTGCGAGACCTCATAGCCATCTTCCAGTACTTGAAGAGCTGTCAAAGAGAAGAGATGGTTGATATTTTCCATAACTTTTGAGGGTAGAACAAGGAATGGGTGGAAGTTCATCAGAGGAAGATTCAGCCTGGAACTAAGGAGGAATTTCCTGACAGTGAGAGAATTAGTCGATGCAAAAGCCTGCCTTCTCGAGTTGTGGGTAGTCCATGGAGATTTTCAAGAAAAAAATTGAGCAACCTTTTTTTCTGGGATGGTACAGGAATTGCTACTTTGGGCAGGAGGTTGGATTAGAAGGTCTCCAAGATACCTTTCAACTCGAGCAGACATCTGTCAGAACCACCACAGACTGTTTGGGAAGCCTTGTGGACTGTTAATGACTATAATTTACAGCTGTATAAATAAAAGAGGGTTTTGGGGACTATGATTGTGATTTATGCATTCTCAGGAAACTTAGGTCAGAACAGGTTTCAAAGACACATATTAAATGCAGCAAGACAGAAATATATATTTCTGGTCTGTCTATAATGCATGTCATTTGCATATAGTAAGGTGTTATACTCTGCCTCTCTCGATATAATTCTGTGCTTTCAATATATCACATTATACAGCCAGGATTCGATAAATTGATGTAATTTTATTTCTACCTTTGCTGGAATTTTCGTCCTGCGCTTGTTTGCAATTATATGTTCATGCAGTTTTGTTTCTGACAGTTGCAAGTATAGAAGGGAAGCGCATATTATCTCTTTTCTCGCGTACTCTGCCATTACAGTCCATTTACACATCTTTAATGGGCAATGCATACTGTTCTACGTCAGTTGACCTAACTCAGACTTATGTCATGTGAACAAGGATTCAGAACCGAAGAAATGAGTAATTCTCTAAAAAGAAGAAGTAATTTACCCTGTAGCAAATAATTGGGTGACCTGGTTGAGCTGGACAGCACATACCGTATATACTCGAGTATAAGCCGAGTTTTTCAGCCCACTTTTTGGGCTGAAAAAAGCCGCCTCGGCTTATACTCGAGTCTACAACTGGATCCGGCAGTGCTGTTGCCTGTTGGAGGAGGAGGAGGCGAACCAGCCTGCCATCGCCGGCCACCGCTAGCCCCGCCGCTCTTCCCGACCCCTTCCAAGCCCCACAGTCCAGCGGATGGAGCAGCGAAGCCCCGGGGCTTCGCTGCTGCTCCCCGCATTTTCTGCACGGGGATCCCTTGGAGAGGGGATTCCAGTTGCCGGGCAGAGAAGAGCTCTTCTGATGGGACAGGTGAGCTCCGAGTCGGGGCGGCTGCGGAGGCTTCTCCCGCGCCTTGGCTTTGAGGGCTCCATCTCCGCCTACTACCCGTTCCTTTTTGGTGGCAGCCGCCGAAGAGGTCGAGGAAGGAGAGGCGGGCGGGTCGTCAGCCCCCCGGCCGTGCTGCTGTTGCTGCTGTCCCCCTTTGCCCTGAGGGTGGTGAAGGAGATGCTCGCGTAGGCGGCGCAGAGCAGAGCCGGCCTCGGCGCTCACGCCCTCCAGGGGCTCTGCCGAGGAGCAGCACAAGTTGGGCTGAGAGGACGAGAAGACGCGGTCCAGCACGTGTTTTCGACGCCTCAAGCCGCCCCACCTGGAACCGACGACGACGCCCCCTGCTAACAAGTCCGCCTTGGCCGGCTGCTCCGCGGCGCGACTCCGCGGAAGCGACGACGAGGTGTCCGCACTGCGGCGTTCGGCTCCCGCTTTGCTGCTGCCTTTGCCTTTGCCCCCCAGCTGCAGGCTCCTCCACAGGCGGCTCTGGAAAGACGACGCCGGCTCCCCTTCGCCGGCCTTGCTGCTCCCTGTTGCTGGTGCCGCTCCGGGTTCCTCGGCTGCTGCCATTCTTTTCTCCCCGCCTCCCTCCCTTCGCCTCCGCCGCCGCCTCCGCCTTTTCCACCAACCCCGCCGCCCGTTACCGCTGCAAGCGCGGAGGCAGGAAGAGCAGCAGCGCGCGGCGGCGGCGGCGGCGGCTTCAGCCCAGTCCGGCCGAAGGAAGAGGTTGCACTTGTTCACTATCGCAGCGGGCGACCGCCTCAGGGGCTGGGCCTGGGCGGCTGGAGGGCTCCCGCTCTCGGTGCGTCGGAGGCCACGAAGAGAGGAGCCGCGGCTCGGAGCATGGCAGGAAGCGCGGAGAGCTACCGAAGTTTCGACGCGCCTGACTTTTCCTGATTAGGAAGGAGGTCGGCTGTCTCCACCGGCCGCGCAGACTCGCTTTGTAGGGGAGGGGTGGGGCACAATAAAAAATGATTATCGGGTGGCGTTGTTAAACACTCGTCCCCCGTCCCCCCCAGCAAAAACAATAAGACCGGAGAAAGTAATATATTATAAGGCAATTGCCAGAGTTAAACTTCATCGACGTGGAAGAACAATGCTTTATGATGTAAATTCGGACTTGAATGAATTTGCAAAAGTTTCTCTTGAGTTGTTTGCCCGCTTCAGAAGGCTAGAAGAAAGAAAATTAAAGGTAAATGCAGCGTGTCTCTCAATATCACTGATCAACCCAAGGGTGCTTTTTCAGGAGGCAACTGGACTTTATTGTTTTTTTCTTTGGAGACGTTTCGTTTCTCACCATTCAGCTCTGACAGGATAGTGGGGAAGTAGGATAGTGGCAGAGCTGAAGAAGCTTCTTGGATGAAACATCTTCCCAAAAAAACCCAAGAAAGCCCAGTTGTTGCCTGAAAAAGCACCTTTAGGACAACCGTGACCTGGATGACTGACAATCTCTACAGACCCCCGGGGCTTCGCTGCTCCATCCGCTGGACTGTGGGGCTTGGAAGGGGGTGGGAAGAGCGGCGGGGCTAGCGGTGGCCGGCGATGGCAGGCTGGTTCGCCTCCTCCTCCTCCAACAGCACTGCCGGATATCCGCCCAACGCTGCGGGGGCGCCAGCGGGAGCTTTGGCGGCTTCACCTCAGCCGCAGCGCTGGGCAGCAAATGTGCTGGTGCTGTTGGAGGAGGAGGAGGCGGCGGCAGCAATAGCACCTGAGGACAGGACAAGAAGCAATGGAAACTTGTCAGAAGGAGACTCAAGCTGGAAATAACGAGAAATCTGACAGTAAGAACAATTAAAATCCTAGGAAAATGTCCTTTCATGAAAAATTACTTTTTCAGTTAACTCTGCCTGACATTAGTTGGGCGAACAGAAATATTAGTTGGCCAATTCTAAAAGGGAGCACCAGAAAGAACTTAAAATATTTTTTAAGAGAGCTGGGTTTTTCATTTATATTATATGTATGAACAGAATTAACACAAATTGCAGATACCAATCAAACATAAAGAAAAAAAGGATGAAATAATGCTCATTTTTAAAAACTCAGTGAAAATAAAAACAATATACCAAGAAGGTGGCATACTGGTTGTGATTTGATCTCTTCGGGGGATCCCGGGGATCCCCTATACAAGTATTTTAATATTGCAGACTTGCAGTATTATAAGTCATACTGATATTATAGAACACTTTAATTAAGCGGGTCCCTTGAATAAACATAACTTTGAGTTTCAAATAACACTGATTTTTTATTTTTGAAATTTACCGTAGCTGCTGCATTTCCCACCCTAGGCTTATACTCGAGTCAATAACTTTTCCAGCTTTTGGGGGTAAAATTAGGTGCCTCGGCTTATATTCGGGTCGGCTTATACTCGAGTATATACGGTAGATCCAGTAAATGAATACAAGATAAATAAAATAAATAAAAAATGAAAGCAATGTTAAAAAGACTAGGACACATATAGCACCATAGACCAACACAATGAAATAAAGTAGGATCTTTTGAAGATTAGCTGGCATATTACGGTAAGGTAATAAACAGTAATTCAAGTGAACCATAATTATAACTTTTTCTTATTTAAAGTTTATCTCAATATACCTCCTCTAGCTTCTTTTCATTTATTTGTTTTTAGATCTGGGTCCAATTCTCTGGTAATGATCACATATAATGATATCGCATGATTAGGATTAGCTGTTCTTGTTGTTCTGAATGTCTTAGTTTTGGAAACAGATCCAACGTTAATATATTTCATCCTATTAGGTTGTGTGAATGCAAGTGCAAACATTTTGAACATTGGCTGAAAGGCACTCAGTTTGGCATTGTGAGATAGTAGTTTTTGCTTTTCCAGGATATTGGATAAGATTTCAAGGCATACATCCAGCTTGGAACATGTATAATGAACTGGAGGATATCTGGGAAGATATTTCTACCATATGGAGCTATTTTGTCAGTTGATTGTGTATTTTTGTAACCTGAATATATGTGTCCACAAAATATTTCTTATTTCCATGCCATGGTTCTTGTTGGCTTTATTGGTTGATATTTTTTCTGTTGTTAAATGTCCCTGGAACCACTACTGTCCTTTTCAAAGGAGATTCAACACACTACTCCATTTGCATTTCTAAAAGGGATTGTTTTGTCATTCCATTTTAAATCTTCTCATTTCTAAAGTCCTCTCCCTGCTGATTCAACTCATAGAGTACCTTCCGCTGTTGAAAGCATTTCCTTCTTATTTAAATTCTCCTGGATTTTTTATCTTCTTTTCATCTGTGTCTCCTAACCCTCCCTTTTTTGTTTACCTTTAAGGTTGTCTTTCAAATACCATGCATGGTATTCACTGGTCTCAAGCTGTTTCCACCTTTTTATATTAACTTTTAACCTACATTATGAAGATGGTCCAGCAGCTATACTCAATTCTCTCCACCACTTTTGAGCAGGGACAACAAATTAATAGATTAACAGAGTTGGAAGAGACTTTGCAGGTAATCCAGTCCAAACCCCCCACCCATGTAGGAGACCCTACACTATTTCTGACATATGTCAGTCCAGTTTCTTCTTGAAAGCTTCCAGTGATGAAAGTCCCACAACTTCTGAAGGCAAGCTGTTCCTTTGGTTGATTGTTCTCATTGTCAGAAAATTTCTCCTTATTTCCAGGTTGAATCTCTCCTTGTTCAGTTTCCATGCATTATTCCTTGTCTGGCCTTCAGGTGCTTTGGAAAATAGCTTGACCCCTTCCTCTCTGTGGCAGCCCCTCAAATATTGGAACACTGCTATCATGTGGGCCGAGGTGGCGCAGTGGTTAAATGCAGCACTGCAGGCTACTTCAGCTGACTGCAGTTCTGCAGTTCAGCTGTTCAAATCTCACTGGCTCAAGGTTGACTCAGCCTTCCATCCTTCCGAGGTGGGTAAAATGAGGACCTGGATTGTTGGGGGCAATATGCTGACTCTGTAAACCGCTTAGAGAGGGCTGAAAGCCCTATGAAGCGGTATGTAAGTCTAACTGCTGTTGCTATTGCTATGTCTCCTCTGGTCCTGCTCTTCACTAGATTAGTTATACCCAGTTCCTCCAATCGTTCATCCTATGTTTTAGCATCCAGTCCCCTAATTATCTTGGTTGCTCTTTTCTGCACTCTTTCTAGAGTCTCAACATCTTTTTATAATGTGGTGACCAAAACTGGATGCAGGATTCTAGGTGTGGTCTTACTAGGGCTTCATAGAGTAGTATTAGTACCTCACTTGATCTTGATTGTATCACTCTGTTAATGCAATTTAGGATTGCATTGGCTTTTCTTGGCTGCTGCCACATACTGTTGGCACATATTTAATTAGTTGTCCACTAAGGCTCCAAGATCCCTTTAATAGTTACTGCTATTACAATTACAAGTTACAATTACAGTTACAAGATGGTCTCTATTAGCAAGCAGAATAAAAGTCTAACTTCTGTCTAGAGAAGTAGCAAGTTGTTTAGCAATGGAAGATATGTTTGCCCTTTTCTACATAGACACACTGAAACTAGATACTAAATTCCATATATTTAACTGCTACTCTTTGCTTGTTTGAGGGCATAATCATATCATCAAGTTATAAACTACTTACTGTCTATGGAATGGGAAGAAACATTTTGTTCTACTTTATTTCAGGAGGAAAACATTTTGGGTGAGTGATAGCACAGCAGCATAACTGGCAATTTAGAAGATAGATTATAACACCGCTAGCATGTTGTTCCATGTTTCATTGCCAAGTGCTGTTGATTATATGCCAATTATTAATAATCAAATTCATCCCAGTATAATTGCTATTTCATTCCTTAATACTGAATAACCCAAGTCTATATGAAATTTTAATATCTATGTTATATATGTATTTGTATACTTGCAAATACTGAATATATAAAGTATATATGATTTAGACAGCATCTCATTTTTTCTAGCAAATTTATAGCTACTGGAAAGGAAGAAAGCAAATCTTCACAATTCACAAAAAACCATCTGCTTCTTTATGGTACATTGGAAAAAAAAGAGTATTTTTTTTCTCATTGCCCTTAGTGTTCTTTAAAGGAACTCATTTGCTGATTTTGAATTATTTGAATATCCTGTAGATCTAATGGTTTTATTGTATACTGGATTCTTCTAATCCAGTTAAAGCCGAGTTCAAATCAATTGATCTAATAAAGGGGGCTACATGTCATTCTGATTTCCTTATATCCATCAAGTTCCTGGATGAGCTGCTATGTTGTTACAAAAATTATAAATTTTGGGATTAAAAAAAGCAGACATTGGTAAACATCCTTTTAACATAACCTCTTATACTCCAAATATAACCCATTATACTCCAAAGAGGGACATGGTGGCTCAGTGGCTAAGACGCTGAGCTTGACGATCAGAAGATCGGCAATTCAGCAGTTTGAATCCCTAGTGCTGTGTAACTGAGTGAGCTCCTGCTACTTGTCTCAGCTTCTGCTAACCTAGTAGTATGAAAGCACATAAAAAATGCAAGTAGAAAAATAGGGATCATTTTGGTGGGAAGGTAACAGCACTCCATGTGCCTTTGGTCTTTAGTCATGCCGGCCACATGATCATAGAGACATCTTTGGACATTGCTGGTTCTTCGGCTTAGAAACAGAGATGATCACCGTCCCTAAACCCGGAAATGACCAGCACGCATGTGCGGGGGAACCTTTACCTTTATTATACTCCAAGTATAGGTAAAGGAGTCACTGCAGATTTTACTCCACTAGTTATTGCCGACTATAGGGGACAGTGCTCATCTCCTTCAAGGACATTAAACCAGCACTGTTCAAAGACATTTTCATGGTCATGTGGCCAGCATGATGTCATAGAGTGTGATTACCTTCCCATTGAAGTGGTATCTATTTATCTATTCCCATTTGTATATTTTCAAACTGCTAGGTTGGCAGGATCTGGGGCAAGGATGAGAGCTCACCGGAGCATGTAGCATTCGGGTCTTGAACCTGGGCTGCCAACTTTCTAGCTGACAAGCCCAGTGTCTTAACCACTGAGCCACTGTGCCACCCCAACACACTCCATGTATGTTGGACTATAATTGTCACATCCCCAAGGAAATTGTCAGATATAATTCCTATTTGGAGAAATACCTCTTTGTTAGCGTATTATTATACTGTTCATTTTGTAAGAATGGAATAAAAGTCAATGGGATAAAAAAAGAAAGAGATTACCTGACTGGATTTCTATCTTCTCTCCCTCTCTCTTTCTTTTTAATCTATTTCAAATACTGTAGTCCTTTCTGAAAAACAAATCCTGAATAATGAATGATGTCTTCCTCACAAAATCATCTAGCCAGTGTTCTGCTGATATATGCCAGTGCTTGAATAATAGGGAGAATGGAAATGCTCTTCACAAAAATTCTAACCATCTCTTATTTTTCCTCCTCATCAATGTTTAGCTAAAGTGACTCCACCTTTCAACTTTCAAATAAATTCAGGTCTCCTTTGAAATTCATAAAATCTAAACACTGAATTTTAGCAATCTAAAATTCTCAATAATCATTAGATTCTGCCATGTTTTGCCCATGAAAGTTTAGAATTTATCTTAATCTGCAACCAATTAGATATTACTTGCCATCTTTTCCTCTTGCTAATCTGGGTTTATATATGGTCCTAATTACAGATGTGCAATAAATTCAAATGTCTCTTATTCTTTATTTTCACTTATTGGGACAAATTCAAGCACTTTGAATCTAGAACTGTGAGCAAGGTGAATTGTCCAAGTGCCTTTGTACTATGACAAATCAGAGACTGATCATTTTGCTACAGCCTTGTGGATTATAATTTATTGAAGCAATCAGAGATCTAGAATTTCTTTCTGATAATAGCAATGCAAAGGAATTCTACAATGAATTGTAGTAGAATGAATCTGATATTTTTATCTTCCTGTAGATCAGTAATAGACTAACGTTGAAGTAATTTGCATTCTGCACAGCCTTAAAAAAAAGAAAAAAGAAAATTCATCCCAGTCTGGTCTAGAAGATGTGAAATTTTCTGGCAATATCTCACTGAAGTTGTAACTAAGTTCAATCCTACTTTGTCTCTGAGACTGGATAGGATGTGTAGTTCCCCTGACAGAATGGGTTTCTACTATACATTTTACCTGGATATGTAAAATATTAAATCTAAGCAAGTATTGCCAAAGAAGAAAAATCCATGCTACAAAGCATGTAGTAAAATGAATTGGTTTTGTAACAGTCCATCATCCCTAACTGTTGCTGTCTCTGTTGGATAGCAAAGTAACCAGCTGGCAAAGAATTTGTTTTTAAATTTTTAAAGAAATTAACATCATTTTCTTTTCAAATATTATAATTGACAAGAAAAGAAGCTCCTTTGTCTCTAAGCTCTTAAACACAGAACCGCTTCAGCCTTTTTAAACTCTTCTCTTGCAAACTATTGAAATATGAATGCTATTCATTGAGACTAAAAAAAAAATCTGCAAGGTTTGTTTCTGTCCCTGAGTGGGTATGTTAGAATCTGTTTTTAAAAGTTTTAGAAGAATTAATGCAACTCAATATATTTTGGAAGCCTGCCATGCAAGCTGAGATTTTGGTTTATACAGGATTACCAGATTTTACAAAAGGCTGAATTGTGCTTTTTCAAACTCGGTGACTTGAATTGAAAGGATAAAAGGATTAGAATAAATGGAAAACATGAACTTTGGAAACTCATTTTCAGGCCAACCTGCTGTAAATGTGAACTCCAAATAGCTCTTCCTTTCTCTCAAGAGGAAGCAAGTTTGTTTGAACACATGCTAAGTCTGAAATATTTAGGGATTTTATTTTAAGGCATCCCATCATGACTATTCATACTCTAGGATACTTTTGGATGCTCATTTCACCACAGCTATATCCCTAGATTAGATGAATTTGACTGATTTCATATTCAGATTGAAAGAAAAATGAGAACGAATAGATAAAAGCACAGGGTCGTGGAAAATTCCACTGACTGCCATCTACTGCAGTCCATACATTACTGACATTTTTAGCATAAACTAAACATTGTCTTTATTGAGTCTCCATCGATGAACATCTCCTATGTCTGAGTATGTTTTTGCATAGGTAGAAATCCTAGGTTAAATACATGTTTACCTCAAAAAGTCACATTTTAAAAAACCTTTCTTGTGCTTTTATTTGTTCTAGCATTTTTTCCCCAAAAAAGAATAGAATAACAGAGTTGGAAGGTACCTTGAAGGTCTTCTAGTCCAACCCCCTGCTTAGACAGAAAACTCTACACCACTACAGACAAATGGTTGTCCAATATCTTCTTTAAAACTTCCAGTATTGGAGTATTCATAACTTCTGGAGGCAAGTTGTTTCACTGATTAATTATTCGAACTGTCAGGAAATTTCTCCTTAGTTCTAAGTTGCTTCTCTCCTTGATTAGTTTCCACCCATTGCTTCTTGTCTACCCCCAAGTGCTGTGGAGAATAGCTTGACTCCCTCTTTTTTGTGGCAGCCCCTGAGCTATCGGCAGTGGTGGGTTTCAAAATGTTTTAGAACCTCTTCTGTAGATGTGGCCTGCTTTGTAGGAAGAGGCTTGCCAGCCATGTGACTGGGTGGGTGTGGCCAACTTGTAAAATGTGGTGAAACTCACTTAACAATGCTCTTGCTTAGCAACCAAAATGTTGGCTCAAAAACTCTGGAATTTGAAGCACAAAAGTCTTAAAGCTGTTAAGTTACAAGACCCTTGCACCCCTAACCCTTTAGAGGAAAAAAAAAAACCCAGGGGTGTTCAAACTTGACAGCTTTAAGACTTGTGGACTTCAACTCCCAGAATTCCTCCTCTCACTCTTCATCTTGATGATGTGCGGACGGGCGGGGGGAGGGAGCTGGAACTGGTTCTAAACAGCACTGTAGATTTGTGGAACCTCTTCTATAGAAGATGTTAGAACTGGCAGGAACCACCACCACCCCCGGATATCGGAACACTGCTATCATGTCACCCCTATTCCTTCTTTTAATTAAACTATTCATAGCCAGTTCCTGCAGCCATTCAAAATGATTAAGTATCTTTTTTATAAGAAAGGTGGGAGCCAGTTCTCTTAAATACATAAGGTTCAGCAATCTTCTAAAGAAAAGTCTTTCAAATGTTTCAGAAGAGGAGAAAAAACAGGAATCCGTCTATTGACAATGTCAATGTTGACATTGATTGGGCAGAACTGCGTTCACTCAGCTCCATTAAAGTAAATAGAATAGGAATCAGCAGCTCAGAAAGCATGGCATGCACACATTAGGTATTATATATCTGCGAGGAGCAATTGTCAGCTGAACAAGGGCATCTGTTCGTAAACTCACACTTCTTCCTCTGAGGATTGAATGCGTTATCTCTGTAGGAATTAGTCTTATTTAAATTTTATGGACAAAAAAAAAGTGCTTTCTGTTTTTCTCTGCTTTCACTTACTCGCATGGAACAAATGGAGGGAAACAGGAGGTGATTATGTCTGTTTAGGAAATGGCTTATAGAATAGAATAACAGTGTTGGAAGGGACCTTGGAGGTCTTCTAGTTCAACCGCCTGCTTAGGTAGGAAACCATACAAATGGTTATCCAATCTCCTTAAAAACTTCCAGCATTGGAGCATTTACAACTTCGGGAGGCAAGTTGTTTTATTTATTAATTGTTCTAATGGTCAGGAAATTTCTCCTCAGTTCTATGTTGCTTCTCTCCTTGATTCGTTTCCACCCATTGCTTCTTGTCCTGTCCTCAGGTGCTTTGGGGAATAGTTTGACTCCCTCTTCTTTGTGGCAACCCCTGAGATATTGGAACACTGCTATCATGTCATCCCCAATCCTTCTTTTCATTAAACTAAACATACCCAGTTCCTGCAACCGTTCTTTATATGTTTTAGCCTCCAGTCTCCTAATCATCTTTTTCTGCACTCTTTTTAGAGTCTCTCAACATCTTTTTTACATCATGGTAACCAAAACTGGACATCGTGTTGACCAAAGTTCTGTATTATATGAGGGGAAAGAGGAAGAGAAGTCAACTTTGGGTTGCTTATCTCAGGAATAGTCCTTTATATCTTACAAAGAGTGAAAAGGCTCACAGGATCTTAAATATAAGTAAAGAAAGTGATTGTAAGACTCTTTGGAACTTTTACTGTAATAGGGATTGGACACACGATACCACTTTCATTTCCCAGCTTCTCCAAAGTATTCATTCCTCTGACCTTGAAAGACTAGTAGACATCCACATGGGCTCTGTATTTTTCCAGCTGAACAACTACAGAGGGATTCAGGAAGAGATAGAAATCCCCTTGTCCCATATACAGAAAGGGGAAAATGAATTGAGAGTGTCCTCCCTTGTTATTCAATATAGGCTGCCTGCATTCTGTGGGAAATGAATTCATATTGAAGGCAGAAGAGTCTGCAGCCAAAGCAGTAAGTTGCAATGTAGGATTCCTATTTGTATGTGTACCTGTGCATGAGTGGGCAAATGACTCATTTATGCTCAGTGACTGGAAGGCAGGGTGAAGCAGAAGTTCTCTGCATGTTGCTTAAATTAAAAAGGGAAATCATGCCCGACAGATTTTTTGTTCTTTGTTTAAACAGGATGATGAAAGTGATTAGAAAGTAGTAGGACTAAAGTTGGGGTTGTCTGTGAAATCTCCTAAATGGTTTAAAATTATTGAACATTTCTATCAGTTAGGGAGGGAAGGCAGAGCAGAAAAGCATCATTCAGCTCATGGGCTGAATATGGCCTCTGTAGATTGCACCACAAACATTTGGTGACAAAATGGCTGAATTTCAGCAGTGTTTTTTTCCCCATCTGTTTGTTTTAATGAAGGAATGCATCAGTGGTGGGTTCTGGATCCCATTGCAACAGTATGGGGCAATGGGGCCGGGTATCCACCACATGCATGGGCCTATGTATACATACTGCCCACGATGCTTTGCAATGGCTCCGTGACACTCCAGCTGCTCGGTGGAGTGTTGCACAGGCGCCATACTCTCCATGCGTTTGCGTGTAAGCCCCAATCAGCTCAAATGCAGGTAAGGTGAGCAGGCCAGCAGGCGGGTCCTCCAGAGCACTGTACCAGAATGGTATCTGGTGCTCCCAGCAGGCACCAGTACACCTGTACTGGGGCGTACCAGTCGTATCCCACCACTGATTGCATCACAAACATTTGGTGACAAAATGGCTGAATTTCAGCAGTGCTTTTTTCCATCTGTTCGTTTTAATGGAGGAATGCATGCAATTGCTTTCTGACATCCCTTTTCATGAATGACTTCCCTTTAAAAAAAAACAAAAACCACCCACAATATAGACTGAAAAATACCATTAGAATCAAATATATCAAATAGACTTTTTTTTTAAAAAAAAAAAATCTAAACAGCCTGCACTACAGCTCACTACCAAACTGACTTTCTCCTTAATTCATAGAAGATATATGAATATATGCTAAAAGATACATGAATTAAATGACATTTCACTGTTTCGTTTAATTCATAAGGGCAAAGAGAATTTGCCATGTCACTTCAGTCTGATCGCTTTATGATGATATATAAGTAGGAGAAAAAGTAATCCTGTATTAAATATATTTCTCTAATTTGCACAGATAAGACTCAGTTTAATATAGCAATTAAGGCAGCAGTCTAGAAATAGGAAGACTGTGAGTTCTAGTCCTATTTTAAGCAAGAATCCTGCTGAATGACCTTGGATCAGTCTTTGTCTCTCAATCATAGGAGGAAGGCAATACCAACCCACTTTTGAAAATCTTGCTACGAAAACTTTGGGGATTAATCCAAGCAGTCCCCTGAAGCCTATACTGGTTTAAAGCACAACAGGAACAACAGCAGCAACAAAATTCATACAAATGATGAAACTCCATCATGCAACCATGCCAGTACTTTAAAATCAAGCTGAAATTAAGTCAGAATGTTTCCTCTGTTTTTTCTCTCTTTTTGTGTTCATGTTCATGTGTGAAGATGTGACCAATTGTGACAATCCATTTTTGAGAAGTTGAGACAATGATCATTATAGTAGTCACATGTCTATCATGGGAAGTATCCACTACATCAACACTCATCTTTGCTCTTAATTAACTCTTAAGTAACTCTTAATTATATTTTTCCTCCTCATTCTGTACAATTGCTTTTATTTATTAATATTAATTTATTAATAAAATTTATATGCCGCCCAATCCCGAAGGACTCCGGGATGCCGCCCAATCCTGAAGGACTCAGCGATCATCACCTATCTCTGTGAACCCAAAATGGGTTCAAAACTATCTCAAAATATTTATGGGTTTAAGATTGTATTTTTTTTTTAAAAAAATGGCTATGCTATCAGAAGCACATCTGATATTGTGAAACTGATATCAGTGATGAACCAATCTTATCTTCTTGGAATTTCAGAAGTTCATTAGCAAGTAATGGTTGATCAGCAAGACTGATTTCAGTGACAATTTTAAAATTTAAAGCAATTTTTTGTCTTTGACAAAAGAAGGGGTTCAGTGCCACAACAGAAGGGGTTCTGTTCCAGAAGCTCACTTTGCATTTATAAAGACATTGTAAAATATTAGTTGCCAGGGAGAAAAGTAATATTAAGGGAAGGGAAACCCAATGAGAGTTTAATGTTGCTTGGCAGTATTTCAATATGAGTCAGTATTTTATGTCTGCCAGAGAACTACATTAAGATGATGGAGAAAGTGATATTTTCCTACCTCATCTTTGCAGTAAATGCAACAATCTTACCTTGTGTTCACTACATACAGTACATGTACACGTTAGTTGGCTGCAATTTGAAAAGGATTAAAAACAAACCAGCAAGGTGCATCATATATACCTGCTATCTTGGAGTAATGAGGCTAATGATTAATGACAATTCTCTATGCACCATTTCCATTCACCAATCCCGTCAAAGGGTTTTAAAGGCAGTTGTGTAATTGTCTTCCTGCCGACCTTGGAAGACTGAGAAAAGATAGGATATTTAATGTTCTCTGCAGATGATCAATAGAAAAGTGCAAACATAATAATTTGGTTGCTGCTCTATGACAGTAGCTTGTTGACTGACAAAATCCTCTTATCTCTACTCCAGAAAGGGGAAAATAGTAAAATAGTTCTCCCCATATTCCCAGTCCTTGATACACTATGTGCATTTATTTATTTGTTTGAAAAACAATCCCACGTGTATGAAGAGAAAGTTTCTGGGGATTCAGATTCAGTTTGCATAGTGTTTCCATGTATGCTCATAAGGGATTGGGGAGAATAGAGAGATAGAAACAGAAGAGAACAGAACAGAATAACAGAGTTGGAAGGGACCTTGGAGTTCTTCTAGTCCAACCCCCTGCTTAGGAAGAAAACCCTACACCATTACAGACAAATGGTTATCCAACATCTTCTTTAAAACTTCCAGTGTTGGAGTATTCATAACTTCTAGAGGCAAGTTCCACTGATTAATTGTTCTAACTGTCAGGAAATTTCTCCTTAGTTCTAAGTTGCTTCTCTCCTTGATTAACTAAAGATCCACCCATTGCTTCTTGTCCTGCCCTCAGGTATTTTGGAGAATAGCTTGACTCCCTCTCTTTGAGGTAGCCCCTGAGATATTGGAACACTGCAATCATGTCTCCCCTAGTCCTTTTTTCATTAAACTAAACATACCCAATTCCTGCAACTGTTCTTCATATATTTATGTTAACAGATGTCTAAAGTCCAGAATTTGAATGGTAGGTGAGGCCAAGGTTCAGGGCTCATTAAATATCAGGAGAGAAAATTGGACAATTTTGCAAGGATTATGAAAATGAGTAGAAATTGACCGGAAAAGATTAAGGTTGGATTCGTTTTTAAAGCTGCCTTAGGAAGTCTACTGGAGACCTCTGAGCTGAGTTAATGGGAAGCAGAGTAAGTTCAGAGTTACTGTGGAAGGTAAAATCATCCATTCTGCATCCTTGAAGAATTTGAATATCACACATTTCAAAATGGATGCAGAGTGAATCTAGAAGAAAAATGAGTGGAACCTCAGAAGGCAAAGTTGTGGGAACATCATAGTATGGTGCTGATAGAAGACAATATGAATCATATATCTGTGGTGGTCCTGAACATAGTTCATTACTCATGGGCAACAAACTTCTTCAATGATGGATTTTTCCGAGATCTTCATGGAGTGAACTGGCGACCTTCATCATGCAAGGAAAGTATTACGCCACTGAGTCCATTTTCTTTTAGAAGTTGTCTTTCGTCTCATTTTATTGTAAAGAGATACTTTGTAGCACAAGCATGAAGAAATATAAGAAACAAAAAGGAATAAAAAGAGGTTTACATATTTTATAAAACAGAATAACTTTCAAAGTAACATTAGATTAACACTATAAATTCAATTACTTTATTGAATCATTTTGATAATGATTCAATACCCAAACAATAATCAATAATTGGTGAAAGTAACCAATATAATAACAATCATCAATCAGAACATAATTCTTATGAAATGTATTTATCTATCCTTATGACAAAGAAAGCAAGATTGGATATTTTAAAGCCTTATGTTAATAGAGCCAAGATTTCAGTTATAGTGCATTTGTATCATTACAACAACACTGACTAATTGATATCACACATTATTAAAATGCAAAGTTACTTTTGACATTGATGCATGCTTCCACAACTTTGTACTCTATAGAAAGAATTATGTGTGATTTCCGTTTGAAGAATAAAACATCCTGTTAAACGTTACCATATATAAATATAAGAAGATGGGCCACCCTCCCATATTTGTAGTAGTTAAATTAATGAGGAATTTTATTTTATTCTGGGCACTACATTAGGATATCTACAATAATAAAGTAACCTGATCTACTACTATAAAAAAGTGAAAATACTATTTACAAAGCTCATATGTGTTTCTATGTATGTACAGGATAGCGTAACAAATATAAGAAATCAACCTTATTCTTCCTTACTTTCCTTCCTCACAAGTTTCTTTTCTGCCCTTTTTTTCTTGCACTTGTCATTTTTTCTTTCCTTATCTCATATAGGAATCCTATTATTGCTTCAAATATTTCTCTTCAGATAAATTGATTATTTGTATCTCATTCTTTTAATTTGATATTCTGATCTTGAACCTCACTGCTATATCTGTTCTCTTCTTTATTTTTAGAGACTTCTTTGGGTGAGAAAATCTAAGCACATTATCATTATCTAACTTCAATTTACATTGCGTTTTGCAATTGTAATTTCTGACAAAATGTTCTCTTCTGGTATCACAATAGCTAATAATTCAATGCCTATAAGAATAAGGCAAGGGGAAAGAGGCAACCTGCTCTTGTCCCTATAATATTTTTTTCTGATACAATTCTATGTATCTTGATGTCTTGCTCATTATATTTTTAAATATCCCTGTAAGAAAATTCAAACTGCAATTCATCTTCTTCAAAATCATGACTATGAAAGGCTATTCCACATTTATCTGAACTTTTCTCTGTGAAAAAAAAAATCAGTAGCATTTAAAATATATATTTAATGCTGTCTCTCATGTATCTGTTCAGGTCAAACCCATTCTGGATCTGGATGTATTACATCAGCTAAGCTAGCATTTAACCTATTTGAAGTAAATCTCTAATAGTTCTCTGCAATCAATAAAAAGGTAAACCTAAATGACTTTGGATCATTCTCCTATTTGTAAATCAAAGAGATAAAAGCCTCTTGCCAGGATGACAAAAGTACTTGATGCTATATTTCATTCATTACCTAATTACCTTATTCATTAATGCTCTCATTAAGATATCTTTAAAAGTCTTACATTGCATGAAACCTATCTGGTATAGGGATTTATTCAATTTCATCTTTTTCCCATTGAATCTTTTGTTCCATCTTCTGGTAATTTGGCTTACCAAGGGCTTCCTTTTTTCATGTTTTATTTATATTACTTTCCATTTCCACCAAACAGTGTGAGATCTGGGTTTTAGACAATAAAAATCTGCATGTTTGTTATAACATTCATCACAATACTGTTAAGACTGTAACTATATATCAATATAATTACTATAGTACATAACATCATCATCATCAAATTCTCTCCACATTAACATTTCCTCTTTTTTATAGTTGCTTCTTTCTAACTTCTGTTTCTATTGTCTAACCATTAGTAGAATACATTCCACATCAAGAAATAATCAGTTTCTTCTTTTTCCTTAATAATGAGCGTTAATCTCTCCATTTCTGAGCATTCTAATATTTTCTTAATTACACTCTCATCTGATAGTATTTCATCATTTTCCCATTGTTGCACAAATAAATTCAAGCTGCAGTTAATATATGTAAAACCATGTATTTAGTCTTTTTGTCTTGTAAAATGCCCAACAAAAATATCTCAGGTTTCAGGTCAATACGCTGCTTTATTATTTTTTCCAACCAAGTATGTATTTTCATCCAATTTTTGGGGGGCTTTTGGACCTACTGATTTCCAACATTTAGCAGGGCTTCCTTTTGTTGATTTGTCTATCATGTGATCTTGTCTTCTCTATTCAAAAATTCTTAGATCTTCCCTACACTTGATATCTATTGGCAAAATCAGGAGACTGTAAGTTCTAGTCTTGCCTTAGGCCTGAAAGCCAGCCAGGTGACTTTGGAGGAAGGAGTTTTCCACCTTGAATATTTGTAAAATTAGTAAAGCAGAATAAAATAAATCTAAATATAAAGCTAAACAAATCAGTTCACCATATCTTCTGGAGTAGAAACTATCCAAAATTAAAGTAATAATTCTTTTCTGATGTTCTTTTTCATAACTGATAAGCCAACATTTTTTTCAGGTTTGTTACCTTTCTCAAATATTTCTTTTTGCCAGAATCTATACTTTCATAGGTTTCATTTACTTTCATTAAATATAAGTGATTGCCAATCACTGTACTCTATGCTTTAAATTAAATGTAAGTTCTGTTTATGTCTTAATTGTAATTGTTTCCATTCATTTCTCAATATATTATTTTGTCCCTATATGACTTTCTTTCTTTCTATATCAAAGATATAAACAATTACTTTCCTAGAATCACATTCTGTGGATAGAAGTAGCATCGGCTGTTTCATTTTGTATGAAAATGCTTTGACACGTTGATACTTCCATTTAAAATTTTCCTGTAATAATAGTAGTTCACTCAATCTCCACTTGTTTGAAACAAATGAAGGTTCCTCTGTACAATCTTATAGTAATTCAGTTAAAGACCCTGTGTAAATAAGAACTCATATTTCTATGCTGAGCCATGGTGGTGTAGTGGTTAGAATGCAGTATTGCAGGCTAATTCTGCTGAGTGCCCGCAGCTCTATTCTCCATCCTTCTGAGATCAGTAAAATAAGGACCCAGATTGTTGGGGGCAATATGCTGACTCTGTAAACTGCTTAGAGACAGCTGTGGTATAAAGTGGTATATAAGTCTAAGTGCTATTGTTATTGCTATAAATCTAATAAATAATGAGTTGAACACAACCAAAGCATATCTATGCAATATATTACTTGGACAGCAAAGGTGCCTAACAAGCAAATACTGGAGCGCATAATACCAGGCTATCACTGCAAGCCAAAATCACAAAGCTGTGTCTCAATTATTTGGGCCAATGTATGCAGGGAAATTCACTGGAGAAAACAATTATGTTTGGAAGAGTTAGCAGTAAAAGAAATTCAGGCCTGCCAAAGAACAGAATGGCTGGACACCAGGAAAGCTGACACCAGTCAGAGCATACAACAACTCAAAGAAGTAATGCAAGATCAGAAAATGTGGAGGGACTGGACCCATAGAATCACGAAGAGTCAGACAGAACTGAATGGATAACTACTATTATTATTATTATTTCTTCTTCTTCTTCTTCTTCTTCTTCTTCTTCTTCTTCTTCTTCTTCTTCTTCTTCTTCTTCTTCTTCTCCTCCTCCTCCTCCTCCTCCTCCTCCTCCTCCTCCTCCTCCTCCTCCTCCTCCTCCTCTCCTCTTCCTCCTGTCTGCTTTTTTTGGTAGGATTGAGCATTTTTTAGGTATATAGCAATAGCAGTTAGACTTACATACCGCTTCATAGGGCTTTCAGCCCTCTCTAAGCAGTTTACAGAGTCAGCATATTGCCCTCAACAATCCGGGTCCTCATTTTACCCACCTCGGAAGGATGGAAGGCTGAGTCAACCCTGAGCCGGTGAGATTTGAACAGCCGAACTGCAGAACTGCAGTCAGCTGAAGTAGCCTGCAGTGCTGCATTTAACCACTGCGCCACCTCGGCTCTATATCTGGTCCAATCCTGCAGATTTTCATTTTGTGATAGGTTCTGAGATTTTGTGAATATACATTATGCCTACTAATGAACAAAATTCATTCTGATCCTAATTTATAGGTCCCAAATACAGATATATTAAATTATTTCACTAAGTTGATCGATTAGAAACCAGGCAATATGGTGACTGCGTGAACTGTTAAGAAAGGGCTTTAAAGCTCTGTGAAGTGGTATGTAAGTCTAACTGCTATTGCTACCCTGTTTCCCTGAAAATAAGACCTCCATGAATAATTATAAGCCCAATCTGGCTCTTGAGTGCAAGCACTAAAATAACCCCTCCCTAAAAATATTGCAACCCAGCACAAGTCATGAGGTGACCACACTTGCTGCCTCCTGAACCTAAAAAATAATAAGACACCCCCCCCCCCCCGTATATAAGGCCAAGTGCTTATTTTGGGGGTCAAAAGGCTCTGTCTTATTTTCAGGGAAACACAGTAGTAACTTGGCTATTAAGGGACTCTGGTTTCCCTTTGAATTTGCTCATCAGAAGGTTGCAAAAGGAGATCACCTGACCCCAGAACACTGCATTCCTCATAAATATGACTCAGTTATCAAGTGTCCAAATTTTGATCACATAACCATGGGGATGCTTCAATGGCTGTAGGTGTGAAAAACAGACTTAAGCCACTTTTTTTTCCATGATGTAACTTTAAATAGTCACTAAATGAACTGTTCAAATTAAAGGACTATCTGCAGGGGCCTCAGCAATCTAGTCCTGTGGCAATGCTCATGTTGGGATCTTTCACTTCTAGGATATCAGCCTAATGGCCCCAACATTTTAAAACTGGCGAATATCTTTGAAATATTGAGACTGGGAATAAACCAATTCATAAAATATTACAATGGCAAACCAGTTGCCTCATTTCCAAAATGTTTCTTACCATCATTTTTTCCTCTTCCACCCAGTTGTTTCTATTACCTTTGCATAAGGTAAAGGTAAAGGTTTCCCACATATGTGCTAGTTATTCCTGACTCTAGGGAGCAGTGCTCATCTCAGTTTCAAAGCCAAAGAGCCAGCGCTGTCCAAAGACATTGACCTGGTCATGTGCCCGGCATGACTAAATGCCGAAAGTGCACAGAACACTGTTACTTTCCCACCAAAGGTGGTTCCTATTTTTCTACTTGCATTTTTGCATGCTTTCAAACTGCTAGGACGGCAGAAGCTGGGACAAGTAACGGGACCTCACTCCGTTATGCGGCACTAGGGATTCAAACCACCAAACTGCCGACCTTTCTGATCAACAAGCTCAGCGTCTTAGCCACTGAGCCACCCTTTGACCATGCACCATTACATAGGTTTCTGTTTTCTTTTGTTTTCATGACGGTAAACTTTCAAACTAAGGGATGCAAATAACAATTCATTTATTTTCTGGGGAAACTAATAACATTTCTATAAGCCCTAGAGGCATGAAAAGAAAACACAAAAAATTCCAACAATCCTTTCCAATAGAGTAGTGAGTCAAGCTGGGAGATATTTGTGAATAATGTCTGCTGGATACTATGGACCTATTTTTGATTGTACCACAGTGGTATTTCTTGTCTCTTATCTACCTTAATTTCCTTTACCTACTTAAAAAAAACTAACTGATGCACTTTATACTTTCGAACACATGCAGGCAGTCTTTGCAAAATGACTGTTTACTTATGTCAAGAATTTTAAATGGTGTCTTGTTAACAGAATGTGAAATGAATAAGGTCCTGAATCAACAGAAAGGAGGGGTAAAGAAGATTGTAATTAAAATTGAAATGCAAATATATTTTCTGCTATCTGAGGAATGTTATAATAGTAAAAAAAAAAAAAAAAAAAAAGAACCACACACAACCCTGAGGTGCTAAGACAAGAATGAATTAAGCCACAACTTCTCTTCGTTATTTCCGTACAGGTGTCTTTTGACATTATGCAACATGTTGCATTTGCAGTCATCTGGGAAAATGTGTCATGCTGCGGAAAAGGCAAGCCCAGGATTTAGGTTTTTTTAAAAAAAAAAAAATCTGGTTTTGAAAAAAAAATGAATTGGTAAGAGAATGCCAACAGCCTTGTTCAATGAATAATCAGGAAATATAGATTACAAGAGGAACATGATGTGCACAAAATAGATCACATCCAGTTACAAATCAGGATGCTGGCTGGCTGTCCTCCGTGATGACACACTTGTATATGCAAGCATGCATTTAGTAACCTGGATCAATGAGGTAAAATAAAATCCAATTAAACTGAATGTGGGATGCATTCAGAACCAACCATCTGTTAAATAGGTATCAATTCTGAGTAAACTTCAGAAAATGGGACCCTCGGTAAAGGTTCCCCTTGCAGATATGTGCTAGTTGTTCCCAACTCTCCAGTGCTCATCTCTGTTTCAAAGCCGAAGAGCCAGCGCTGTCCAAAGACATCTCTGTGGTCATGTGGTCGGCATGACTAAACGCTGAAGGTGCACGGAACGCTGTTCCCTTCCCACCAAAGGTGGTCTCTATTTTTCTACTTGCATTTTTACGTGCTTTCGAACTGCTAAGTTGGCAGAAGCTGGGACAAGTAACGGGAGCTCACTCTCACTCTGTTACGCGGGACTAGGGATTCAAACTGCTGAACTGCCGACCTTTCTGATCAACAAGCTCAGTGTCTTAGCCAAGGGGAGGGCAATTAATGTTTCAAAGGGATCGCATGGGAAACTGGGACTGTTTTGGAGGGTTGCTTCCACTACCCTGCCACCCCATTGCCTTCTCCGCTGATGCCCTGCCTCACCAATGCTCTGTGGCTGACACCACCAATGCTACCAGTACTCCCCCCCCCGATGCTGCTGACATTATGGGCCAAGCAGGGACAGCCAAGGCCAGATGTGGCTTGCGGGCCATAAAATGCTCAGGTCTGTTGTAAAGCAATAGGGATAGTTAATCAATGCATTCTTACACATCATTTTGTCAGATATAAGAAGTATCATTCCAAAATAACTATGGTTAAGGTATCAATATTTGCATCTTTTAAGATATTACTAGTTTTGCATATAGCTATCATATAAATCCATTTATACAAAATTATATAGCTATGTTCTTCAAACCATATTTATCTCCAAATGCATACTGTGATCAAATTGTGCTCCAGATTCTATATCTTCTCAATCGGTATTATGAAACTGAAAAAGAAAATGGAAAAGTGATGACACATACATTAAAAAATACATCATACTCTTTCTCTAAAGTTAACACTAATCTACATTATTCCTACAATCTGATATAATTCTATTCAATATTATCTTGCTTTTTTCTTAATTTTTTTCCCCAAAATCTTTTTTTAATTTTTTTACTCTTTAATTCTGTTTTTTTTACAAATATAATAAAGTTACATTTTAAATAGAATTATGAAAACAGGGAAATTACATTCCTATTGGTATACCGGGAAGGTGATTTAGGTTATTTTAAAGTTGATTTCAGAAAGTTTTGACTTCCTCAAACTTCACTAAAAATGTATGAACAATTAAAATAATGTAATTGTTATTGGAATCAAAGAACATACTGTGCTCCTTAGAGTGCTTGGTGGTGATAGCATCCCTTCATTATAAAACCACATCAACAAACCTGAAAGATACAATGTTTCCATGAAAATAAGACCTCCCTGGATAGTAAGCCCAATCGGGATTTTGAGTGCATGCGCTAAAATAAGCCCTCCCCTGAAAATAAGTCCTCCCCAAAAATATTGCAACTCAGCAGCAGCCATGAAGTGACCATGCTCACCACTTCCTGCACCTCAAAAATAATAAGACCTCCCTGAAAATAGGGCCAAGTGCTTATTTCAGGGGTAAAAAAAAATAAGACTGGGTCTTATTTTGCCCTGTCTTATTTTTGGGGAAACACAGTAGGATGTACTGAAAGAGATTAGTTCAAAATGATCCTGCAAATTATGGCAGTTTTGTTGGTCACATTAATCCTCTGTACTACATTGCTATCCAATAAATTAATAATATAATTCGTGGCATGACAAAACCGCGCTCGTCAAAATCGCGGTGATAAAATCGCGGCGCTAAAGCCGTGATGTCAGCACCGTGCGTCATCACCGCCGCGACAACAGCGCGGCAACAGAAGGGCGCTTTAAAACGGCACCGCGGCAGAAAGCCAATTTCAATTAAGGTAAGGGTTAGGATTAGGTTTAGGGGTTTGTTTTAGGATTAGGTTTAGGATTAGGTTTAGGGTTAGGTTTAGGGTTAGGTTTAGGGTTAGGTTTAGGGTTAGGTTTAGGGTTAGGTTTAGGGTTAGGTTTAGGTTTAGGGTTAGGTTTAGCGTTAGGTTTAGTGTTAGGTTTAACTTTAGGGTTAGCGTTAGGGTTAGGTTTAGGGTTAGGTTTAGGGTACTGAGTGCTTGGGAATGCGCGGATTTGCCCTTCGCGATTATGTCATCGCGGTAGGGTCACGTTTTTCCTTAGCACTTAGAACGGCACGAATTAGTCTTCGCGCTTACGTCTCCGCGAATAAGCGCTTCACGGATTTGTGGTGGAACCAATATAATTATATCATTTTCTAAATTTATAATAAAATAGCCCCTTTATCAACCAAATGACCTGGTCTAGTGAAAGCCTAAACTAAGGAGACAATGCCAATATTTGGTTGTGTAGAAGTGACAAGATTAGGTGGATGCCATGGCAAGGATCTTTCAGCCATCACCACATGTATCCTTTGTGCAAGTAACATGAAGAGAATGGATTCCCAAGATGACTCATAATAAATAACAAAAATTAAAATGACACGGAGGTCTAATTTCAGGGCTGCAGCTATTTTCTAGGCCAACTTATATTTTGTAATGTCCATAAGTATAAAACCCCAGTGGGGGGTTGTCATATCTGGGTTTCTCTGCTCCAGACCTGGCCAAAACAGAAGCGCAATCACTCTGGAACTGCGAAACAGAATCATGGTTTATTCAGGCCAGAGCCTCAGCACAAACTGAATCCTGTTAAATGTCATTGTAAAGTCAGCGGTGGGAGCCACTGTGCCCCAGTGTCTTTTGTAGGTGGGGTCCATGCCCTGTCTGCCTGGACATGCTCCCAGCCATTCAACTACCATTCAGTAGCCAACTTTCCAGCTTCAGCCAGCAGTCCTTTCCCAGCAACCAGTCTGCCAGGGCTCCGATCTGTGGTCGGCCGCTGCTCTGTTACAGCCACCGCTCAGCTGGATCTCGACATCCTGGCAAACCACTGCTCAGCTGGGTTGGGCAACTGGAAACGCCACCATCATGTGCTGCCTCCATGTGGTAGGCACTGGAGCCTTCACTGCTGAACAGCTGGTTGGTGGATGGCTCTTGGCCTCTTGGTACACTGCTGACCAGCTATTCCAGGTAGCTGGGAGTTCTGCTGCCATTTGCTGCTGCTGTTTGTTGTGCCATGGCTGCTTTTCCCAAATTCCTCCCCCCCCCCAGGTATGGCAAACCACCGCCGGGGTTTGACAATAAGTAGGTCCTCTCAACTATAAATCTTATGGTTACACGCTTCCTTTGGAGGTAATGCACAACACTGCTGAAAAGCAAAGATGGGTTTACCAGAAACTGCTGTTGTTATTTCTTGTTCCTGTTGATACTCACTTCTAAAAAAGACCCCCTGAGTAAGAAGCAACAAGATAGAAGAGCCAGAAAGCCAGACTGAACAGCACTGAGCAGCAGCAGCAGCTGTTAAATTGCCATCAGCAATGTTGAATCCTATTTGGAAGAATAGAAGGGGAAAATAAAGGTGTAAAAACAGTATACCAGTGCCAAAACATGGGCTGCATAGATGCCCCAAAGGTGCTTTTCCAAAAGGCAACGGGACTTTCTTGGTTTCTCCTTGGAGATGTTTCACTTCTCATCCAAGTATAAATTTCAGTTCAGAACTGTTAGGCAGATAATGCTATACTGATATTTTAAATACTATGTCACAGCCTGAATATATTTCCCTAGAAGTTAGGCACAGCTAAGAAGAGTAATTTGTAAGTTCTCTACATTTTTCTTCTCTGACTATATAGACCAGCAGGGGAAAAATACAAAACACCATCTTAATGTGTTCAAATGTGAATAACATCGTGTTGGTGTGTTTAGCTGCCTATTAAAATTTGCCCAAGTAACAAATTGCAGACATGGGTATATTCTGCACCTGGTACCTATTTCTGAACATGTGTCTAAAGATGGTTTGGCTAAGAGGTCAGGAGTGCAGAGCAGTGGATGAACAGTTGTATGATATAAGAAAAAGGGGGAAAAATAGTAACAAGTGAGCCCATCTTCAACTAGTAGAGAGTAGCAGTAAGTATTTATAGCCAGCAGCACTTATAGTAAAGTATTCAATTGAGTTGGCAAAATGGCATATGAGTAGCAAAATAGCATGTCTCCCAACACAATAATAATGGTAAAAAATCCTGGCAATGAACCTGTTATCACCTGTTAGCAGAAGCAACAGAAAACCTGGAAGACATTCATTGTTGGTATAACCACACATACACAACTGATAGAGATTGAATCTCTTTATGGTTTCTAACAAAATTCTGGGCAACAGAGGACTGGCACGTTCTCAAGGGTTCCACCACAAAACCGCGTTCGACTAAAGCGCGCTCAACGAAACCGCGTAGCTGACGTCATCAACAGGGTGACAACAGCACGGAGACAGAAGCACGCTGTAAACGCTAAACCTAAAATTAACCCCTAAAGCTAAACCTAAACCCCCTAAACCTAATCCTAAACCTAATCCTAAACCTAACCCTAAACCTAACCCTTAACCTAACCCTAACCCTAACCCTAACCCTAACCCTAACCCTAACCCTAACCCTAACCCTAAACCTAAACCTAACCCTTAACCTAATCCTAACCCTTAACCTAACCCTAAAGCTAACCCTAAACCTAACCCTTACCTTAAGTTGAATCGGCTTGCTTTCAAAGCGCTATTTAAAGCGACCTTCTTTCTCTGCACTCACTGTTGTCGCCCTGTTGATGACATCAGCGACGCGGTTTAATCGGGTGCGGCTTAGTCGAGCGCGGTTTTGTCGTGCCACGGTTCTCAAGAACTGTAAGAGACCCAACAAATTTAATAAAGGAGATTATTTGTAGCTCAGGGTTGAAATGAGGAGTCTGGCGGTGATGCCATCTATCCTACATTTTTCTAGTTTACCAAGTAGTAGGTTGTGGTCTACTTTGTTGAATGCCTTGCTGAAGTCTATGTATACTATGCCCATAGCATTTAGTTGGTCTGCAAAACCTCTGCAGAAAACTAACTGAAATGCTGAGATGAAGGACAATATCCAGCTTACATAGGGGAGATACATGTTCTTAGCAAGCTAAGATGGAGTTCAGAAAAATCCAACCCCTGATCATATTATTAAACCACATTATCAATGAAGCATGCTAGATCATATCCATTGCAAAAATTAGATACTTAAAAGATGAACAGCCAAAGATGTCATTAAGCTGCTTCAAAAAATTGTCTCTGGACTCATCCGGAAAGCAATATCTGAAGAGAAGATATTAAAAAAAAATGTTCCTAAGTTATATTAGTGCTAGAGTAAGGAAAATGCAAAGATGGGGCCTTAGCAGCATCTGGAGGGCTACAGTGTTTTATCCCTCATGTACAATAATATAGTGTAGAGCTCATATGGTGAGCACATGTGAATCAGCCATAGGCTTAATTGATTTCATCTGCAAATATTTCCCTGGACTGATGCTGCAATCTGCTGTTTTGTTGGTATAATAAAATACGATGCTTTTAGAAACGACGGCACCATATTACAGAATATTGCATGACCCAAATAGAAAATATTTCATTATCCGACATACCATCGTTTGTACTCTTTGCCATAAAGTGACCTGAAGCAAAGAAGTGATCACTAAGATGCAAATGTTGCAAATCTGTCAGACAAGCGCATGGGAGCACTTTCAAAGAATTCCACTGTGTACAGTAAAAAGGAAATATTACCTTATAGAGCTTTAGTATTCTCAATTATTACTTTGGGCAACTGAGATTTTCAGGGCAATCCTGAACATATGACCAAGAAGCAAGTCTGTTGGTCTTCAGTGAGGCTTACTGCTTTTCGTTGCAAATAATGACAGAAAAACTGCACAACCAACACACATTTGAAAACAGGGAACACTTTTAATGCAATCGTAGGGTTTTTTTTCCCCAAGCTTCCACCAGTAAACTTATTCGCATTGTTTGCACTCTCCTTCCTATATTATACAGAGAAACTTATAAGATTAGTTGAAAATTTAATCATAGCTGCTAAAATGTATATAACATCCTACTGCAACAACAACAAGAACAATGAAAAGCTCAATGGAATCTGGCACATTAGATTTATTTAAACTTAAACATAATTGTATTATGTAGTGTTTTTGTCTAGCAGCCCAATGCAACTCCTAGCAATTAGCATGGAAATCTTCCTGCATTTTGTCCACACAATAGCAAACATTGTGGTAAATTGGATTGACAGAATGTAACCATTGAAAGTCACTTGGTGAGTATCAGGGGTGGGTTTCTCGCCCCATTCCAACCGGTTCGGTTGGAACAGGGCCGGCGGCGTCCTCGTGCACGTGTGCAGTGCACGCATGCGTACTAGCGTCTGTGCAATGCTCCAGCTGCTCCTGGAGGATCGCGCAGGCGCTGTATGCATCGTGCGCATGCGTGGAAGTGCAGAACTCGTCAAAACCGGTTAAGGAGCGCGGGCGGGTGGGCAGGCCCTTCGCCGTTCCCAGAAGTTACTTACTTCCGGGTTCGCCGACCAACCGGTTCGCGGGGACCGCCGCAAACTGGTTGAAACCCACCCCTGGTGAGTAAAATGGTTGAAGGTGATTTTGAAGACTTGTAATCCCCAAAACTTTTAATTGGTACATCATACTGACCTTTAATATTGAATTTTTTGTTGTTGTTGTTAGTTGCAAAGTCATGTCCAACCCATCGCAACCCCATGGACAACATTCTTTACCATGGTTGTAGGTGTGAAAAACAGACATAAGTCACTTTTTTTCAGTGATGTAACTTTAAATGGTCCCCCCCTTTACCATCCCCTGGAGTCCATTTAAGCTCACGCCGATTGCTTTGGTGACTCCATCCAGCCACCTCATTCTCTGTTGTCCCCTTCTTCTTTTGCTCTCAATCTTTCCCAGAATTAGGCTCTTCTCCAGTAAGTCCTTCCTTCTCATTAGGTGGCCAAAGCATTTGAGCTTCATCTTCAGGATCTGGCCTTCTAAAGAGCAGTCGGGGTTGATTTCCTCTAGGACTGACCAGTTTGATTGCCTTGCAGTCCAAGGGACTTGCAAGAGTCTTCTCCAGCACCATAGTTCAAAGGCCTCAATTCTTTGGCACTCAGCCTAATATTATGTTTATTCTCTATCTACTAATTGTCTCTTTCTATCACATCAGAAATAAAACCTGGGAATGAATGTGTGGTCCTGGGAAAACAAAACATACTTTAATATGTGTAGTAGCATATCTGGAGTAAGGCCCATTGAACACCAAGAGGCTTACCGCCAAGAATTCTGTGTGCAATAAGAATGTAAGCAATCATGAGTGATTCTTTGCAGTGGTAAATAATCCTCTTTACACTTTGTTATTTCAAGCAGATGATCAAACCTCCATTGAACAATAAGCCGTTTAATCTGCGAATGGCTTCATTATCAGTAACAGAATTCCCCAACATCCCCGCTCCCCAAAGCAATTATTTTGATGCGTCAGGGCAAAGAGTGGGATAATAAAAGGTCATCAGTTTTGACTTTTTGCTTTGCCAGTATCCAGGAGCAAACTGCAGAGAGTAAGACTGTAACAGGGGTAGGTTTCAAAAATATGAACACTGCATGCGCCCTTCCACTTAGCTCACCTTGATGGAGCTCAGAAACTAGGTCATCGGTGTCAAACTGGATTTCTTTGAGGGCCAGATCAGCTTTGTAGTTCTCCTCTGCAAGCCAGCGAGGTGGGGGGGTGGGTGGGAGATGGAATGGAGGCCCCATGCAGCACCCCTTGCAGGCTGAGAATCAGGTACGCGGTGCCCTCGTACCCCACCCCCTGTTTCAGCCGGCAAAGTGCTTCAGGAGGCTATCCAGGCCAAAAATGGGGCACAGAGAAGCCACACGACCCCCTCATTGCCCATTTAGGTTGCCAGAGGCACCGTGAGCCATTCCTTTGCTATTTCACGGCCAGTCCTATGGGCCAGATTTAAGCATACCTTGAGTTTAACCCCCCCCCCTTGACTTAGGCCATGTTGCCCTGCATAGTACACAGATGAGGAACTATGTGGGAATTTCAGAGCTGATGGCTGAAGGCAAAGTTGAAAACACAACTGTGGGAGAAGGAAAGGTCAAATCAGTTTTGTAACACTAGAAACTCCACAGACATATTTATAAAGAATATCGCATGATTTACAGGAAGAGTTACTTTTTAAAAAATTGCTTATTCGGCTCATGAACTATATAACTTAAAACCTTTGGCCTCTAAAAGATTACTGATAAATAAAGAATACTGGTAAATAAATAAAGTATAGTTTTAGGTGTTGTGAACTTTTTTCCCCACTTGTTTTCTGGTTAATTAACCTTGCTTTATCAAGGAAATGCTATATGGAAATATGGTTCATTATTCTGAGTACTGTTTTGAATGGGAAAAAAAACTAATTATATATAATTAGAAACTCTATGGTAGCCCAATGTATTATGGTTTTGTTGCTGTTGGTTTCTTTACTTGTTTGATTGTGATTGCAGTTTAAAGATGGAAAAAAAACATTTTGGGTGCAATGCAGTTATGGTTTAAATACAATTCTTTGAGGTTTTGGTGGAAAACTAAAATATTTACATAAATTAAACACATTGAAATAAGCAGAACTAAAAGCTGCATAACCTGGGCTGGATTATGTAGCCCATCATAAATAAAGCCATCTGAAATTATTGTGCTATTCTGAATGGGCACCATGCTTTCTGCAAGCTCTCAATCCTTCTAAAAACACCATTGGTTTCTTCCTAGTGGAAATTAGGTGTTTTTAGGAACTGGAATGTTATTTATTTTTTATTTTTTGGTTTTGAGCTGACTTAAATAATTATAATCTTGATTTGGTCTACTGAATCTGATTGCAAAATTACAGACAACTGTTGAATAACAGCAAAGACATTCTGTATATCTTCTGACAGCTAGAGATATGTAATATTCTGAATGTCAACTCACAAAGCATTCCTGGCCTGCTCTCAAGTTGGCATAGGCAAGGGGATGGGAAACTGACAAAGCAGCATGGCAGCCACAAACAGAAGCACATTCCAGGCATATCTTTCTCAAGGCTATCTCCCAGGTTACCCACAGCAGCCAGAGAGGGAGTGATCTCTACAGCCCATGACATGCTCCATTGGACAATGTGATTTATGACACACCTGGGGCACAGGGTGAAACAGGGTCATAATTGGGCTGTAAATTATGTGGGGTCAGAGTTGGCTTCACTTGGGTACTGCATGTTGCTCCTAATAAATAACTGGATTTCTTTTGAAGCTTGGCTCGAGGCTCATGATTCAATTAGGGTATCCATTGGAACCCTGACACTAAACCCCAGATTTGAGTCCTGTCCTGTCCTGTCTTAATGAGAATTTTGGAGTTTTTCTTATCTCCATAATTCCATGGAAGTATTAAATCGATCTACAATGCTGTGTGTTTTATACAGCACATAATATTGCACCAGGGAATAAAATAGTTCCACTTTTGAGCAGAGTACATCTGATTTTATGGGAAAAATCACATAAGGACTTCTTAGCTTAAACAAGTCTATTCTCCTGTAAAGTGCAAGAATCTGAACCCATCCCCAATAGATTGGTGTTTAACTTTGGCTTCAATAAACCTACTTCCTTGCATAAAAATTATCTCATTGCACTTTCCTTAGGATAAGGAATCTTTTACTGACATTAAGTTTATACAGATTGATACAGATTGATACAGCTCAACAGAGTTGGAAGGGTCCTTGTAGGTCATCTAGTCCAATCCCCTGCCCAAGCAGACCCTATACCATTTTTGTCAGATGACAGTCCAGTGTCTTCTTGAAAGCTTCCAGTGATGAAGCTCCCACAACTTCTTTTTTTTTCATAAAAACCTTTTATTTTCCATTTTCATAACATATAATCACATGTATACTATTACATAGCCAATATCATGTTGTGTTAATTAATAATTACATCAGTTCATCTTGCCATCAACTCCCGGGAAAAAAATAAAATAAAAAGAATTATTGGCTCTTCTGCTCTCCATACACCATATTTATGCCTTATCCAATACTTTCTTCTGCCTTCTCCTCCCCTTCCCTACCTCCTTTCTTCCCTCCATCATCCTTTTCTACTCTACTTCCCCATCCTTTCTCCTTCTCCTCTCTCCCCTTTCCACTCCTCCTTATTCTCCTCATCTTCCCCCCCTTGCCCTCTCTCCTATCCCTCTCCACAACTTCTGAAGGTAACTTCTGTTCCATTGGTTGATTGTTCTCACTGTGAGAAAATTTCTCCTTATTCCAGGTGAATCTCTCCTTGTTCAGTTTCCATCCATTATTTCTTGTCCAGTTCTCAGGTGCTTTGGAAAGTAGCTTGACCCCCTTCCTCTCTGTGGCAGCCCTTCAAATATTGGAACATTGCTATCACGTCTCCCCTGGTCCTTATCTTCACTAGAGTAGCCCTCCAGAGAGGGCTGGAGCTTCTGTCTCTGTTTCTGCCAGCCCTAGCGCCGCTGGGCCTGTCACGCTTTTTGCAGCTGCCAATAAAAGAAGGGGTGTGGTAGCTAGGGTTTGCGGGAATACTACCTCTGGACATAAGGGGTGGAACATACATCATAATATAATAAAAATATTATCATTTGCCATCACTGTGGTCAACTGTATTTTTATTCTCTTGTCCAAACTTGGGTTCACATTTATGTCACTAAGGCTAAGAGAGGGCAGGCATAAAAAGTCATCCCAAGAGCTAAAGTTGTTCAGTGTGTTTATCAATTTTCATCTTTTATACCTTCTCACTCTGTGTTCTTGTTCCTGTGATGTTTGGGTGAACATAATTTTCACTCAAGGGGCACTCAAGGAACACTCTTATGCGTGCATCAATATTAAATAAACTAAAGCATCACTAAATAAACAGTGACACAGACTTCATGTATTAGCATTCTACTGCCAATACAAAATTTTAGCAAACCTACTAGAGAGTTTAGTATAACTCTGCCAGCTGAAATATTGTCTTAAAAACAATTTTGTTGAGTTTAATCTTTAGCCCAATTGTTAATCAATCAATCAATCAATCTGTCATCTATCCATCCATCCATCCATCCATCCATCCATCCATCCATCCATCCATCCATCCATCCATCCATCTATCTATCTATCTATCTATCTATCTATCTATCTATCTATCTATCTGTGATTACACAGCATTTCAAGTTTGATTATGCAGCAAAACATTAAACACTGATAAGTATATTAATCTTATGACACACAGAGAGGGGAGGGGTAGGTAGGTTACTCAGTGCAACACTTTAGACTATCACCCATTATTCCTGACTGGTGATTAGGTCAGATTATTCATACACATTAAATTGCACTGGTTACTATCTTTATATCATATATTACCCCTTTAAAAATTGTGCTCAAAAATAAGTCTACTTTGTTTTGTAATGTAATATTTAGAAGGAAGCCATTCTGGCTTAAAATTATTTAAACTTCTATTCTGATGTAAATTATTAAATTTGCCATTGTTGCATATTCTCCAAGTTTTGTTTCCCAGATTGATATTGTCAGCGAAATATTCCTTTTCTAGTATTGGGCCAATTCTGCTCTCACACATCTAATGGATTGTGGCATTTTTAATTTATTTGCTTTGAAAAGATTCCTAGCTAAAGAAATTAAAACAAATCAGAGGCTTCCTTTCACATTTTGTTTTTATGATTGTTTCAATACCTGGTATATATTTTTTTCCAATACTTTGTTCCCTCTTTGTCACATTTCCAACATATTTATAAATTTATGTATTTTTTGCAGTTAAGGATGGAATTACATATTGTTGATAAAATATTTTGTATCAATTTTCTCTTAAGCTGTACCATGGAGTACATTTTGTTGACTCCTTCCATTAATCTTCCCATTGTAATTGTTTCTTTAAAAGTTTTGCATCCAGTATATAGACTTTTATTTATTTTCTCATATTTTAATATCAATTTATACCTTTAGCTCAATAAGCACTCTTGGTTCTCTATTCATTGCTTAAAATCTTGTCAATTGTCTTGAAAACCTTCTTTCTTAAGTTGCTTTTTATTCTCTGGACAGTTTGTAAATACATTAGCTATGGTAAATTTTGACTTTCAAAAATAAGTCTTGCTGAGGCTTCATTCTGACTGAATTTGGGGGTTTAGACAATGGCAAGATTGCTGGATTTATTATTGTTCTAATTATAATAATTTTAATATATATTTTTATCTTCTTTTGTGATCCTGATGTTGTATGTATCTATGGAGTTCATGGGCTAAATCTTGCCCAATTAGTTCTCAGAATCTCCTTTTCAATTCCCACACTATTAGACTAGACTAGACTAGACTAGACTAGACTAGACTAGACTAGACTAGACTAGAATAGAATAACAGAGTTGGAAGGGACTTTAGAAGTGGTGAAATTCATTTTTTTACTACTGGTTCTGTGGGCGTGGCTTGGAGGGGAAGGATACTGCAAAATCTTCATTCCCACTCCACTCTGGGGCCAGCCAGAGGTAGCATTTACCGGTTTTCCAAACTATTCAAAATTTCCACTACTGGTTCTCCAGAACCTGTAAGAACCTGCTGAATTTCACCCCTGGACCTAAGAGGTCTTCTAGTCCAACTCCCTGCTGAGGAAGGAAACCCTATACCATTTCAGACAAATGGTTATCCAATCTCTTCTTAAAATCTTCCAGTGTTTGAGCATTCACAACTCTGGAGGCAAGTGTTCCACTGGTTGTTTTTTTTTTTTTTTAATCTATCGGGAAATTTCTTCTTAGTTATAGGTTGCTTCTCTTCTTGATTAGTTTCCATCCAATATATATTATGCAACATGTGCATAATCTATTAATCCCATGTGCAAAGAGAGTCCGCTCCCTTTGGTGGTACCCAAACATACCCAAGTGTTTGTATATTTTCTCAGACTTTGAAATTGAGACAGTAGCACACATGCTTCTGAAATCTCCAATCCATCACTTTGAAAGAGCAGAGTTAATCTCCTCTCTAATTACAAATTATTCAGACCACTGTCATAGAGCAATCATGTGCTTGGTTTGGAACTGTATATTCATTAAAACAAACACAGCAGAGCCAAGAAAGGCAAGCCACCCCTGAAATCTGAGTGGAGTTCCAATAGAATCTCACATGAAGCATATCAATGATTCCAGCTTGTTAATTCAATCTGTACTAAATCATAATGTCCACTGTTTATTGACATCTCTGGCTCATTCAGTTATAGGAGGATGTTAAGCCTCTGTCTCAAGTCTCATTCCTGAATCACACATATCATGCATTCACAATTATAATATTGAATTTCCTACCTAGTTGTTCTTATTCGAGAATAATTATAGTAACAGAATCAATGAAGTAATTGGTGTTATGAACAACTCCCCATTCATTGATAGAAAAAGTGATTAGACAGTGTTGAAAACTAAGGTACTTTATAAGAAAAAAAAGTTGATGTTTAAGGGGTAAAGGACAAAACAGGATTAAAAAAACAAAACCCTGGGAGATTTTTAACATTTCAACATTTCTCCAAAAGTCAGAGATTCTCTAGCTATGATTGGTGGTCTTTCTTCTAGTTATTCTGAGTACTTTCCCAAGTTTGAACCTGCTGACAATCCTTTTATATTTTGCTTATTAGAATTGGCTCAAGGGAGCCTATTTATGAGTATTATTTATGTATGCCAGATCAGGAAATTTTTAATAGACCATACTATCTCTTGGCTTTCTTTATTTTTTTTCAAATTGTCTCTCCTTCCTCTGCTTAGCATGGTTATATAGAGATTCTTAGCTGTCTCTCTTTTAACTCTGCCACTTCAAGTTTCTAGCAGTCATTCCCCTACATTGATCACATAGTAATTATAATATTACATCCCTTGCAAAATTCTGAGAATAGTATACAGCAGGGGTGTTCAAACTTGGGAACTTTAAGATTTGTGGACTTCAACTCCCAGAATTCTGGGAGTTGAAGTCCACAAGTCCTTAAAGTTCCCAAGATTGGACACCCTGGTATACAGCATGGGTGTCAAACCCGCAGTGTCATGCTGCCGTCACCGTGATATTTTGTAATGTTTTTCACTTTTGGGAGCTGTGGTGGGCGTGCCTGTGTGTGGTGTATCTGGCCCATGGGCTGCCACTCTGACACCCCTGGTATACAGTAACGGGAGACAAAAAAAGATTTTGGCTATAGGGTCACAACATTATTACTACTATTGATAGTCAGCATATGTCCTAAAATGTCAATTTTAATTATACAATCCATACTTCTTCTCTTTTCAAATGTCCTTTAAGCATTCCTATATAGGCACATCCAGAATATCTATTATCAATTGCTTCTAACTACTAATCCCTGTCAATGGTATGGGAAGATATAATTGATAAGAATTTTAATAGGATAAGGACGATTGGAGCCCCTTAGTTGGAACCAACTAAATAATTAACCAGAATAAACAATGCCTTTCTATAGGCCTGAATTCACCCTAAAATGGGATTAAATAATCCATTATTCAAAGGCATTCTGTACTGTTTCCCCAACAATCTTCTCATTTTATGTTATATTGATGCAAATGATGCTTTTCCTCCAACTTTTAAATATTTGTTCATGCATGAAATGGTGTAAAGATGTCATCTATTTATCCTGTTCCAACTTCCAACCATTTCATATGCATCTTACTTGGAGGGAACCAATAAATTGAATCTGACATAAAGTTGCAAGAGAATATTACATCCTATTCCAACATTATAAATAAGAAAGATATTTTGATGAAGCAGTTTTTACATGTCTTGTGCTGATGTTTGCTAAGACATCCAAGTTAGCCATAAAATCTATGATCTAAAGAAGAACACAACTAATTTCTTATGGTAAACTGGCTTTGGATTTTGTTTCTTGGTTACAATTTCCATGGTGCATGATAAATTGCTTTGAAGATCTATCACCTTCTATCTAACTTTCCACTAGATGAATGGGATATTCAACAATACCATCAAAATAATGTTATAATATTCTCCCTAACTCTGTGGGTCTGCCAGGAATGTTTATTGGGAGGGCCCCTCCCCCTCCTAGAAGAATGAAATATTTTGGGAAATATTAAAAAAGGCAAGATATTATATTTCCCTAAGGAGAAATGGAGAAACATGCTCTTAAAAGATAGAAAGCAGATTCAATCCCCCTGCATAAACTGAAACTGTGGAGGCACCTTTAGAAATGAAGATTTGGGAATCCATTCAAGACAGGATATTTTGAAACTCCTTGCAGCAAAGTCTGAACAAAGGCAGAATGGTGGGATTGGTCCTCACTCAAGATCCAACACAAGACAAAGCCATCAAGCCACAATAGGAATTGCCCAACACCCGTTCAGAACATAAGCCCCTTCATTAGCAGTCCAAACTTCAACCAAACTTAGCTCAGTCAAACACTTAGGATTTGCATTTCCTCTTTTGCCTCTAGAGCCAGCTATGACACCTACATAATCTCTACATGACCCCATAGGATCTGACAACAGCCAATAGAATACATGTGTAATGTTCCGGCAATCACTTTGGAAAAACAAATAGAGAGACAGTTTGTTTGATGTAAACTGTCCTTTATCTCCCTCTAGCAAACTTTATCTCCCTCTAGCAAAACTAAGTGTTAACTGGCACTGAATGACAAATGTACAGATGCAACAAATCAAGTTAGTTCTAAACAAGGTTAAACCCACCACCATATATATCCACATCACCCTGCCCAGTTCCACCCACATGCACCACCCCCTTCCTTCCCCCAAGCACATTACATCCAATGAGCAATACTTGCCGCAACCCCACAAGCAGCTTGCCCAATACCCTGCCCAACATAGCAGAAAGCTTGTTAGTTGTAGCCACTCAAGTCCCAGAAGGTATAGATCATGGAGTATTCTGGAAGCACACCGCTGATGACGTGGACTACTCCACACCCACATGTGTTTCAGGTAGGTAAGGCAGAACAGCCCCGCTCCTTGGAAGCAGAGTTCGGAGATTGCTATGGAGCCACGCCGCCGGGTAAGGAGAATCACCGACAAAGAATAAAGGAAGGGAGTGTGTTGGTGGTGTACCAGGAGCGACATCGAGGCAGAGCAATGGCAGCATATCTAAACAGCTGTGGACGAGCTCCCTGGGAATGGTACCCTGAAGGCTGACAACATGTTCTTGTACAGGAACAGGAAGCTCAAGTGCAAAGCCCAAAAGAAGGTATAAAAACACCCCACTCTCAACTCCATTTTGTCAGCTTCATCAATAAACATATTTCCAATCAGGCCTCCATATTTCCAGTGTCTTTCTCCCAAACGTGGAACTGAACAGGTGGATATTTCGTCCCACTCTTTGTAAGAATTTTTTTTTCTTCCTTCACAGAAACTGCATCATGTTGGACCATTTGTGTCAATAAACAAAGGCTCACTACTGAACAATATGCTCATGTTTAGGTCTTTAGATCCTTAGGACATAGACTATTTAAGTATTCCTATCTATAGGAATGAATAGATCATATTGGGGCTGAAAGTTGCTACTTGAAGGCAAGACCAACCATTGGTTTTAAAAGACAAATGTCTTTAGCACACATGAAGTCAACAGAATATTCTAGTGGGTACAAAATTAGGGAGCATGATGTGTTCTTCCATGCTTTATCACTGCTCACCATTCCCTCCATTTCCACAACTTGTCCCGTTTTGCCTGAAAGTAGGTGAATATTTTATACTATAATTGTTGACATTAAATTATGAATATGAACATATGTGCTTCAAATACATTCCTAATCTTGTACAAAAGTTCATCAGATTGAAAAAAAAATCTATAAAAGTAGGCTTAACTAACTTTCAGTTATGTAAGAAGTTAGTGCCATAGAATTTAATGAAAAATAGAGAATAGTGAAAGGTGAACTTTATAGATTAAAATAAATATGTGATGAAATCTCACCACTAAATAATTCTGGTAAGCCAAACAAAGCAAAAAATAAATTGCTAGGTATTGGAGGTGAATGCGAAGCCTCAGATCTGTAATTTTGAATATACAAATATTCATAAAAATCATGCAAAATTCCTCATAGAGTCTTTTTTTTCATCTCTTTGCAAAGAATGGTACCTTTGTTGCTTTTTTTTCACCCTACAGTATATATTTCAGCCATGATATAATGAAAATTTGTGGAATAATTTTGAGCAGATGTACTGCACAACGAAATTGATATACAATATATTTTTTCACCTCAGAAGAAATACTGAAAAAAAAATTAGATTACCAAAAAAGTGATATCACAGTTTTTTGATATGACAAACAACACACTCTCTGTCCCTCTCTCTCTCTCACACACACACACATCTACGTCTATATCTATATCTATGTCAGCATTCCAAATAGCATCCAAAATTAAATTAGAGTCCAAGGCAAAGTATTGCTCAAAGTTCTAATTTATTAAGGAACCATGTTGGCACATCTGGAAAACCTGAATCTGAAAGCTTCCTGGTTTCCACACCCAGTTGAAAGTTCATGAACTTGCCCCCACACCCACAAGTCCAGCACATGGTCCAAACTTCCACTGCCGGTGCTGGCAGGTCCACCCCATTTAGTTCCGGTCAGGTGCAGAGGTGGAGAGCCAAAGGATGATCTTGGATTCTAGAAATGGAATTTTATTTTGGCTACATAGCATTTAACTCCATACCATCCACCCTCCCATTTCCCCACAATAGAACGGCATAGAAGAATATTAGAAAGTGTGGCAGGCCAAAGATCCAAAAGGAATATGGCTGCAGGCCTGACAGTCCCTGTCTCTGTCTCTGTCTCTGTCTCCGTCCGTCCATCCATCCATCCATCCATCCATCCATCCATCCATCCATCCATCCATCTATCTATCTATCTATCTATCTATCTATCTATCTATCTATCTATCTATCATCTATGATGGGATACGACTGGTACGGGCATACTGGTGCCTGCTGGGAGCACAAGGTACCATTCCATTCCGGTACTCCGGATGGCCCACCTGCCCGCTGCCCTCCTTACCTGTATTTGAGCCGATCGGGGCTTTCTTGCAATGCTCACCGGAGCATACGGTGCCTGAGCAACACTCTGCCAAAGAACTGGAGCATCGTGGGCGGTAAGTATGCATGCATGTGTGCTGCGTGTGTGCTGCGCACATGCTGCACACATGCACGTGGTGGATGCTGGGCCCTATTGCAGCATACCAGTTGCAACAGGATATGGAACCTACTGCTGCTATCTATCTATCTATCTATCTATCTATCTATCTATCTATCTATCTATCTATCTATCTACCTACCTACCTACCTACCTACCTACCTACCTACCTACCTACCTACCTATCTACCTACCTACCCACCCACCTACCTTATCTATCTATCTATCTATCTATCTATCTATCTATCTATCTATCTATCTATCTATCTATCTATCTATCTATCCATCCATCCATCCATCCATCCATCCATCCACCCACCCACCCACCCACCCACCCACCTACCTACCTACCTACCTACCAACCTTGTCTGTCTGTCTGTCTACCTACCTACCTACCTACCTACCTTATCTATCTATCTATCTATCTATCTATCTATCTATCTATCTCTCTATCTATCTATCGATCTATCTATCTATCTATCTATCCATCCATCCATCCATCCATCCATCCATCCATCCATCATCTATCTACCTACCTACCTACCTACCTACCTACCTACCTACCTACCTACCTACCTACCTTGTCTGTCTGTCTGTCTGTCTGTCTACCTATCTACCTATCTACATATCTACCTATCTACCTATCTACCTATCTACCTATCTACCTATCTACCTACCTATCTACCTACCTACCTACCTACCTACCTTGTCTGTCTGTCTGTCTGTCTACCTATCTACCTATCTACATATCTACCTACCTATCTACCTACCTACCTACCTACCTACCTACCTACCTACTCGCTCTGTTCTCTCACTGTGAAGACTATTTCCCTGTCAACTTTTAACCATTAGTGCTGAATTGTGCACTGCCAATCTTTTTTATTGACTTTTAACTATTACCTATTTTTGTCATATTTATCTGTAGGTCAACAATTAATATGTTTATGACAAAAGAGAAAGACTACTTTAACCAGCTGACTCACAGGTTTTGCTCTAGGTACAAATAGTGGCCATGGCCTTGACAGCCTTTGCATAGTTACATTTGAGTTACCGTATATACTCAAGTATAAGCCGAGTTTTTCAGCCCACTTTTTGGGCTGAAAAAAGCCGCCTCGGCTTATACTCGAGTCAGTGAAAAATTTGCCCGAAATGGAGGAGAAAAAGGGGTGGGGCCATGCCGCTGGGTGACGCTCGTGAATGGCCCGGCGCCCCTGTGAGTTTCCCCTCCCTCTGTGTCAGTTTGCCGCGCAGCGCGCACCGCACCATCCCCCCTCCTCACGTTCTAATGTAATGCAGGGCTGTCTTACGATTCCCCTTCCTCCCCCTCCTGCCGCTCTGCAACGATGTCCACCTCCTCCTTGTCATGGCAAGCAGCCACATAGTGATGTCCCACCTCCTCTGGTACAGTGATCCAATGATAGGATCACTGTGCATGTGTCATAGGAGGCGGGACATCGCTCCCGCGGCTGCACTGGACATCATCATCACAGCGGGACATCATCATCATGAGGTGAGTGAAGTATTTCATTGAATACACCGGTATTGTGTGATAATAATTTGTTATCCAGAGCAAATTTTTACAATGGCTACTGTATATTTAATGGGCACAGGGCAGGCTGTATATGTTAATTCAATGGACAATGGCATTATTGGTATCTATTTTTATTTTTGAAATTTACCGGTAGCTGCTGCATTTCCCACCCTAGGCTTATACTCGAGTCAATAACTTTTCCAGTTTTTTGTGGTAAAATTCGGGTCGGCCTATACTCGAGTATATACGGGTATATCCATCCTTAAATCAGAAAGCACTGATCATGGTCATTCATGTCTTAGGTCATCTTTCAGATGACTATTCAACGAACTGTACATGAGGGTTCCCTTAAGCACTTGGACAATTCACTGGGACATGCAGTTTTGGAGAAATGATGATAAACCCATATACACATCACTGCTTTATAAGCTGAATTGATTCCTAAGCTTCTGGGCAAAATTCAAGGTGCCTGGCTGCTATCTTTAAAATCATATAGGGCACAGGACCATGCTGAGGGATCATCTATCCATGATACTTTCTTCCCATCCCAATAGATCTGGTATAGTGGGAATTCTTGCTTGTTAGGAATGTAATCTAACAGTTGGGTGGCAATATAGAAACCATGATAGTAATACTGTATCTTTAATTACTGCTGTAAATGTGACTGGTTGCTGTTTCCTCAAGCGGCCATAAGATGGAGCCTGGCTGATTGTTAGATGCTGATTGCTGGATGATGGTTGTAGATGTGTCGTGTATTGCTCAGCGTGAATTGCTGTGAGTTTTGCAACTGTTAGCGACTTTTGTGTATTGAAACTGTTTATAATGATTCTGGGGCTGCGTTTGTTGGATCACCCTGAACTGTTAACGTCGATGACTGACTGTCTTAACCGTGTATGAATTGGACTCTGCATACCTCTATTTCCACAGAAGTATAACACTATCTGTTTTACAATTCAGTGTCTCCGTATGCTAGTTATGTGTTCTTCTACACCACTCTCACTACACTTCTCTGCACATACTCGTTCTCCTAACGGGGAGCTTACCTAACAGTCATTGAAGCAGTTTGACTTATGGAATCCAAGAAGTATAACTTCATTCTCACAGCTCATATGGAACAGGATTTTACCTTGATGGAAATATGGATGATCTTGATCCTCTTTGCTGAAAATTCAAACTAGTTTCTTAGGTATTGGGGCTAAAGTATTGTTGGGTTGCTTCTATTTGACATATTGATAACGGGCCTTGAGCCAGTTTCTTTTGAAATAGATTGCATAATTTGATTTTATTTTGTTTCTGTTTCCTGCCACAGTTTCTCGGGTAGGTATATATAATTTTTTTTTGATAGATAACAGATAGACAATGATGACATAGGAAAGAATGGCTCCAGTCCTGCAGCTTCTACAATTTCTTCAAGTTTTATCATTTTAATATTGAAGTTTCAATAAGCTGGCATGGTCTGAGGCTGCATCTCGAGAAAGAATCTCACAACTCTGTATTGAATTATGTTCAATACTTTTACAGTTTCTTTTTACAAAGAAAAAAAAGAGATTCAAGGGAGGTGGTAGTCGATTAGACTTTGTCCAAACAGATGGCTGATAGTTCTGAATCTGTATGAAATCAGATAATTTTTGCTCAGAAACAACAACTGCAACAAAACAAATAAGCAAACAAACAAACCTTTGCCTGATGTATTTCTTCATACTGAATAGGAATTGTTTCTCTTGTATCACAGGGTTTTTTTTAGCAGCAATGAGAACGGAGAAGGAATAGTCTTGTTTTTCTAAGGCATTAGATGATTTATTTTTCTATTAAAGAATATTTACAATATTTGGTTATATTTCTAATTTGGCATGTGAGACATTTTGTTTAGAAACATTTTAAAATCAATCAACTCATTCTAGTGATGGCCCCAAGTCAGTTATATCAAAATAACAGAGTTGCAAAAGACCTTAGAGATACAATACAATACAATACAACACAACACAACACAACACAACACAATACAATACAATAGCAAAGTTGGAAGGGACCTTGGAGGTCTTCTAATCCAACCCCCTGCCTAGGCAGGAAACCCTATACCATTTCAGACAAATGGCTATCCAACATCTTCTTAAAGACTTCCAGTGTTGGGCCATTCACAACTTCTGGAGGCAAGCTGTTCCACTGATTAATTGTTCTAACTGTCAGGAAATTTCTCTTCAGTTCTAAGTTGCTTCTCTCCTTGATTAGTCTCCACCCATTGCTTCTTGTTCTACCCTCAGGTGCCTTGGAAAATAGTTTGACTCCCTCTTCTTTGTGGCAACCCCTGAGATATTGGAACATTGCTATCATCTCTCCCCTAGTCCTTCTTTCTATTAAAATCTTCTAGTCCAACCACCTGCTCAAACAGGAAATGATAAACCAGTGGTAATCAACCTGGTCCCTACTGCCCACTAGTGGGCGTTCCAGCTTTCATGGGGTGGGGGTTTGCTGTAACTCTGCTTTATAAATGTTATACAGTAAAGTTACTTCCCTACTTTATAAATCACCATTACTGTGGAACTGGTGGGCGGTCAGAACATTTTCCTACTAACAGGGATACAAAAGTGGGCGGTAGGTATAAAAAGGTTGACTACCCCTGCCCTAAACTGTTTCAGGACAAATGTTGTCCAATCTCTCTTAAAAACCTCCATTGTTGGAGTGCCTAGAGGTAATTCTTCCACTGATTAATTACTATTAAAAGACATTCTCAGCTCTGTAGAATGTTTTTTTCCCCAGATATCTTGAATCCTTTTATAAACAAGTTTGTTGTGATCAAACTTGTGATCAAAATTCTACTTACTCCTGCTAAGTCCTCAGTCATACATTTCTTCTTTCTCCAGGAATCCATGGAGAAAGGATCTGTTGCATGCACAACATTAAACCCATTTAATTTTTTTTTTAAAAAAAATCTGACTTTTATAAATCTAACAAAGGAAAACATATGTAGCTCAGGGTTGAACTGTGCAGTCCTTAGTGCTCTCTGTGCTTGGCTGTTTGTTTGCAGATGTTCCTTACCTAACTAGGTAACATCATCAATGCTGACTGCACACTGACGTTGTTACCTAGATGAGTAATGACACATCTACAGGCAAGCAAGATTAGAGACCACTAAGGACTCCACATTTAATGTAGAGTCCTTGGTGGTCCACAATTTTGAAGTAAAAGGAAAATTTGTCTGCCTCACAGATATCTTGATTAAAAGAAGAATATTCTACCTCTTTACATGCAGTTGGCAGAAATCCAGCTTGTGACTCCAAGCTAAACTCAGGTTCATAATGGAAGCTCACTCTACTCTATTCATCCCCAGTGAAACTAGTTGTAGCTGAATGTAAACTTGATATATTTTTCAATGGGAGCATACCCTGTATGCCTTCCCTGTTAAACTAGCAGCCCACAGGCTGGATGGTAACTCACAGGCCCTGCCCAGCCTGGCTTCACAAAGGCAAAAAATGTCATGGTACATCACAATTTGTTACATGACGTGAACAGGGTTTGGCACCATTGCTCTATGCTTATCAAATAGTTCAGGCAGCCAGTTGTCAATACAATAAATAGCAGAGTTGGAAGGGACCTTGGAGATCTTCTCTCTCTCTCTCTCTCTCTTCCCTCCTCTCTCTCATCTCTCATCCTCTCTCTCTCTCTCTCTCTCTCTCTCCTCTCTCCCTCCCTCCCTCCCTCCCTCCTCCTCCCTCCCTCTCTCTGTCTCAAAGGGAAGAGCTTTTGTGGTTGTGGGTTTATTTGAAGGGGTATTATCACCTTGATTCTAGAATAAATTACAGAAAATGAAGTAAAAATAGTCAGACAAATGAAATGCATACAACATATTTGGGCATTTTTCAGCCACATTATTACCTTTGTACAACACAAATAGCGCAATTAATGAACAGAATCAACCAGGATCTAGACTTTGGAAAAGAGTTCAGGGAAGAACAACAAAAATGATTATGGGCCTAGACACTGAAACAAATCCAGGAACTGGATATACCTAATCTAGTGAAAATAAGGACCAGGGGGTGATAGTATAATTCTTTGAAGAGTGGCCACAAGGAAGAGGGGTCCAAATTATTTATCAAAGCACCCGTAGGGCAGGACACAAAACAATGGATGAAACTAACTAAGGAGAGAAGCAACCTAAAACTAAGTGAAAATTTGTAACAGTGAGAATAATAAACCAGTGGAACAAATTGCCTTCAGAAGTTACAGGTGCCCTATTATTGGAGGCTTTAAGAAAAGACTGGACAGCCATTTCTCAGAAATAATGTAGATCTTCTGCAAGAGCAGTAGGTTATACTGTAGGAAGTTATCATCCAGCCCTCTCCCACAAAAATGAAATATCCTAGGAAATATTGAAAAGGCAGAACATTTCTCTGGATGTGAAAAGAAAGAAACATGTTTGAAAAGACAGAATAGCTGCCTGTAGCTTCCTGCCCATCCCCACTTTGTCAATGAGCCATTAAGAAGGCCAAGCTAGTCCACTTTCCATAATAAAGACTTCCTCCACTTCAGCTGCAGGGGGATGGGATTAAAGCATGATAATATTGCCCCAACTGGACCACATGGCATCTGAGAACTCAACCAAACCTGGATTCAAAACACAGCCTAGAGAGTTGCCCCTGCGGTGGGCCCATGGGAGTCTGACAACCAATCAGAATACATTTCTTACACAGGAACAGGAAACAGAGAGGTGGGACTGAACAGGTGATAAAAAGCCTAGCAAGCCCCTCCTCAGCCCTTCTCTTCTTCTCCACCAACATTGAAGCATGTGATCACCTTTTCTATTCAGGACTCAAACCATGCGACCCTGTCCACCAATTAACCATCTTTCCAAGCAGCCTCCATGTCTCCAGTGTCTTTTTCCCCACTTGGAGCCGAACCCAGAAGGACATTTATTTCATCAGTACAAGTGACCTCCTAGTCCCTTTCACTCCGTTACTGTTACCTGCATTCATTGTCTCAACAGTAAGCCAGCCCATAAACAAACAAACCAAATTAACTGAGCTATGAGGACATCATACTACCTGTATATACTGTATTCATTCTACCAACATAGGAATTATCAGCTCAATTCAAAAATACTGCACCTTCTATAGAGAAATGAATAAACATGTAGGGGCATGAAACCAGAATGATAGGCAAAAATTTTGGAAATGTCAATGATTTGCAAGGTAGAGCAGATTATGGAATTGCAGTAGAGAAAGAGTGTTATGGAAGTTAAACTAGAGATACCATAATTTTAGAGGGGGAGCAGAGCCATGTGAAGTTAAAAAAAAGGAAAAAAAACACCTCTAAGGTGGATGGGCAAAAGGGTTATTAGGAAATGAAAGATGATGTAAACTGGTTTGAGAAAGTGATACTGCAAGAAATAGTAGATAGGACCAGGTGGCCAAAAACAAGTAGTAGGGTACACGGTTTATATACTTGATTCACAACAAAATTACACATAAACACAGGGACAGTGTATAATGGATTTATAGTGTTTATATATACTTATACATATACCATATTTTTGGGAGTATAAGACACACCTTTTTCCCTCAAAAAAGAGCTGAAAATCTGGGTGTGTCATACACTGAATACAGCATTTTTTGCCTCCTTAAACCACGCCCCCCTTCACCAAAATGGCCGTGCATAGCTTGTAGGAGGCTTTCAGAGAGCTCCTGGGGGTTGGAAAGGGCAGAAATGAGCAAAAGATGGGCCATTTGTTTGCTCAATTTTGCTGCTCCAGCCCCCAGGAGCACTCTATAAGCTTCCTAAAGGCTATCCATGCCCCTTTTTTTGGCAAAAAATGGACACATTTTTGCAAAAACTGGACCATTTTTGCTCATTTTTGGCCCCCTCACCTCCCCCCCCCAAGAGCACTCTAGAAGCCTCCTAAGAGCTATTCATGCCCTTTTTTTGAAGAAAAAAAAAAGGCCCGTTTTCGCAAGGTTTGCAGAATGCAAAAAACCTTTTTTTTAAAAAATTGCCTCTTCAAAACCTTGGTGTGTCTGGTGCATCTTACACTCTGAAAAATATGGTACATACTCTATAATGGAAGAGATTGAGCAAAATTAAGCACAAGCCTTAATGAGAAATGTTGATCTACAAACAAATATGCCAAGGAAGAATTGATCTGACAGTGGCTAATGACAACTTGCAACTGAGAAGAAAGAGCCAAGACTAATTTTATGTCTCTTTGTAGTGCATCCAAATTCACGCAGTCTAGAAAAAGGATAGGACTGGAAAGAAGAAAAAAAGAAATCCATTAGAAATACCAGGGGTATCAAATTCAATTCCATTGAGGTCTGCATCAGGATTGTGTTTGACCTCGGGGGACTGGGGTGGGCAGGATGGGCGTGGCCAGCTCGACATAACTTTTGTTGGGGATGCCTTTGGGGGCCCAAGTGCTCTGCCAGTGAAAATGGGCTACTGAGTTCCGTTTCTGGCTGTCACAGCTTCCTACAACTCTCTGCCAGCAAAAATGGAGCCCAGGAGGGCCACACGCAGTCCTCACGAGCTCTGTTTTCAGCTGAGATGGCCTCCAGTTTTGCTGGCAGAAGCACCGTGGGCTGGTCCTTCACTGTTTCCAGGGTGGCCCTATGGGCCAGATATAAGCATCCCGCGTGCCGGATCTCATCCCTCCAGGCCTTGAGTTCGACACCCCTGCTCTGTGCTATTTTACCAGCACATATCATAACCAGGAAGAAGATAATCATGCCTTGTTAAGCTTTACTGTTTATAGTTCCAAATTTTCTTGATATTGTATATACAGTATGTGTGTGTATGCAGAGACTGCATGCATATTTCATATGGGCCAGAAATATGTACCAATTTCATTGAAGATCAGATCAGCACCACAATCTTATTCAAATTATGGACATATTTGTAGCTATTGCATGCATGGCATGCATATGAATCTCAGTATATCAGAAAATCCAAGACAAGTTGAACAGCCTATTAAATTTGAACTGAACCTATATATAAATGTTATAGATTGAAGTAGGGTTACGCTTCCTCACAATTCTTCTAAACATATTGTTTTGTATGAATTGGAGTAAAGGAAAATTGTGCATAATGTAAGGAGATATATTAGATATCACCCAGTGTATTTCATTTCCTAAATCCTCCCTAGTGTTGCCTCTCTCCTTGTCTCTCTCCTTCCCTCCCTCCCTTCTCCCCTCTCTCCCTTTCTTCTCTACTTCCCCCCCCCCGACTCTTTCTGTCTCTCCTTTAAATGCTCTTTCCAATTCCTGCCACAATTTCACGATGATGCCCTCACTCTTAGGCTTTTCACAGTTTGTACATTAAAATGTTTAGATCTCTTACTCACTAATACTGTATTCCCATATTGCTAATATTATTTTCTCCCCTCCTTCTCTTTCTCCTCCTCCCCTCATATCAGAATCTTTCTGCTAACAAATGCTGCTATTTGGACAGAGAAGCCTGCAACAGCACCAGCCTAATTATGAAAAGACACCAGAGCACAGTGAGGAGAAATTCATATCTTCCTTCTTCCATCAACATTTATGTGAACTGTGTGGGTGTCACAGAACTCTATAAAATCTCCAGAAAAATCCAATATTTGTTCTCTTCAAGCAGTGTTTAATGCCTGCCTTGGGATCACAAAAGGTGATTACTAGACAGGGCATAATTCAGCTTTCACCTTAAATATATCAATGCCATTTCTAAAGAGTGAAAAAAAAACCTCTTCTCTCTTCTCTTCTCTTCTTCTCCTCTCCTCTTCTCCCTTCTCCCTTCTGCCTTCTCTTCCTTTCCCTTCCCTTCTTTTTCTTCCTTAGCTAAAATATACTAAGTTGAAAAAAAGTAACATATATTTCAAATAAACAATTGTCTCTTTTTTTGCCCTACCTTCCTTACTTGACATGAAATTTCAGTTGTATTTATCCCAGAGGTGGCATTCAGCAGGTTCTGACCAGTACTGGGGAACCAGTAGCACAAACTTTGACTGGTTTGGAGAACTGGTAAATACCACCTCTGACTAGCCCCAGCCCCCATCTATTTTCTGCCCCCGAGTCCCAGCTGATTGGGAGGAAAAGGGGATTCTGCAGTAACCTCTCCCTGGAGTAGGGAGGGAATGGAGATTTTGCAGTAACCTTCCCCTGGAGTGGGGAGGGAATGGAGATTTTACAGTATCCTTCCCCTGCCATGCCCACCAAGCTACGCCACATCCACCAAGCCATGCACACAGAACCAGTAGTAAACATTTTTGAATCCCACTACTGATTTATCCCTCTCTATCTCAAAGTTAAGGTCAGCCTTCAAGTGTCACCCAAACTTATAAGGACCTAGCTTACTTCATGCTAAAATATGAATTATCTTTTGGTAGTAGCTTACTGCTATATTTATCTATAGATTTGCTATGTAATGTTCAGACTATGATTTGATAAAAAATTAATTGTGATAATATAAGAATTGCATGGAAGGCATGACAGAGTAAAAAAACCTGCCTCATTTCTGGTCAGCAAAATTAATGACTGTTCATGGATATCGCTGTGACTCTTCATCTATGAAGCTACAAAAAAATGCTGAGAAATATAGCAAGTCCCATACCGTGTGGCTGCATGAGTCAAGTACTGGGCACTGAGGGTAAGCTCACTTTCATATTTTTCCTTTTAATATCCAATAACTTCATCTTTTCACACTGCAATGTTGTTCCTTTCCAGGCTGATTGTCTGAGCTGCTACACCAGTTAATAAGCTAGCTGCCTAGCAAAGCAAAACATACAGAGGGAAGCCTCTGCTGTGTCAGCACATATTGCCCATGCTATCATCCCCAGAATCAGCTCCACACAACCTTATCGGGTGGCATAAATTCCAACAAAGTGGCTCAGCCACATATTCACCCACCACCACCACCACTACCACAAGGCAGAATGATTTCTTTCGGCTTTTCTCAATTTACATTAGATGATCTTATTCCAAATACAGTAGAATAGGAAATGTCTGTGGAGATTCTCAGTCATCGAGGTCATGACTGTGCTTTTTTCAAGAGCAAACTGGACTTTCTGGTTTTCTTTGAAGATGTTTCGCTTCTCATCCAAGAAGCTTCTTCAGCTCTGACCGGATGGTGGGAAATAGAAGGATTTATCCTTCTTGCAGACAGCTGGTCGTTTTCATTCTTTTAGTGAGTCCTTAAGGCCACCTGGAGATTTATCTGTGTCCTCAGGGTCACCCCAGTAATGCAAATGGGTGTGGTACCTTCTTGGAAATATTGAAAAGACTGTGTTGTAGATTGGGGGTAGATTATGTCATACCCCTCCCTCTCTGTTGAGAGAGGGCTGTTCAGTTTTGAAGTAGAGGGCCTTTATGACCCCTATTTCAAACCAGTGGTCCACTCTGTCCAAAATGTGGACTTTGTTTCCTTCAAAAGAATGGTCTTTTTTTCTTTTAAATGCAGATGGACTGCTAAATCTAGTCCCAGTGGGTTTGCTATCTTATGTTGTGGCATATGTTTGTGAAGTGGTTGTTTTGTTTCCCCAATGTACAGATCTGCACATGGTTAAATAGGAATTCCATTTCTGTTAGTCTTTCCCAAATTTGCAATTTGCCCATAACATTGGTCATATTTTGGGGGGGAATTCTGGAATTGTGATCTCAATTAACAGACTAACAGATTTTTGTAAAGTGAAGGTTCTCTAGTCCACCCCTCTGCTAAAGCAACAGGCCCTATAATATTCCAGACAAGTGGCTATCCAGCCTCTTCTCAAAAGTCTCCAGTGATGAAGCACCCACAACTTCTGAAGATATGCTGTTATCTTGTCTTGCCTTCTAGTGTTTGGAAAACAACTTGACCCCCTCTACTTTGTTGCAGCCCCTCAAATATTTGAACACTGCTATAATGTTACCCTTATTCCTTTCACTAGACTAGATATTATTAACAGGGACCACCAATTTAGGGTGGAATTTATGAATTCTGCAAAATCCAACAACCAAAACTGGATGTTGAGGTTCCTTTTGCAGAAATGCCATCATTTCAAACTGTTTTGGAAAGGCGTGTTAAATTTCTTAGTATAGTGTCCATGGAGCTTCTCAGTCATCCTGGTCATGGTGTTCAAAAGGTGCTTTTTTTCCCAAAAGACTGTCCGTCCATCCCCGCCAAAACATTTTGTTTCTCATCCAAGAAACTTCTTGCACTGAAGCAGTTTCTTGTATGAGAAGCAAAATGCTTTCAAAGGAGAAAACAAACCAAAAACAAGAAAGCCCTTTGGAAAAAGTACCTTTGGGACTTCCATAGTATAATATTTCCCTCTCCCCTTAAAAGAAACCCTTTTATCTAAATAAAGTTCTTGATAATTGAGATTTAGTTCAGCTCTTTTCCATTCTGGGAAATTTGGTGATTTGTTTTTGTTTTACTTTCTCATTTAAGAGGTGGTTTTTTTAATGGCTCTCCAGTGAGAATGGCTGAGTCTTACCAAAAAAAAAATAGGGATGGTAGAGCTGTTTTATTCAATATTGTTTCACAGCTGGCAGTCACTCTTGCTTTAATATTGAAAAACAATTTTATGAGTTTGTTTATTTTGATAGCAAAACCACAGTGTGCCTCGAGAACCTACAGTTTTTGTAAAAGTGTTTTTTTTTTAAAAAAAAAAAGAATCTAAGCATTCAAAATATCTCAAGAATTAAGCCAGCTCAGAGGGCATAGGATCTGGCTCACTGATGGGATATGCCTATAAAAATGGAATAGAATGGATAGTCAAGAGGAGAACAGGAATAGTCCATATACAATGTTGTCAGATAAGAGTAGAGTACAGTAGAGTGGGGTATTGTAGGGTAGAGTAGGGCAGGGCAGGGCAAGGTAGGGTAATGTAGGATAGAATAAAATAGAATAAGAGTAGAGTAGGGTAGAGTAGAGTAGAGAGTAGAGAGTAGAGAGTAGAGAGTAGAGAGTAGAGTAGAGTAGAGTAGAGTAGAGTAGAGTAGAACAGAACAGAACAGAACAGAACAGAACAGAAAGAATAAGAATAAGAATAGAGTAGGGTGGAGTAGAGTAGAATAGAACAGAATAGAATAAGAATAGAGTAGAGTAGAGTAGAACAGAACAGAACAGAACAGAACAGAACAGAATAGAATAGAATAAAATTTGAACAAGTGGGGATACAAATGTGGACACACAAAGAATTTGTGTCTGGTACAGAAGCTCTAAGTGTACCATAAAAGCAACAAAGTAATATAATCATAAGATACCAATGGAGAAATGTAGTACAAAAGATTATAGTAATAAAAATCAGTGTGAAAGTGTCTTGTTGATTAAAAAAATGCATCTTAACAAGAGGGAAAATCATGATTGGCACTGGAGTGAACTTACATGCTTGATATGCCTATATATGCATATTACATGCATAATACACTGATGACATTTTCAAAGGGCATTTTGGTCTTCTGCCTGATCCAGTGCAGATACAGTCAGTGTAATTTGTTTGGGGGGGGGTTGTGTGTGTCTGCATGCGCACACCCGTGTATTGTGTATTTTATACAAAGTAGCAAAGGCTACCCAGATGCACTTCATTCTCTGCATCTCCTTCTCCTTCATCATTTTTGTACATACACTGAAATTTCCAGGGTTATCATGAATAGCTTCATGTGCACATTTGGTAAAGGGTAATTGTCCTTAATATAATGCTCCTTGAATTGCTCTCCAGGGGCTTTATAACCCTTTCTATATAAGTAAGTAATCATACATAAACATGAGAGATGTATTTCATTTGGTTTTAACTATATTATATATCATGTTAGGCATGGCATCCTCTGAGTACTTTCCAGTTTCCACAATTCCATGGATTCCATTTATCTATCCAACTCTCTCTCTCATCTATCTATCAACACACACATTTTCTGGTCAATTAATTTCATCTATATAGATTTAAGGAGATAAAATTTAAAATTATACAAGATTAAAGTCGCATTCTGGTGTATTTCTTGTATGTGTGTGTGTGTGTGTGTGTGTGTGTGTAAATAACAAGCTCAGTGCAATTAATTTCTGAATAAATCTACATTAGATCATCTTGCACAATTAAATACTCAGTAATTTCCCTTTGATTCCTGGTCCAAACATCTTGGTCTCAGATTATCTTGCTGAAATTGTAATGACTTCCAGTGAAATCAAATTCTAATTAACTTGTGTCTCACTGTTTTGAACATAAGGTAGTCAACTAGAATTCCATAGATACTAATAATAATAATGATTACATTTAGCATTCACATTCATTTGAGTGTTCAAGGTATTTCTCTATATGAAGAGTTTCTCCCGCTGCATAAAACAGACATCTGTAAAAGTTGGACTGTGGAAATGAACAGAGGAATGTGCTGGCATCCATTGTGACTTTCCAAATCTACTCTATCCATGGGCAGAATCTGATGATAAGACAGGGACAACACCTTTAAGAATCAACTGATGTGAATGATTTTCTTGACTCTGAGAAATTGGATAATATGTGCTCTACACCCTGTGGATTAGCTAGATGCACCTCTGGTTCCTTCAGAGGATCCAAATTTAAAGGTGACGATTGCTTCTTCAAAGGAAGAATTTCTCTGTGTAACCTTGCAAAAATGTTAGAGACTACTTCTCTGTGTGCTTCTTGTCTGAACTAACTCTCCAGTGGACACATAGATTTTTGTTGTTGTTGTTGTTTTTAGAACAGGTAGACAACTTGGGCAGAGGCTGTGACTTTACATTCCTTAGTGTTCCTGCCCTCATCCCCATGCATTTGGATTATTGTGAGGGGCTGCATTTGCGGTTTCCTTGAAAACTATCCAAACATTTCTATTGTTGTAAATTATAGTATCCTGTTTGCTGACAGGTGAGACCTACTTCAATGGCACAACATCAACACAACAGGCGCTGCCCTGGACACCAATATAGTTCCAAGTCCAATTCAAGTGTTGTGGCCTGCCAGTGGCCAGTGGAGCTTGCAGCAGATTCGGACAGTGAGGAGGTGGGGGAGGAACATGGATCAGTCCTGGAGTCCTGGAGTCTGACAAGGGCTCTGTGTCTTCTATTGGACTAATACACACCTTTTAAAGATAAATAAACATAAATGAGGTTAGGTTTAAGATGGTGACAAATCCCAAGTAGACCAATGAGTTTACATGGCTAAGAATGGACTCAAACAGGGATATTGCTGCTTCTTCTCCGACACATTTTCACTTATCATATGTGTGCTCATACACCTCCCTTTCACAAGCAATGGGATAAATGTTACGCCAGATTCTCACTGTACTGTACCATTTTGGTGAATGAGCAAGCCATTCTAACTACTCCCCTTCATCACTCGGGGCTAAAACAGCAATGCCATTTAAAAAAAAGTGTTTGCATTACAAGGAAGAAGAGATTTTGCTTCAGTCATATTTAAAGCCATTCTATTAAAATAATAATAATAATAATAAAAAACCTGAATAATTAGTTCTATATTTTAGCCATGACATTTACCTGTGTTGATCTGTGTTTGCATGTATATTTAAATATGTGGTTTTGGGAGGTACAGTAAGAGAGGGAAAGAGAGTCAGACAGTCAGAGAAATGGAGTACAATAATTCATCAAATATTCTCTATGTTGCTTTTTTCCTTTTTTCCAAGATTTGGAATAAAGAGCTCTGATTGTTCTTATACCTCTCTCTACTGCTGTTGAATAATCAGATGCACTTGCATTTACTGCAGTTACAAAGTACATTATTTGGAAATATTTAAGGACCCCTCATCGCCTTCCTTTTATCTTTGTCTTCCCTGATTTAAACTCTTTTCATATTCTGCAACAAGTCAACATCCCCCCCCCCCCCCAGTTCTCTGCATCGCCCTTGTTAGCAAACACATATATACCAGAGGCTGGCTTGAAATAAGCTTGATAACAAGGCATACTTCATTGATCTCGGCTTGAATTTAAATGTTAAGCCTCCTTGCTCCTGAAAAGTGTGTGTACAAGTGGGGTGGGGGGAAGAAAAGAGAGAGAGAGGGCAGTGGAAATGCTTCATTTCTTTGCAGTAAAATTGTTTAAAAGCCCAGCGTCCACTTTACTGTATTAAACAATTTTGTTTTATGGTGCATAATGGCTTAAGGAAAGGGGGGGACCCAGCAAGAAGATCTATTTAAGAGTTTCTTCTGTAGCTAAGCTGAGTAGTCACAAAACATTTCTCAGCATTCTGGCACCTGCATGAGGCCGTGACTTATGAATATGCTAATGAATCTACAACCAGAACTGGCACTGGTTCAGCCTTTGCACTCAATTAGTCTGCGAGCTACTAGGAGCTTTAGGAAACCTAATATACAAAGTTATCTTTAAAGTGATTTGTTTAATTCCAGATCTGCGCCGCTTTAAGAGGAAGAGAGACAGGGAGAAAGGGGAAGGAAGAAAGAAAAACAAAAACCCAAATCCCTTCCTTAAATATATTAATTGCATTTGAGCGGAGGTTGAAACACAACCTGGAAGAAGGTAACGGTTAACCAATTCTGTACTGTTGCTCTTACTACATCGGCTTCCTCAGGAGATCATCAGGAGCACAGCTTGATTAAAGGGATATTTCACATGAAACTGTTGGAAGAAATATCCATCTGGTTCAGTTCCAAGCCAGGAGATAAAATGGAGGCTGGAGGCTGATTGGAAAGAGGATCCATTTATTGATGAAGCAGATGCACACGGTTAGTTCTGGGCATCTGATCACATGGAGTTGAGAGTGAGGGGTTTTTAAATCTTCTCTTGGGCTTTGCACTTGAACTTCCTGTTCCTGTGCAAGAGCATGTATTTCTATTGGCTGCTGTAGGGGTCATAGCTGGCTCAATAGGTTGTCTGAACTAAATTTGGTTGAAGTTTGGTCTGCTCTGAAAAGATGCAATGAAAGAGCTTGTGTTCTGTGAAAAAGTGTTAGGCAATTCCTATTATGGCTTAATGGCTTTGTCCTGGTTTGGATCTTGAATAAGGGCTATTTGCTTATGGATAGAGCTAACTAGATACTTGGCTTCTTTCAATAAGCTCTTTATCTTTTAAGTGCTAACATCTGCTGAGGGCTATTAAGAAAGGTGGGAGCTGCTTTTTGTCTGGAAAAAATGTTTCTCCTTTAGGGAAATATAATATTCTGTCTTTTTTTAAAAAAATATTTTCCTAAATATTTCATTCTTCTAGAACATGGGTGGGTGCTAACTTTCTACAAAACCAAGAAAGAAATTAAAACAAACGGTACTAAATGAACAAGACAGATTCTTTTTACTCATCACAATTATCTCTTGTCTTGAACCTCTGGCATTGCCTGCTCCTTGTGAAAAGAACTTTACCTATAATATATTAATTTCAGGGAAAAATGGCTGATAAATACATGCAGTTTCATAGCTTAATACTGTAGCTGCAAAAAAAAATCCTCAGAAAAACACTACGTTCGGTGCAGTGGTGGGTTTCAAAAATTGTTCGAACCTACTCTGTGGGTGTGGCCTCCTTTGTGGGAGTGGCTTGCCACCCATGTGACCAGATATGAAGATGCCGACGACACTTGTCAGAACCACCTTAAATTACCTCACACACAGCACTGGCATGCATAAAAATATGATGTAAACTTGTTTTTTAAAAGGCATCTTTGGTTTGCGTTAAAACAACTTCACACACACAATGTTCTGATTGCACCACAACACAGTAGTCATCCTCACCTTTCACAGAGGCACTGAGTTTTATAAATATGAGCATGATAGTGTAGAATAATCATATCCAAGGACCAGTGGTGGGTTTCAAAAATTTTTGGAACCTCTTCTGTAGGTGAGGCCTGCTTTCCGGGTCCACTGGTGGAACCTCTTCTAATTGGTTCGGTAGATTTGATGAACCGGTTCTACCGAATAGATGCGAACTGGTAGGAACCCACCTCTGGTTCAGTGTAGAACAAATGGTGGTTCTGTGTTAGTAGTGTGATGGGAGTGTGTACAGGATGATGTGCAATCTTTGTCAGGCCTGCAGCCAGTTCCTTTTAGGATCTTTGGCCTGCCACACTCTCTATTATTTCACTATGCTTTTTCATTAATGGGGAATTTGGGAGGGGGAATAGTAAGGAGTAGAATGTGATGTTGTCAAAATAAAAAAAAATCCTTTCTAGAAGCCAAGGTCATCTTTTGTTCTCTACACCTCTGAATCCAACCGGAACTGGATGGGTGGAACTGCCAGTGTGGCAATGGAAGATTGGACCATGTGATGGATTTGTGGGTGTGGGGGCAAGATCATGAACTTTCAACTGGGTGGGAACCCTGGGAAACTTTCAGATTCGGGTTTCCACAGATGTACCAACATGTCTCTATTAATAAATTGGAACTTTAAGAGGAAAGCTCTGCCTTGGACCCTGATTTAATTGTGGATGATATTTGGAACACTGACATTCCTGGTTTTTAGACAGTCACAATGGGGTCCACCTGCAGTTGGGGATATCCCCCATATCTGCATCTGCAGGAGTATATTGAACCATATACAGTAAGGGTGGTTTTATTGTTCTCTAATAACAGAACATTAATCTACAGTGTGGAGCATATTCATATCCTATTCTCCCATACATAATCATCATGAGATATTTGAGATTGCATAGCAGAAGTGGCAGACAGATGCAACTGCCTAATGATTCTGAGAGAGAGAGAGAGAGAGAGAGAGAGAGAGGGAGGGGGAGGGAGAGGGAGGGAGGGAGGGGGAGGGAGAGAGAGGGAGGGAGAGAGAGGGAGGGAGGGAGAGAGAGAGGGAGGGAGAGAGGGAGAGGGAGGGAGGGAGAGAGAGGGATGGATGGAGAGGGAGGGGAGAGAGAGAGGGAGGGAGGGGGTGGGAGAGGGGGGAGGGAGGGGAGAGAGGGAAGGAGGGAGGGAGAGGGAGGGAGCAAGAGGGAGGGAGGGATAGGGAGGGAGAGGGAGAGGGAGGAAGAGAGGAAGGGAGAGGGAGGGATGGGGCATGGGGGGGGGGAGGGAGGGAGAGAGGTAGGGAGAGGGAGAGGAGGGAGGGAGAGGGAGGGAGAAGGGGAGGTAGGGAGAGGGAGAGGGAGGGAGGGAGAGAATAGCTCTCAGAAAAAGGGGAAAAAATCAAAACAGGTGTCTTTCCCTTGATATGACGACTATATCTGTTAGAAGGTTGCCACAGCATCAGTAGTCCTGAAGCCTCCTGAGAATCATAGAATTTAGATTCACCAGATCAACTCATAGTAAACCATGCTATAAGGAGAGAAGCAACCAAGAATTAAGGAAAACTTTTCGGACAGTGAGAACCAGAGGTGGGTTCCTACCAGTTCGCACCTATTCGGTAGAACCGCTTCGTCAAATCTACCGAACCGGTTAGAAGAGGTTCCACCAGTGGACCCGGAAAGCAGGCCACACCTACAGAAGAGGTTCCAAAATTTTTTGAAACCTACCACTGGTCCTTGGATATGATTATTCTACACTATCATGCTCATATTTATAAAACACAGTGCCTCTGTGAAAGGTAAGGATGACTACTGCATTTGTGGTGCAATCAGAACATTGTGTGTGTTGAAATTGTTTTAACACAAACCAAAGATGCCTTTTAAAAAACAAGTTTACATCATATTCTTATGCATGCCAGTGCTGTGTGTGAGGTAATTTAAGGTGGTTCTGACAAGTGTCTTCGGCATCTTCATATCCGGTCACATGGGCAGCAAGCCACTCCCATCCGGTCACATGGGCGGCAAGCCACTCCCATCCGGTCACATGGGTGGCAAGCCACTCCCACAAAGGAGGCCACACCCACATAGTAGGTTCGAACAATTTTTGAAACCCACCACTAGTGAGAACAATTAACTAGTGGAAAGGGTTGCCTTCAGAAGCAATGGGTGCTCCATCACGGGAGGGTTTTAAGAAGAGATTGGATCCAGCCATAATACAAGTTTTCCTGCCCAAGCAGGGGGTTGGACTAGAAGACCACCAAGGTCCCTTTTGCAATTCTGTTATTCTGTTATAATTTACATTGTTTTTGTCAGTCTTATCTAACATTTCTGATGATAAACTGTAACCTTCAGATTCTCTGCAGTTTTTGGTTCATTTTCTGCACAACAAGAAGCAGCAGATCTGAAGTACCCAAGGAATATGATAACATTTAAGTTTTCTTATCTATACAAAGTTTGTGTTCAAGGAATATTTGGTACAGATGCCATTAATCATACCACCTTATTGCTTGTTAGGAACTGGTTTGATGCAGTCACATTTCCTTCTATACTGAAATCTGACATACATACAGAAATACTGCATGCATTAATTTCCAGTCTACGCTACATCCCGGTGATCTCTAATACAACTGCAGCAGAGAGATTTGAGAATCCTGCTTTACCTCCTTTGGGAGAAGAAAGACATAGACTATGCAACCCAAGGATTACACAAGAGACATCTGTGGAAGCAAGAATGGGATATATTATAGGGGTGGGATTTAGCATATCTGGTGAACCAGATGCAAATTTTACATCTGGTTCACCGAACCAGTAGTTGCAAGGAGTGGCTGGCCCTGCCCACCTTTCCCCTTCCCTCCCAGAAGTCTCTACGCGGCCCATTTTGAATGCCAAGTAAATGCAGGGCCCATGTGGAGGCTGTCAGGCCTGCAATTATATTCCTGTTAGGATCTTTGGCCTGCCACACTTTCTCTTATTTCATTATGCTTTTCCATTAGTGTAGTAGTTGGGAGGGGGGAATAGAAAGGAGTAGGATTGTGGAATGTATTTTTGTCATTCTTTTCTAGAAGACCAAAGTCATCTTTTGTCTCTGCACCTTTGCACCTGACCGGAAGCAGCAGGGTGTAGATGCCAGCGTGGAAGAAGAAGATTGGACCATGTGATGGATTGTGGGTGTGGGGACAAGATCATGAACTTTTAACTGAGCTGGAATCTGATGTAATTTCCAGAATTGGGATTACATAGGTGTGCTAAGATGTCTGATTTATTAAATTGGAACTTTAAGGATCGTTTTGCCCTGGACTCTGATTTAATTCTACATGATACCTTGGAACGCTGACAGAGGCTCTGAGAGAGCCTGTTTCCAGCTTCTAAAGGGCTTCCAGAGACTAGGGGATGCTATTTTCTCCCTCCAGAAGGCTCGAAGGAAGCCTCCGGAGCCTGGGGAGAGTGAAAAATGGGTCTCCAGGAAGTCCTGGAAGTCAGGAAGCAGACCTTTTTCTGGTCTCCGGAGAGCCTCCAGAGCTTGGGCGAGGCCATTTTCATCCTCCTGAAGAGTTAAGGGAAGCCTCTGAAGCCTGGGGAGAGTGAAAAATGTGCCTCCCAGAAGTCCGGAAACACCCATTTCTGGCCTCCGGAGCCTGGAGGAGGCCGTTTTCACCCTCACAGAGACTTGAGGAAAGCACACACTCCCCCACCATGGTGCAGGAAACCGAGTAGGACATGCCCACATGATCACACCCACCCAGCAGCTGTGCAGAGAAGCAGTTGCTAAAATTTTTGAATCCCTGGATATATATCATATTTTTCGGAGTATAAGACGCACCTGAGTATAAGACATACCAATTTTTTTAAAAAAGTTTTTACACTCTGCAAACCTCCCAAAATGGCCTGTTTTTCGCGAAAATGGCCCTGTTCCCCCCCAAGGCATGAATAGCCTTTAGGGGGCTTGCAGAGTGCTCCTGGGGGAGGCAAAAACAAGGAAAAAATGGCCCATTTTTCATAAAAAAAGAGGGCATGGATAGTTTTTAGGAAGCTTATAGGGTGCTCCTGGGGGCTGGGGGTGGTAAAATTGAGCAAAACAAATGGGCCATTTTTCACTCATTTCTGCCCTCCCCAGCCCCCAGGAGGTCTCTAAAAGCTTTCTAGAGGCTCTGCATAGCCATTTTGGTGAATGGGGTGGGGTTTCAGGAGGCAAAAAATGCTATATTCAGTCTATAAGATACACCCAGATTTTCAGCCTCTTTTTTGAAGGAAAAAGGTGTGTCTTATATGGTACCTATCCCATCTCACAGCTTAGCCTAGAAATATTTAGAGCCAAGGTAATGCAAAAATCTAATGGAAGAAAGTAAGGGAATTTTGTTTCCTGACTCTGGTTTTAAATTTATAATTCCTTGGAGAACCTTCTCCTAGGACTATCTTTCTCACCATCCTATTGTACATTTTTTTTCTTTCCACCATCCTTTTTCATCCATAGTGGTGAGACCTCCTGGTCTCCAGGGAACTGCTGATAAGCTGCTCTCACCAGTAAGGTTGAAATTTGACTCTTGGGAGATTCCGAAGAACTCCTATCATATCAAATTGTGAATTCTCTGGGAAGGAGTTTGCTGTTTCTCTACTAAAATTATGCTAGATCTGGTGTTTCAAAGCTCCCTGTCAGTTCAATGTTGGAAATAGAACACAGGCTGAGGTTCATAGTCAAAAAAGAATGAGGGAAAATGAATAAGTGTGTATCCATTTAGAATCATGAGCCATTAATTGTCTTTGATGCCTGCTGAACTCTTCCACCTGTGCAGAATAAATTATTATTTATTATTTCGGAGTTTGACACTGTGACACCAGCTTGAGATGGAGAACAGCATTCTGTTTAAGTTGCATTCCTTTTTTTTATTTAATAAATTCTGTTTTTATCCAAACAGATACTCTGCAGCTGGCATTTGCAAGCAATTAAAATATAAATGCTTATAGCTTTAGTACAAGTACACTAAGATTACAGTCCTAAAATAAACCGGCTTTCATTTTAACAGCCTCAGTATGGGTATGTGTGCATGCTTGTAAAAGTATTCACAAGAGCAATTTTGCCATCCTGCCACTGAGTAACAGGAGAAGAAAGTTTGTCCTGAAAGTATTTTTTTAAAAAATTGATGGAAATGCAGTTTAATTTCAATTTATTACATAATATAATTACAGGCAGCTCTTATGTATAAGTTGGGTTGACAAAATCAGAAATGAGGTGACAAGCCACCTGGGAAAGCCAAGGGAAATAATCAAAACTATAAAAAAGTGAAAGCTAGAATATTTTGGAACTGTGATGTGACACCCGGAAAAATATGGCATACTTCACTTAATCCTCCAAGGAAAGATTTAAGGCAAATGAGGTCCAGGCAGAAGAAGAACATCATGGCTTCAAAATCTAGGGGATTCTTTGGACAAAACTCAACAGCACTTTCTCATGCAGCTGTTGATAAAAATAGGATTGCCAACATGATTTCCAACATCCGGTGACGGATGTGGGACAAGAAGAAGATCAGAAGAAGGATATAATATATAACAAAATAACCACGAGATATGTATATTTGATATCCTTCCCTTGGGAAATCTCTTTGATGATGAATTTGTTCCCATAGATGGTCATTTAAAATTTTGGCAGACCAGTTATAGCATGCCTGATTAGGCGTGGCACAACAAAAACGTGCTCGACTAAGCCGCGCCCGATTAAACCGCGTCGCTGATGTCATCAACAGGGCGACAACAGCGAGCACGGAGAAAGAAGGGCGCTTTAAATAGCGCTTTGAAAGCAAGCCGATTCAACTTAAGGTAAGGGTTAGGTTTAGGGTTAGCTTTAGGGTTAGCTTTAGGGTTAGGTTAAGGGTTAGGGTTAGGGTTAGGGTTTAGGGTTAGGTTAAGGGTTAGGGTTAGGGTTAGGGTTAGGGTTAGGGTTAGGGTTAGGGTTAGGGTTAGGGTTAGGGTTAGGGTTAGGTTAAGGGTTAGGTTTAGGGTTAGGTTAAGGGTTAGGTTTAGGGTTAGGTTTAGGATTAGGTTTAGGGGTTAATTTTAGGTTTAGCGTTTGCAGCGTGCTTCTGTCTCCGCGCTGTTGTTGCCCTGTTGATGACGTCAGCTACGCGGTTTCGTCGAGCGCAGTTTAGTCGAACACGGTTTTGTGGTGGAACACTGATTAGGTACTATGCATTACAAATCAGAATGGACAGCGTTAACAAGACTTGTCATTGTGGTCAAAGCTAGAATATACTGTAAACATGATAATCTGCCCAGAGTTACCTTGAGGTAGATGAGCAGTCTATAAATTGAATGAATGAATGAATGAATGAATGAATGGTTGATTAGGAATGGTCAGATCAAAAAAGATATTTAATACATTTTCAGATGATAATTGGGGGAATTTACCTTGGGTTATACTTGAATTAATGGAAATTGTTTTCTGTTCTATTCTAAATATTATTTTGGTGAAATTTCTACTTTCTTAAACATAGAGAAACAATTCAATGTCTTCTCTTCACTGAACATTTTATTTCCTGTTTTTTTCCAATATTTTTCTTCAAATCTAAAGGAAGACATCATGAGGCATCTCCTCCCACCAGGCTGTTTCGATAGGGAAGTGATCTCATTAATCTTAAAAGACAATCTGTTTTCTCTTTGCAGTTAATAGCTGGGATTTTCTAGTTTTGCCTGATTTGTTTAGGTTGAATGACATGCTTATTCTCTTTTTTAAAAGGAGGAAATGATGACTGTAAGTCAGAGAATGCAATGGGAAGAAGGGATAACCTTGAGGAACAGGAATAAGAGCTGCTGCAAAATGATCAGATAAAAGAGGTCTAACTCCAGCAAAGAATAGCAGTTAGCAGTTAGACTTATATACCGCTTCATAGGGCTTTCAGCCCTCTTTAAGCGGTTTACAGAGTCAGCATATTGCCCTCAACAATCCGGGTCCTCGTTTTACCCACCTCGGAAGGATGGAAGGCTGAGTCAACCTTGAGCCGGTGAGATTTGAACAGCCGAACTGCAGAACTGCAGTCAGCTGAAGTAGCCTGCAGTGCTGCATTTAACCACTGCACCACCTTGGCTCTTGAATGTATGTCTTGGCATGACAGTTACATTTTGGGAGGTCACTGTGAAATGCACATATCTCCCCTTTTCCATGATAAAAAAATCTCCAAACTTCAAGTTTGAGGAAAAAGAGTTTGATCTAGGTAAATAAAAGTTTTCTGTGCATATTATTTTGTTTTTAATGAGTGGTGGGAATGGCAATTAGACCCAAACATTCAATAATTAATTTCCTTGATAAAACTTAAATGTGATTTAAAACAAATGCAAGAAACTATGGCTCTCTACCAGGACTGATCGGTAACCCACAATGCAATTGAACAAGCTAATCACAATATTTTGGATCAGTGAATGATTCCTTAGAGTCACAGTTGCATAGGAAAAATCTACCTGTGATTGGTATTGATAATCCTTCAAATCAATCAAACTTGGTTAATTTATGGAAGATTCCCCCCCCCAATAAAGCCCTTTCTTTGAAAACAGATTTTCCAATCAAGATTGATAATGTATTCTGAGAAAATCCTCAAAGTTACTCCCTTTTAGTGGATGCATATTATCAATAACCCTATTGAATTTATACAGTCCCATTTGCTGTGGTGTATATGTATATTAACATATTTAATATATTAAGCTAAGTAGGAACTGGACTCCTTTCTAGAATACATACATTTCCATTCTCAAGAAAAATGTATTGCATTTTTAATAGAAAACAGGCATTGACAAAAGAGCTAAATATAATAGATAAAATGCTGGAAACTATGGAAATTTATCCATAGAGTCACCAGGTGTAAATTCTCCAAATACAAAAACAAAACAGAATAGTGACATTGAATAAACTAAATGAAAAAAGATATTGTAGGACTTGTAAAAATGAAAAAAAAAAACCAATAGCCATTCTTCTACATGCAAAGACTACACATTCTGCAACTACATAGTTTGGAATGAAGATAAGAAAGGAGAAGTTTTCATGTTCAATTAGAGAATGAGAGAATCCTAAATTCTACTTAAATTTACCTAAATTCTACCTACCTAATTTACCTAAACTTCTATTTAATTTATCCCAAACTTCTATCTAAAATTTCAAATGAAGTCATTGCACTGGCTTTCTAGTGAACCTTTAGGGAGCAAAAGTAAAGGATACTCAAAACTGTAGTAGAAGGCTGTGCCCTGACCTCTGAATGTATAACTTTAAAAGCAAATTAACAGTGAACATAGTTTCTGTATGCACATTTGAAAAAAAATGTCACTGCTCTCAGGAATAAAAACAATTTCAGTATTAATTAGCTTATGGCATAGAAAAGTAGGAACCAGCATTATGAGCTGCAGTGGTGCAGTGGTTAGAGTGCAGTACTGCAGGCTACTTCTGCTGACTGCTGGCTGCCTGAAGTTTGGCAGAATCTTACCAGGCTCAAGGTTGACTCAGCCTTCCATCCTTCCAAGGTGGGTAAAATGAGGACCCAGATTGTTGGGGGCAATATGCTGTCTCTGTAGACCACTTAGAGAGGACTTTAAAAGCACTGTAAAGTGGTATATAAGTCTAAGTACTATTGCTATTGTGGATGACTTGAGTTAGTTCTTCTTTACCATTATGCCTCACAGTCTCCATATAACCTAGACTTTATGGTTATATTAAGAGCAGTTAGAAAGTTACTTATATATCTCTTATGTTTAACAAAGAGGAAGAAGAGGAGGAATATCCAAACTCCTTATCAAATCTGCCCAGTTGGAAATTCAACATTGAGGATATATTTTTGAAAGACAAATCCAGTTGATGATTCCTGGGTCCATGCCGCTTATTGGCAGAGTCATCATAAGCCTGAGGTGTCTGTCATAGCATAGTAGGAACCAGCATTAAGTCATGTGGAGGAATAAAAGTGTAATGTTAATAGATGGAGACATAAAAAATCTGTCTTTTCAAGAAGCCAGGGCTATAATAGCGGATAATGATTTATCCTTCATCAGTCCTGATAGACCTACTTTCATTTCACCATCTTTGCTTTGCTTTAGGCATTATTTGATTCACTTCCAAGGTTACCAAATAACATGTGGCACTATAAAAGGAAAAGTGGAAGCAAGAAATAAAACGCATCTCCAGTCCTAAGTGTCCCTACATAAAACCCGTCATGTTTTACTGTTATAGATTATCTGGAACCTCTAAAGCAGAATAAATTTATGTACGTGGCAACAAATGTCTACCCTTTAAATAAGCTTGGTGCCTATTTGCTTGTGAAGTACATAGGCAAAGTGATGACTTATGACAACCACAACACAGAGATATTACAAACTTATCTCTGCCACAGTGTCATCGGATGGGAAGGTTGACCATGCATTATTAAACAACTGCCTATGCTCCACATCTCCACAAATGGAACTGGAGTTAATAAATAATTTACTAACTAGTATTTGAAGCTAATGTCAATAAGGGAGTTTAAAGAAGGGGTTAACATTTTTACATGTTCAATTACAGGAGAAGGCAGGAAGTGAAACATGGGGATTCTGGCTGGAATGAAGAAAGCCAGAAACGTGGAAGCTTCCAGCAAGTGTGGGGAGGGGAGGGAGGGGAGGATTTACAAGAAGTAAGGCTCACCCAAACGTGCTAAAACCTTTTGTACAAGTATTATTTAATGGAGAACTAAATAGAGATTGGATGACACACAGACACACACACAGAAAAAGAGAATACTTTTTTTCCCTTTCTAGCTTATGCATGGAACCTAGAAGATGAGAATTAGATGGATTCTCAAATTTTCCCTCCCTCCCTCCCTCCCTCCCTCCCTCCCTCCCTTAAGATAAACTTGCCCTAGAAAAACTGGGAAACAAATAATAAAAGAGGTGATCAAGTCTAATTCCAGATTCCTTTTGGTTAATACTTGAAGGAAGAGTAAATGAGTCATTATCAGCTTACACCCACTGCTCTGAATAATAAAGGAATAACCTGCTAAGAAAAATATCAGGATTGTGGCAATCTTACCTAAGCAGATATTATTTTGCTGTGCCTTCTATTGCTTTACCAAGATCCACCAACTAGCTATGCTGGAAAACATTTCTCTCTATTCAGTTGAGGACTGTCATAAACATTAAGTTCTCAAGATAATATATGGAGTTCTCATATATAAATTAAGGTTTTCCCGATTTTTATTTCCTGCAGGTAGTACAAAGCAAGAAAATTTATACATTTCATGTTTACTATTTCTATTCTATTATTCTATGCAGAAAGTATCTAAGATGCTGAGCTTGTCGATCAGAAAGGTTGGTAGTTTGGTGGTTCGAATCACGAGTGCCACATAATGGAGTGAGCTCCCATTACTTGTCCCAGCTTCTGCCAACCTAGCAGTTTGAAAGCATGTAAAAAAATACAAGTAGAAAAATAGGGACCACTTTTGGTGGGAAGGTAACAGTGTTCTGTGCACCATCAGCTTTTAGTCATGCTGACCATATGATCACAGAGACTTCTTCAGACAACGCTGGCTCTTTGGCTTTGAAATGGAGATGAGCACTGCCCCCTAGAGTCAGAAACGATTAGCACATATGTACGAGGGGAACCTTTGCCTTTACTTTATTCTATGCAGATCTGTACTTTTTGTGTGTGATGTATATATGTTTACAACATAGTTTCCTTGATATAATGAATCTCTGCATGTGATTTTTGTTAACAAAAATGCTTTAATATAAGTTTATAACAATGCAAAGAAATACTACCCAAAATTAAAGAAAAGTGAGACTACTGACAGAAAACTTTTTCATTTCATAAATTGGTTCAGGAAATCTTAATCTCCTGCAAACTTTGCTCCAGATTCTTAACAAGTTAATTAACCTTGTCATTTCAGCGAAATCCCAGAAGTTCCATAAAGTTTTAATTCTCTGAATGTTTAGTGCAGAGAAAGACTGAAGATACTGCTTAAAAGAGATTTAAAACATTTATAAGAATCATCATCACACTCCAGAAGATAGGCTAAAGATACAGAAGGATCTTGACAAACTTGAACATTGGGCACTATCTAATAAAATGAAATTCAATGGTGAAAACAGTAAGGTTCTACATTTAGGCAACAAAAACGAAATGCACAGGTACAGTATAGGTGGTACCTTGCTCAACAGTAGTAACTGTGAAAGGGATCTTGGAGTCCTAGTGGACAACCATTTAAATATGAGCCAGCAGTGTGCAGCAGCTGCCAAAAAAGCCAACACAGTTCTAGGCTGCATAAACAGAGGGATAGAATCAAGATCACGTGAAGTGTTAATACCACTTTATAATGCCTTGGTAAGGCCACACTTGGAATATGGCATCCAGTTTTGGTCACCACGATGTAGAAAAGATGTGGAGACTCTAGAAAGAGTGCAGAGAAGAGCAACAAAGATGATTAGGAGACTGGAGACTAAAACATATGAAGAATGGTTGCAGGAACTGGGTATGTCCAGTTTAATGAAAAGAAGGACAAGGGGAGACATGATAGCAGTGTTCTAATATTTCAGGGGTTGCCACAAAGAAGAGGGAGTCAAACTATTCTCCAAAGCACCTGAGGGTAGAACAAGAAGCAATGGGTGGAAACTAATCAAGGAGAGAAGCAACTTAGAACTGAGGATAAATTTCCTGAGAATTAGAACAATTAATCAGTGGAACAACTTGCCTCCAGAGGTTGTGAATGCCCTAACACTGGAAGTCTTTAAGAAGATGTTGGATAGCCATTTGTCTGAAATGGTATAGGGTTTCCTGCCTAGGCAGGGAGTTGGACTAGAAGATCTCCAAGGTCCCTTCCAATATTGTATTGTATTGAGAATAAATGAAATAATAGTGTGTGCTTTGAGACAGTGTGAAGTCTTCTGGTCTTTTAACTTTCTCTTTTGATACATCTCTAAATGAGATGGGAGGCCGTACAAAAGTGATAAATAAAATAAAAATAATGTTGCTGAGGTTCTTCACGACGTATATGATCAGTACAATTTTGTCACATTGTTTAAGTACATCTAAGCAATGACAGATAATACTGAAATTGGAAGCAAATTTTGGCAGCATTGTCATTTCCCCTCTGTTAGAAATGAATAATAATAATCTGCCTATCTCAAATCCTTGAATTGGATTTAATGGATGGATAAAAATCCAGTTAAAACATCTGGCAACTATGTGTCCAACCATAACAATAGGTTATCCTGGAGAACCTGAAGCTCAGAGGGAAAAAAAAAACCACCATCTGAAACAAAATTGCTGATCAACACTACCCATGTAAAGAGCCAAGACAATGCAACAGAGTTTGGACTGAACAAATGTGTCACCCTCACCATCAATAAGGGGGAGGGGGGATAGTGAAAACTGAAAGAATCAAGATGTCCTATTGACAATTTTTAGCGATGATTGGAACAAAAAAAGGAAAGACCCCAAATCAGCAATGACTAAGATTTATAGAATGTAGATTAGAATTATGTATGAAGCTACAACAGTGAAAATGTATAAGATACAAACAAAGCAATATGGTTGGAAGTACAATATTTTTATATTTGTAAATACTGAATACACCCAATGTACATAAGCATGGTGGTTATAATATTATAACTTTATATCTTAGAGCCGAGGTGGCGCAGTGGTTAAATGCAGGCTACTTCAGCTGACTACAGTTCTGCAGTTCGGCTGTTCAAATCTCACCAGCTCAAGGTTGACTCAGCCTTCCATCCTTCCGAGGCAGGTAAAATGAGGATCCGGATTATTGGGGGCAATATGCTGACTCTGTAAACCGCTTAGAGAGAGCTGAAAGCCCTATGAAGCGGTATATAAGTCTAACTGCTATTGCAATTGCTATCTTAGTATGTATAGCAAAGACTTTGCCAGGACGGTTACACTGTGTCCAATGTTTTAATTTGTATTCAATAAAAAAACTTTATTAAAAAAGATGTCCTATTGAAATAACATTAAGTCTGGATGGAAAAAAAAATGACTACAAATACCAGAGCCTCCTTCAAGCACCCTGAATTCAACAAGAAGGTTAGAAGGTGTTGGAAGAAATGCCCTTCTGGGTTCAGTTCCAAGTGGGGAGAAAGACACTGGAAACATGGGGGCTGTTTGGAAAGATGGTTTTAATGGCGGACAGGATCACGTGCCTTGAAGTTGTTGGGTGAAGAAAAGAAAAAGGCCGAGATGCTGAGAGTGGCTCAGTTTTATGCCCTCTCTGAGCTTTTGAATTTGAGCTTGTATTCTGATTGGTTGTCAGACTCCCATGGGGCCATGCAGGGGCAACTCTCTAGGCTGTGTCCCAGGCTTGATTGCGCCTTGCTGGATGATGATGTAATGAAAGGGCTTTGGGATTCCTATTTATGGCTCTACCCTAAGAAAGTAAATCTTTGTTATGTAGAATAGACTGGCTCAGGTCTTAACGGCCCATTGACAAAGGTGGGGGTGAGTTTCTGCCTCCCTTTTAGGGGAAATATTCTGCCTTTTTAATATTTCCTAAAATATCTCATTTTCCTAGGAGAGGGGTTGGTGCTAACTTCCTACAAAGGAATGAAATTTAAGAAGACATGTTAAAATGGCAGGATACATAATTCTCACTGTTGGGGAGAATTTCTGAAATTAAGGTGAATGTCTTGCTTGGAATTTTATTTTTGACTTCAGACAATGCCAATTTTGAAAGCTGATGTGCCACTTAAACAATGGCAGAAAGTTGTATCTAAATTTGCATGGTAGGGGAAAAATATGAGTTAAATATAAGGTGTTTACAAGATGCAAAAGAAAGAGGGGAATTGGGCTTACCTGATTTGAAATTATATTTTGCAGCCTGCTGTTTGGTCTGGATAAAAGAGTGGATGTTGCTAAGAAACAGAAGGCTTTTTGAGTTAGAAGGGCATGATTTAAGATTTGGGTAGCACAAATAGCTATGGGATGAGAAAGCTAAGGTTAATGTAGACTTTTTCAAAATCATCTTGGTAAGGTAAAGGTAAAGGTCCCGCTCACACATATGTGCTAGTCGTTCCTGAATCTAGGGGGCAGTGCTCATCTCTGTTTCAAAGCCGAAGAGCCAGTGCTGTCCAAAGAGATCTCCATAGTTATGTGGCCGGCATGACTAAGTGTCAAAGGTACATGGAACGCTGTTACCTTCCCACCAAAAGTGGTCCCTATTTTTCTACTTGTATTTTTTGCGTGCTTTCGAACTGCTAGGTTGGCAGAAGCTGGGGCAAGTATTGGGAGCTCAGTGCATTACACGGTGCTATGGATTCAAACCACCAAATTGCTGACCTTCTGATCGACAAGCTCAGCGTCTTAGCCACTGACCCACCATGTCCCATGTCATCTTGGTAGACATGTACAGTAGAAAGTACGGAACAGATATGGACTTAACCTGTGCCCAAAAATACCTTTATGGGTTTGAGTACAGAAAGCATTTTATAGAGGAGAAATGCAAACACTTATGTAACCATAGAATAAGATCCATATCCATATCCATATCCATCCATCCATCCATCCATCCATCCATCCATCCATCCATCCATCCATCCATCTATCGATCAATGTAAGCAAAAAATGAAAGTTGGTTCATTATCATTTTTCTTTTCTTTGATTTTGTACTTTTCTCTTTGCTCCTTTCTTTCTTTCATTTTCCTCTTTTACATTCTAAATGATAGCAATAGCAGTGGACTTATATACCGCTTCATAGGCCTTTCAGGCCTCTCTAAGCGGTTTACAGAGAGTCAGCATATTGCCCCCAACAATCTGGGCCTCATTTTACCCACCTCGGAAGGATGGAAGGCTGAGTCAACCCTGAGCCGGTGAGATTTGAACGGCTGACCTGCTGATCTAGCAGTAGCCTGCAGTGCTGCATTTAACCACTGCGCCACCTTGGCTCTTGTTAGCTTTTATTATCTATTAAAATTATAAAAATATATACTACAAATAAGTGAAAACATTAGAAGAGTGACTAATGTCTTAAAGTCCTCCATCAAGGCAATTAACATTGGCCAATTACAGTAATTAGATACACAACTGAGATAGTGGACAGAACTAAAAGCCATGGATAGGAAGACAAGAAAAATTTATAATAAAATCATGCCCTTCATTCACACAGTAATGTTGACAGATTCTAGTTACAAGGAAAATGGGTGGGCACGTCAATCCTGCAAGTACACGAGAGTTGAGAGAAAAAATGGCATTGGAAAAATGTCTAAAGGACAGTGAAAATTATGCAATGAAGCATACCATAAAGTGTCTATGGAGAATCTCAGTCATCCAGGCCATGTTTATCCCAAAGATGCTTTTTTTCAAGAGGCAACTGGACTTTCTGGTTTTTCTTTGAAGATGATTCACTTCTCATCCAAGAAGCTTCTTCAGAGGTGGGTTTTACATAATTTTACCACTGGTTCGCCATGCATAGAAGATGTGAGCATGCGTGTCCCTTCTGCCCATGCAATGTGGCCTTCCACACTTCCCTCATGCGTGCACCTTGCATGCATGTGCGCAGCTTAGAAAACAAGGCTAAACAGGATGGCATAGTGCCGGGGGTAGTGCTGGGGTAGATGAGCGGGCCTACCTGCAAGTTGCTACTACCAGTTCACCTGAACCAGTCCTAACCAGCTGAATAACACCACTGGATCAGCAATGAGACGTCTTCAAAGAAAAACCAGAAAATCCGGTTGTCTCTTGAAAAAAACCTCTTTGGGGCATACCATAAAGTCTTACTGAGTGCTGGAAAGACCCTACTGGCTTACAAGAAAGATCAAATAGACTAGAAAAGAGCAAGAAAAGTATTACACGACCAGTATATTAAATAAAAACAGCAAGAAAATCGGGAAGATAAAATCTAGTTTCGCCAGCGTTGTAAATCTGCAACCACTTAGTACTACAAGGATGATAATTATTCTTGCATGCACCAGGGTGGCAGCAACTGTGAAAGAGAGATTATATATGACTATCTACTTATCCTCTTGATATATTCAGTGCCGTCAGTCCTGATTTCAGACCACTAATTTATATATCCCAATGCTTCACGGTATTTTTCAAGCATGAATTCTCCGTCAGAAATAGTATGGATTACTGATAAAAAACTAATCAAGTCATAAAGTCTAACCCACATATAATTGTTTTTTTGTTGCAGATTTGTAGCTATTACAACTGCATTTCAAGTTTGGTATATATTCCATTTCAGGTTCAGACGGTTCAGACCGGTTCACCCAAACTGTAAATGGAAATCACGGGTTCTCACCCACCAGTGGTGGGTTTCAAAATTTTTTGGAACCTCTGCTGTAGGTGTGGCCTGCTTTCCAGGTCCACTGGTGGAACCTCTTCTAACCAGTTTGGTAGATTTGATGAACCGGTTCTACCAAATAGGTGCGAACTGGTAGGAACCCACCTCGGTCACCCACCCACCCACCTGCCCAGGCTGTATGCCGTCCAATTTAGGCACAATATCCAGCCAAAGTGCGTGCGTAGAAGGTCGAGTGTATGTGCGGATGGGGCACATGTGAGCAAAGCGAGCGCACGTGCTCACACGCTCACATTTGCGAACTGGTAGGGAAAGTAAGTGAATACCACCCCTGGCTCTGTTCTCAACTAGAAATGCTTATAAAGTTGTTGGAAGGACAGGATGCTACTAGTGATTTTGGAACAAACTACTGTAAACCTTATACCAACCTGTTCAAATGTGATGAATGTACACAGAATAGGATTTAAAAGCTAAAAAACATCTTTTCTTCCATGTTTTTCCCTTTAAATATACACCTTTCTCTTTACTGTTCTTTCATTTGGGATCAGACAGATTCCACTAGAATTTTACCATCAAGATGTTTAAGTGCAAAGTTAATAGCAATTTATAATTGTTTGTATACTCCAATTAATATGGAAATTCTACTTAGCTCTCCTAATTTATCACTGTTAATCATTCCTGTCCCTGAATTTATCTAATCCTTGCTTTAAATTCCAGGTTGTACCGCATATTCTGTCTTGTATAACAGAAACCCATAATTTATTCACCATTTAGTGTCATTAGATGAGCACCATGTCTTATGTTAGGAAAAAGATAAATAACTTTATATTTCTATTCTTTCTGGGTCATTCATCATTTTATAAGCCTCCTTCCTATTTTGTCAGTCAAGCTATTTCTTCTCCCTCATTAAAAAAAAACAAAAAAACACCAAATCCTACAGTCTAAGTTTTTTTATCCTAATAGGGTCCATATTTGTTAGGGTAAAAGTGATGAAATATTTAACTAAGATCGACCCGCCATAAGAAAATTCTTAAAGTTGTGGTCCAATCCATATAGAGGACATTAAATACAAGGAATTTTCTGCAGCAAATTCTTCTGGGTAAGAGATTATCCTGGATGCCTTTCTCCCCCCCCCCCACCTCCGCCCCTGTCTTAAACATGGGCACAACTTGTTCACAAATACATCTAGCCCTGCTGGAATTGGTTATGACACAGAGTTGACCTGTGTGACTATTGCTGCTCGATGCTGATTCACTTACCATCAGTCTCTAAAGAGATGACTCTATATGCCATCTTGTCCTTTGAAAAGTAATTGGATTCCTGGCAGTTAATCTGATGTTTACATGGAAGGACAGCTACAATGAGTCATCAAATAGGTGGCCAAAATTTTATCACATCTACATAAGATGTTATGTTTTTGGAGACTCTGCGGTAAAAAAAGAAATGTTGGCCTGAGAATTGCTTCCATATTTAAACACAACTTTATCCATTTTTAATGACTAAGACTTGAAACTGTATCTCTCTCCTCCTCCCCCAAAAAGGACTCACACACCCACACCCAGAGAGAGAGGGAGGGGGGGAGAGAGGGAGAGAGAGAGAGAGAGAGAGGGAGGGAGAGGTACAGAGAGACAGAGAGACAGACACAGAGACACAGAGGGACAGAGACAGACAGAGACAGGCAGAGAGAAAGAGGCAGAGAGAGAGAGACAGACAAACAGACAGAAAGAGAGAGACAGAGACACAGAGAGATATATCATTTCCTTTTGCTAAGTTTTGCAAAGCTTTGGTGTGGATCGGGTTAGAATTAAAGTCAAATCTACAAATTAATGCAAATTGTCCCATTTTCTGAATTAGCAGAAAATTGGATTCTTTACTATCTTCAAGGGAGAAAGCTCTGACTAAGGCAGCAAATCACTGTTCTTCCAATTTTCAATTTCTTTCCATTAATCCTGCCAAAGCAGTGATACAGTATATTTATATTAGTGGCTCTGTCCATTGTCTCTATAGTATCAAGTTCATACCTTGTGCCTGCTTGTAGATCTACCTTTGTCATGAGAGGAACAGGTGTCCACACATGCATCAAATGCCTTGCACCCATTCAGCCAATGTGCTAGCTAATGTTCTGCTTGAGTAAAAGCAGCTGTGAAACTCATTCCCTGGTAGTTTCTCTCTCCAAAGGCAGCACCAATAGGAGCAACAGCCAAAATAACATTGGTAATTGTTTTTTCCCCACTTTCATGCACCTCTAATTAGGAAAAAAAAACAACGCCTACCCAATTTCAATAATTAAAAAAAAAATCACTATGGTTTAAGATTGCAACTAGAATATAGAGCTTGGGTAACCTGAATGGCTCATAGCATTGAAAGCAATAATCAGAGCGATGCATGGGACTACTTTAAAAGAGAGTCCAAAAATGTCTGTTACTATATTGTAGACCAAATGTAATTTCTAATGTTCAACTTTCCCCCTTACCAGAGAGAACCCCCTTGTGGAGTACTGTGAAGCCATTACAATGGCAGCTCCATCATGCGTTACAATAGAAGCCATTTTAAGGCACAACAGGCTGTATTGTGACACTCCCATTCTTTTGGAATTACAGTATCTTAAATTATATTCCTTCTTGTGTACTGTTATTGCTGCTAAGTCCAAGATCACCTTCTCAATAAGGTTTGTTCTTGGTTCTAGTTCTCAAAAGCTCTTCTTAATGAGCTCTGCTGCAAACCTTTTTTATTAGCTTTTCAGAGCCAGTTAAAGACATCCATATTTTCTCAAGCCCTCTTTTAATATGCTGGTATTTAAACAATCCCGCTACACTTCATTGGAGCTTTTGAATTAATTTCACTTCTGCTTTTATTCAACTATTTATTATTTGCTGTTTAGAAATTAGTATTAATTTTGAATTTTTAGCTGCTGCTGTTTTAATCTGTTTGTAAACCCCTGGGAAGGGTGATACTATACATACATTGATTTATGCACTCCTCACCCCAAGTGCTGTATAGATATAGATTAGATTAAACTTGGTTTAATGCCAGTAACTGTGAGTGGGATCTTGGCGTTCTAGTGGACAATCACTTAAATGAGCCAATGGTGTGCCGCAGCAGCCAAAAAAATCCAATGTAATCCTGGGCTGCATTAATAGAGGAATACAATCAAGATCACATGAAGTAGTAATACTGCTTTATAAGGCCATGGTAAGACTACACTTGGAATACTGCATCCAGTTCTGGCCACCACAATATTAAAAAAAAATGTTGATGCTTGGGAAAGACTGCAGAGAAGAACAACAAAAATGATTAGGGAGCTGGAGGCTAAAACATACGAATAATGGTTATAGAAATTGGGTATGTCTAGTCTAATGAAAAGACTAGGGATGACATGGTAGCCCTGTTCCAATATTTGAGGGGCTCATACAAAGACAAGGGAGCTAAACTATTTTCCAGCACACCAGAAGGCATGACAAGAAGCCATGGATGGAAACCAACCACAGAGGGAAGCAACCTAGAACTAAGTATAAATTTAGTAACAGTGAGAGCAATCAACCAATGGAACAGTTTGCCTTCAGATGTTGTGGGTGCTTCATCACTGGAGACTTTCAAAAAGAGACTGGACAACCATTTGTCTGAAAATGGCATAGGATCTCCTGCTCAAACAGGGAGTTGGTTTAGAAGACCTTCAAAATTGCTTCCAACTGTATGATTCTATGTTCTATGCTGCTGTACTATCTCATCATGGCAAGGACTGTTCCTGGAGGGATGCAATAAATGAAGAATAGTACAAATGTATACCAAGAGTATAGAATCTCAGCAGGGTGACCCAAAATATCATGGTCATCCCAACTGCCCAGCTATATTGGGCAGCAGCAATAGAGGAAGCTGATGATCATTTAGTGACAACAACAAAGCATGATATCTTACTGCATGACCCGTCGAAAGGGCGAACGACAAAACCGCGCCCAACTAAACCGTGTTGCTGATGTCATCAACAGGGCGACAACAGCGAGCACGGAGAAAGAAGGGCGCTTTAAATGGCGCGTTGAAAGAAAGCCGATTCAACTTAAGGTAAGGGTTAGGTTTAGGGTTAGCTTTAGGGTTAGCTTTAGGGTTAGGTTAAGGGTTAGGGTTAGGGTTAGGGTTAGGGTTAGGGTTAGGGTTAGGGTTAGGTTAAGGGTTAGGGTTAGGTTTAGGGTTAGGTTAAGGGTTAGGATTAGGTTTAGGGTTAGGTTAAGGGTTAGGTTAAGGGTTAGGTTTAGGGTTAGGTTAAGGGTTAGGTTTAGGGTTAGGTTTAGGATTAGGTTTAGGGGGGGTTAGGTTTAGGTTTAGGGTTTACAGTGTGATTCTGTCTCCGCGCTGTTGTCGCCCTGTTGATGACATCAGCGACGTGGTTTAGTCCGGTGCGGTTTTGTCGTTCGCCCTTTTGTCGGTGAACCATCTTACTGCATATTAGGAGGCATTGGTAAAACATCATTACATTTTATTAAGAAAACCATGAACCAATGGCGTTCATCACAGGCTAAAATAAAGCTTTGAGGATGTCAAATTGATGAAGTTGCTACACTGAGAGGAAAATATATATATATTTCAGTAGCTGCAAAATTATAGTGGGAGCTTGAATGTGGAAAATTCAGTATAGTGAAAGATAAATCAATTGTACGCTAATTTCTTATGCACCAATAAATTGAAATGGACTGGTATTTTCAGTCAAAAGATCATACTGGACATAAAATATTACCAACTACAAACAAAAAAGAAGAGATGATATTTTCATAGTCAGAAGGGTCACACCATGAGAACAACTAAGCTATAATACAAACAGTGTTCATATTAGTTAACTGCATGAAATGAAAATTATCAAAGTTTATGCTCCAACCATTGATACATACAAGCAAGCTATGTTTCAAGATTTAGATGATATGCTTGTCATTGGGTCACAGCCTCTTGTGAGGAAGATTTTTCTGCATTCTGTATATTCACTAACAACCATACATCTTCTACTGTAAGGAGGAAAGGTTTTCTTCAGCTTCTATTAATAAATCTGCAGTGCTGCAACCTGCAGGAGAGGCATTTGCCATCTGTAATAAATTTGCTGCATGCTGGCAATCTAAAGTTGGATTATTGTTGTACATATTCTTTGAGAGGTGGCCCTTGAAGCTGATACATGTATTGGAGATGGCCTAGAATAAAATACTTTGTACACAGTGCTACCACATACAGATGTAATATTTTTCCCAAATCAAATAAACACACTGGCTGCTTATTCTTTTTCAGATTCTGTTCCTGGTGCTCACAAATTGTTCCTGTTGAATGGACCTGCTCTCTCACATCTTCACTCAATACTTTTAGTGATCCTTCTTACACATAACCAGTGACTTCTGCTTTGTTTTCTTTAGCTGCTGTTGAGACAGAAGTCCTTCTTGTTACAATATATAGGAAGAGTTAAAATGTTTATTCATCCAACCTTTTGCCATTAGAGTTGTGTTTGATGTATTTTATGCTTTAATGCTTTTTCTTACGATGATCATTGCTGATTTTCTCATTGCATCTTTGAAAGCTCCCCCCAGGTGTTAATGGAATGTGAGATAAGATTCACTTTCTTAACAAAATAATCATACAATGGTCAGAAATGTAATCTAAATCTCACTCTTTAAAAGCCAGAAAAATAAATTGTATTGTTCTTGTTGACAGGTTTCCCAGTGGCTTCATGATTTTACAACTAGCCTGTGTCATCCACTACTCCAAGTGAATATTTGTGACCCTTCCCAACCACAGGCATGCAATCCTCAGCCTACCTAAACTATCAGTTTTTAATCCTTATTCTGTCATACACATAATTATTTTTCTACTGCTGCATTAAAGCAAACCTATCTTCATTTCCCCCTCTATTTATGATTGATGCTGAACAGTAATGCTAAAAGTAGAAGCCAGGACAATTCTTTTACATGTTACATCCAATATTTTTCCACCAGCGGGAACTATGTGAGGAAGTGCATAAAAGGAAGGGAAAAAGTGTATTGAGAATATGATGTGGATCCAGATAGGATTTATTTGTTATTTTGGGTTTAAATCTGAACAAGAAAAGTATGCCATATAATTTTGTGCTGGAGCTGCCAAATAAGCCAATGCAGTCTTAGGTTGCATTAACATTGGATATGTTTACTTTAATGAAAAGAAGAACTGGAAATGACATGATAGCAGTATTCTAATATCTAAGGGGTTGGCCATAAAAAAAGGTAGTCAAACTGTTCTCCAAAGCATTAGAAGGCAAGACAAGAAGCAATGGGTGAAAACTAATCAAGGAGAGAAGCAAGGTGGAACTAAGGAGAAATATCCTGACAGAACAATTAATCAATTGAACAACTTGCCTCCAGAGCTCTGTCACCGTAGGTTTTTAAGAAGAGATTGGACAACCATTTAAAGATCCAGATGGATTTTAAATATGATTTTGAAATTAATCGTAAGAATCTGTCTTGTGGAAAAATGTGGTTGTTATGAATTGTTAAGCGAAATCATGATAAAATGGGAATTTGAATGTGAGATACTAGAGGAGCCAGAAGGAACTAAAGATTACAATTACAAAGAACAAGTTTCCCTACAAAAGATTGAAAGTGAATTTAAATATAAAAGAAAATTTGAAAGTAGATTTAAAAATGACAAGCTACAAGAATGATGTGGAAAAAAGGGTCACTCTGCTGGATATATAGATGAAACTGATTGACATTTTAATTAAAATGGATATGGAAATGGCAGATGAAAAGAGTGACCTGGATACTGTATCTGTTAAGTTCTGAATAACTTTGTAAGAAAGGACAAAGAAAAATGAAAAATAAAGCAGCTGTAGGATATTATTTGAAGGAAGTAATGATTAACATTTTAAAATGTAATGAGAAGGAATATAATGTGTGTTTATTTTATCAAGATTAAAATAGATATGTTGTTATTTCTGATAATATGTAATGGAATTTTTCTGGCCAGGACAAGGCAATAAAGGTTAATGTTTTTTTTAATACATAAGAGATGGAATGTGGGATGGAGAGATTCTTTTTTTTTTTTGTCTTTTGAACATTGATTAGTTGTTAAAATTGTATATACATCTGATGAATTGGAAAATTAAATTCCTTCCTTCCTTTTTTCTTTTCATTTTTCTATTTTCTGTAGCTTGCATTAGTTTCATTTGTGTAACTCCAAGACTTCAGAAAAAAAAAGATGATTTAAAATGTTTAAAATCCATATTTTTTTTTAAAAAAATAATCTGCTTTAAAAATAAATGTACTCCTGCAAAAATCCATTCATTATGAATATATAAATCTTGAAAATCAGGATTTTGATTTGTCAAATGTGTCAGAATGTTTTGGAGGCATTGTATGCATTTGGCAAGCTTTGAAAAAAAAAGGCTAATAATCAGAGAATCCTCTTTATAGTAATTAGCAGGGAAGGAATTTAGACTGCAAAATAAGGCAATGTGAAATGCTTCAGCCAATGTTCTGCAAATCTGCAAGGATTTCTATAAATCCACAGCTTCTCTGTCTCCTCTATGCCTTCTTAGCCTCTACTTTTTACTTGTTATCTTCATTATTTGACTTTTGTCTCTACAGAATTTGTTTCTGCCCAGCACAGCTTTTTAGTTGGTGAGAAATTAGAATTTGGCTTTCTGCCTACAATTAATTAAAAAAAAAGTTAGCAAGCTTTGTAAGATTGCAGCATAGTTTCTTCGAGTAAACTCCACAACTAGAAAAAACTTAGCTATCCTGTTGTTGGAGGGAAAGTCCATCTGGTTCAGTTCCAAGCTGCGAGAAAGACACTGGAAATAAAATGGAGGCTGGAGACTGATTGGAAAGAAGGTCCATTTATTGGTGAACAGAACCACACAAAGACAACATGCAGTACTGGTTCAGCTAGAAACTGGTTTTTCTTATACATAGGCTTTTATACAGGTTTTTTTACAGCATTTTGTAATCTGGAAGCTTGCTTTGTGTTTTTTTTATTATTTGATTAGCTGGGTGTTTGTTTATCCCAATCATGTATTAGACATTCACAAATGTCTGAATGAAACATAATTTCTAATATTGGATTTTCCCCATTTACCAGAGGGAACACCCCCCCCCCTTTTGTGGAGTACTGTGAAGCTGTTACCATGGCAACCCCACTGTGCTGTGTAGTAGAAGCCATTTTAAGGCAGTAGAGTAGAATACATTTTAAGGCACAACAGGCTGTATCATAACAGAACACACACAGGGGTGTTAGGGGTGTCTTACCCTCCACAATACTAGTCTCTCTTTATTTATTTATAAGCACAAATGCAATATATATTCACACACACACACACACACACACACACACACACACACACACACAGCATTTGTGCTGATAAATAAATAAAGGGAGACTAGTATAGATCTATTTCAAGCTATTTAGCTGTCATCAGCTAGCCATACCTTTACTGAGATTCGAACCTGGGCTGTTTTACATTCCTCTAAGCCACAAGCTCTCCTCCCTTATCAGCTGAGATGAGGAAATGATTAAGTGTTATGTTCAAAACACCCGGTGTGCCCAAATATGGGAGGGAGCATACTGCATCTGTTTCGCAAAGGTTCATGATGGGTCTTAATTATTACTTCCTTAGTCCTAATCCTGTAAATCATCTGTAATTGATTTTATCCTGTTATCTATTACCTCAAGCCCATTTTTCTTAATGGACCCATATTGTTTCCACTTTTTTAAATCAATGGAATCAAGATCATGTCTTTTCTTAACACCATCTTAATTTTTAAAGGTGTTTGTGAATACTGTAGATTGTTCCAGTTTTTCTGAATAGATTACCACATCTGCATTTCTAAAAGCTGGCCTTCTCAGTTTCTGCTTGGGGGAAAAGAAACTGAAGCTGGTTTCTGCCTCCCTTAAGATTTTTTCCCATTTCACATTTAGGGGAGATATTCTACCCTGCCTTTTTAATATTTCCCAAAATATTTCATTCTTCTAGGAGAGGTGAGCTTCCTGCACCATTTTAGCTAAACTGATGAAATCACTTTGGTACAAGAAAATGACAGCAATGCCTCTACAGAATGAGGAAATGAGATTCTGTGACAGCCTTGGGAAACTATGAGTAAGTTCAGAGTTTTGCACTTGCTTTAAAGTATTCCAAAAGGTTAACACCAAACTCAATTGATAAGTATCAGCAAGAATGGGTAAAAATTAGGAAAAAGAAAATATCTGAATAAAATACATCAATCACGTTTGTTTAAAAGAGTACTGTTACTCTTTAAAATGTACAAGTAAAGTTTCCCCTGCACATGCGTGCTAGTCGTTTACAACTCTCAAGGTGGTGCTCATTCCTGTTTCAAAACTGAAGAGCCAGCACTGTCTGAAGATGTCTCTGTGGTCATGTGGCCAGCATGACTAAGTGCCGAAGGCACACTGAACACTGTTACCTTCCCACCAAAGTGGTCCCTATTTTTCTATTTGCATTTTTTACGTGCTTTCAAACTGCTAGATTGGCAGAAGCTGGGACAAGTAATGGGGGCTCACTCCATTACGTGGTGTTAGGGATTCGAACCACTGAACTTTCTGATCGACAAGCTCAGCGTCTTAGCCATTGAACCACCACATACCTTTAAAATGAGTACTTCATTAAAAAAAAAACTTGAACCATAAATGTTCAGTTTTTCCATTGCTCTGATCAAGAGATTCTTTGAAATTCTCAGAATTTCAGTTATGCTGAGTAAAATCATTTGGGCCATCTGTATCTCTCCAAACATTGCACATCTAACATTATGAAGTTCTTTTCCTGTGTGATATTGACATTTAAGAATGGGTCACAAAAATGTTTTTTCCCCTAATTGTCCATCATTTGAGTTTAAACAGCACAACTCTATCAGGAACAGCAACATGAAGATTAACCATTCTGGGAGTGTTAAGGTTATGTCAACCGTACTGAAGCAAACATTTCCATTTTAATTGGACCTTGTTTTGAACTGCATAATATTAAGAACTACTGCATAAGTTATGTTTTCTTTTCCCTATCTACTTTTCTTTTGGGGTCATGTCTTTTAGGTCATAAATCTGAGGATAAAAACTGCCAATCTGGATTGTTATTATTATACAAGTCACTCTGATTAAAGATGCAGAGTTTATATGTTTTGAATAAAAATGAATGAATGCAATTGTCATCTTGGGGCCCAGAAATTGTTCTAGGTAATACAAATAGTAGTTGCTGGAGAATAATACTTTACTTTGAAGCACATACAGCTAATTTTCCCCACTCCCAAACTTATTTAAGATAGCAATAGCACTTAGACTTATATGCCGCTTCACAGTGCTTTACAACCCTCTCTAAGCGGTTTACAGACTCAGCATATTGCCCCCATCAATCTGGGTCCTCATTTTACCTACCTTGGAAGGATGGAAGGCTGAGCCAACCTTGAGCCTGGTGAGATTCGATCTGCCAAATTGCAAGCAGCAGAAGTAACTTGCAGTACTACAGTCTAACCACTAGTCCACCACCAAGATGAAAATAAAATAAAATGTGTTTTGTCTTCACTGTTAAAACTACAACACCAAATTAGCCCACAAAATAAAACAAAGCAAAATAAAACATCTAAATAATAATAATAATAGCTAAATAAATACCTTAATCTCCAGGAGTCTACAGGAACATACTTCCACTTTTGTTTTCAATTGTTCTTGATTAAAAACATTGAGATAAAATAAAACATTAGATTCTGCTTGGTTTTTACTTTTATTTAAAGGCTAAAACAAATTAACATGGAAGGGAGCAAAGCAAGCTGCTTCATTTGTAGAGTCTAAATATGAAATGTTAAAATAATGGTCTGAAGTCATGGACTAAATATATCAAATATTTACAGAGGGAAACTGTATCTTGGAATATAAGTATAGCAATTAAGCTACGATAATATAACTAAACAAATTAATAATTTCGGCACAATATAAAGCTCACTCACAACATTTGTGAGATTAAAGTGGAAATTGGTTCAAGCAATTTGCTGTGAACACCTACTGTACGTGAAATGTTGGCTGTTAAATAAATTGGTCTTCAGTGGATACATTAATTAAATTCTGAATTGGAGAGAAAAGAGGTAATCTAAAACTTTTTTTATTACATTGTGAGGGGTTTATTTGTTTGTAAACAATTCATGCAAATGAGAACTGATTAACTTCTCTGAAGCTGGAACTGGAATTCTGGTTGACTTCTCCAGAAAACAGATGGAGGAGCCGGAGGAGGAGGAAGTGGAGGAGGAGGTGGAGGAGGGGAGGAGGAGAGGAGGAGTAGGAGGGGAGGAGGAGGAAGAGGAAGAGGAAGAGGGGGTTGAGGGGGAGGAGGAGAAGAAGAGGAGGAGAAGAAGAGGAGGAAAGGAAGAGGAAGAGGAAGAGGAGGAGGAGGAGGAGGAGGAGGAAGAAGGAGAAGGAGAAGGAGAAGGAGAAGGAGGAGGAGGAGGAGAAGAAGAAGAAGAAGAAGAAGAAGAAGAAGAAGAAGAAGAAGAAGAAGAAGAAGAAGAAGAAGATGATGATTGTGGGAAAGAGGGAAAGGAAAATACAATGTTATAAAGGTGGCGAGAACCAGATTATTATCTGAATAGGTCATTAGCTACTTCTTATTTCTATGATGTCCAAGAATGATAATAAAAAATGCTGATAAAAGCAAAGGTAATGTTAATATAAGATGGAGTTAAGCAATTATATGTTCTCTCCATCAACTAACAGATACCACCCATACATAAATGTATATAAAAAGTAGTAATGGAAAAAAAGTTGCTCATTCTCCATGACTTAATTATTCTTTAAGTGAGAAAAATCTCCACTGATTCAAACTCAAAAGTTTTGGAACATCTGTGCAGCTCTTTTGGCAATCAAATGGACATGGATTATTTTAAAAGTATTCCTCTTATAAATGGGGCAAAGCTTATTGAAAGAAAATAATTTATCTAAAATCTGAAATTTTACTCACTGAAGTCATTCCTGACTCTAGGGGGCAGTGCTCATCTTCATTTCAAAGCCAAAGAGCCAGCACCATCCGAAGATGTTCTCTGTGGTCATGTGACCGGCATGACTAAATGCCAAAGGCCCATGGAACACTGTTACCGTCCCACCAAAGGTGGTCCTTATTTTTCTACTTGCATTTTTACGTGCTTTCAAACTGCTAGGTTGGCAGAAGCTGAGACAAGTAATGGGAGCTCACTCCGTTACATGACACTAGGGATTCAAACTGCCAAACTGCCGAACCTTCTGGTCGACAAAGTCATCATCTTAGCCACTGAGCCACTGTGTCCCTGGGAGAGACTTAGCCAGATTTAAATTCCCATTTTTTTAAAAAAATAAATAAAATCCTATATATTTCTCAGATTGCAGCAATTCAAATTCCAGCTAAGATTATTTCTTAGCCAAGCCAAACACTCAATACAGAGCGATGTTCTCAAATCAGAATAATTCTTATCAGCAAGTCACAATGGTTACTCTGGTGAGCACATCCTGGAGGGCAAAGGGATATTGGGGTCAAAATGTCTTCTTTATTGTTCACTTTGGTTCACTTTGTTGATCCATCTCATCCTTAGCAGTTATAAAAACAATGTTTTATGAGGTTCATTAACTTACCAACCTGGAGCGGTGACTGATTTATATTATGAAAAGGAATTAAATCACTTGTACATCTTCCTCAGCTCAACAATCTCAACAATGAGGAGGGGATGTGATTATTCCTTCCTAATATAACTTTTCCTGCTGCTTGTTCCCACAATATAGGATACTCCTAATTCTACTATAACTGTTCTTGAAACAACATTAAAGATATAGGTGCTTTTTTAAATAAAATCAAATAGAAGAAGATTCTTCAATTCAGTAGTGCTATTCAGCAGGTTCTATCAGTAATGAACCAGTAATGGCAGCAGCCTACCTGCCTGGATGTCATCATGTCTCGTTTTTAATGCTCTACTCATGCATGGAAGGTCCTGTGTGCTCACATTTGTGAAGGTAAGTGAATACCAACATGGATCTGATTATTGTGGGGGGGGGGGATCCAGAATGATTGTTTCTGTTTTTCCTATCTAGAACAGGACTGTCAAACTGGAGGCCGGATACATCATGCACAGGCCACGCCCACCCCCAAAGGCAAAAAAGTCACAATACATCACGTGACGTGATCAAGTTTGACACCTGTGATCTAGAATGTGTTTTTCCCATCCAGCTCCAAGCACTGAATTAAACAGGAACATTATGAGGTTAGTGAAATGGTTGGTAAATTGAGGACCCAGATTGTTGAGGACAATACGCTGACATTGATACTTGCTCAGAGAGTGCTGTAAAGCTGTTTTCAACCTGTGGTCTACAAACCCCTGGGGGTCCATGACATCATCACAGAGGGTCTGAAGAAATGTTATGATTTAAATCTTGAGTTAAGTCTTGGTGGTCTGTGGCCATGATCCATGTGCCATGGTGGTGCAGTACTGCAGGCTAATTCAGCTGACTGCCAGAGATTGATTCCCACTGATTCAAGGTTGACTCCACCTTCCATCCTTCTGAGATTGGTAAACTGAAGACCCAGATTCAGAAGTGGTATTCAGCAGGTTCTGACCAGTTCTGGAGAACCAGTAGTGGAAATTTTGAGTAGTTTGGAGAACTGATAAATAGCACCTCTGACTGATCCCACCAAGCCATGCCATGCCACACCCATCAAGCCACACCCAAGGCAGTAAAAAAATTGAATCCTACCACTGCCCAGATTTTTGGGGGGCAATAGGCTGATTGGATAGAGAGGGCTATAAAGCACCATGAAGCAGCATGTAAGTCTAACTGCTATTGCTATTGCTATCTGTAACAGGACTGGATGTTTTTTGCAACTCTGGAATTGACTGTTGTGTATGAGGCCTTGAGAAGGAGGGGAAAAAATGGTTGCTTAGTCCCAGGAAAATAGAAAGTCTTTGAAATAAACTCAGGAAAGAAAAAAAAATGGCTGTGATGTCCATGACGAATGGTAGCTCAATTTTTGGAGAAGATTTCAATATTTTATTAATATAACCTACAACAACATAAAAGCATTTCTGGAATCGCTGTTGTGTTTGTTCCATGACATTGCCCAACTTGAAAAACTGACATCAGATGATTACTGAAAACTTCCACTTTAATCAATGTTCAAATAAAACTTTCAATGAACAATTAATGATGTACGAGAAAAAATGTTTCTGTCTTATAAAACACTGCTCAATTTAGGAAGAAGTAACCAATTACTTTTTATCATAGTTGATTAAGATTAGGGAAATGGGACATTTATAAATATGAAACACAAATAAATAAAACTAATCAGTAAGAGATGTATATAAGCCACTGTAGAGAAATCTTTGTTGCTTTCAACTGGGATAAAGTCAATTGGGGTCATATAAGATACATCAAAGCTCCCATTTTTATTTATTTGTTTCTTTGTTAAATTTATCTACCAGCTACTTCAACATGGGGCTATGCTATGCAGATTACAACAATAAAAATGAGGAAATGAAAACAAGTGTAAACAAAACAGAAATAAAAAAACAGAAGACAGTGATAAGCAATAACAATGAAAAAGAAAACAATGAAAATGCATCAACACGAGAACAAAAGATGGACAGATGGAGAACAGAGATCAAACAGTGGGGTGGGGTTTACCATCAATCCAGCACCTACCTCCAGCATGGAATCCCCTATTGGGTCCCTAGTCCACATTTTTTTTTTAAAAAAATACCTGTATATTTATACAATTTATAAGGTAACAAATGGAAGGCCCCCACCCCCCCCATTCAATTCTGGAGCTGAGTGGAAGTCCGGGTCCCCCACCATAGAGTCTCCTCCTAGAGTGGTGTCCTTTTTCCTCTGCTGACCAGAAGTCCAGTTCCCCCACCATAGTCTCTTCCTAGTGTGGCATCCTTTTTCCTCTACCTGTCCTAACTGAAAGCCCTCTCAATTGTGGAGCCGACCGGCGACAGGGAGCCACAGCAGAGGATGAAAGCCACATGTGGCTCCAGAGCCGCAGGTTACTGACCCCTGGCATAGGCATTCACAGTATGTGTGAAACACATTAAATCTACACATCAAACAATGACAGAGATTAACGTAATTTAATCATCTCTTGATTATTAACTTTAAATTCTGAATGCACTAAGAAAAAAAGCTCTTATTTCTTGATGGGGCTAATCTGATTTCAACCAGAAGACCATTCCAAGGGACTGTCATTGTTTTTAATGGAAAGCTATCAGCTGTTTTCCCCAAGATAATCATATTATGTGGATCAGTTCCAATTGAGATAACCAGTACAGATATGGATTATCTGGACCTAATAAGGTTATCTTGACTTAAAACTAGTTACTTAATGACCACTGGAAGTTATGATGGATCTCCACAGAGCTACTTAAGACCTGTTTTCAGAATTATGATGGCCACACACATCCCCATCCAAGATCACACAATCGCATTTTGAGTGCTTGGCTACTGACTCACCTTTATGACTATTTGCAGAATCATTCAGTCACCTGACTACAATTTGTAACTTTCTTGGGGGTTTTTTGGAGGGGAGGGGTGGGTGCCATTTCTGATATTTACTTCTAGTTTCTGTAAAAAAAAATGCCCATTGGACAAAATTGATTTACTTAAATGGACCACTGCATTTATTTAACAGCCATCATAACAATGGTCATAACTTTAAATACAATCACATGATGTCTCAAGTTATGGCTGTAAGTCCATCCAGGATCAGTTCAACCAGTCATAACTTGAGGACTGGTTGCACTTTTGCACAATTTGTGCTAAAAGTCAATATTTTAAAATGAACAAGAGAGCAATTGTTTAAAGTTTAAAGCAGATGTGATATCTTTTAACAATGAGTGTAATTCAGTGGTGGGTTCCTACCGGTTCGGACTGGTTCGGCTGAACCGGTAGTGGTTTTGCAACCTGGGTCAATGGAACCGGCAGCGCCCCAGGCCTGCCACACCTTGGAACTGGTTCCCCAGTCAGCACTGTTGGTGCCGCCATCTTGTTTTTCAGTTCTGCACATGCACAGAACAATTTTAATTGCATTGTGCACACAAGCATGCACAAAGTGTGCACACAAGTGAACCGGAAGTAGTGCCAGCTGGAACCCACCCCTGGCTCCATTGTATTTTCAATCAACCATAGATTGCAAATAATCTTCAAAGACAGTCCCCTAAATAGCACATTGCAGTAATTGATAAAGAATATTGCAATAAACTAGGTAGCAATGAATTATTATTGTTTGGTCCTCTTGTATGAAATATGGCTACAATGGCATCCCAGCTGCCAGTGGTGAAATTAAAAAAAAAATACTACTGGTTTTGTAGGCATGGCTTGGTGGGCATGGTGGGCATGGTGGGTGTGGCTTGGTGGGCGTGCCAGGGGAAGGATACTGCAAAATCTCCATTCCTACCCCACTTTGGGGCCAGTTAGAGGTGGCATTTGCCAGTTCTCCAAGCTACTCAAAATTTCCATTACCGCTTCTCTAAACTACTCAAAATTTCCGCTACCGGTTCTCCAGAACCTGATGGATTTCACCCCTGAGCTAAAGCCTCATGGCCATTGACCATGAACTTGCTGCTCTAAGCCCTGCATGTATTTTTGGTGTAAAACAGCTCAAAATAAATTGTCAAATCTGGAACATCCTTTTCTCTATTTAACCAAGTACAATTTATGTTGTTAAAGCTGATTCTTTACAGCAAGGACCAGAAGCATCTCTTTTTATAGATACCTCAGGTTCCTAGGAGGCATTTTGAAAAAAATGATGGTGAAGTTTCCTGACTTGAAGGGAATCAACTGTTTCAACTCCCTGCCTTTTAACGTGCCTCGTGGCTATCACTTCCTTACTTTATGGTTGACGTTGATAAGCTAGGACATCTAACATTTCGCCATAGCTAAAACTCCATCTGTTGTTATAGAAACCACTTTCATTATTGCTGCTTCCCATCTAGTGACATATTTCGGGAAATCACCATAATAAGCATCACTTTCGCTTAATTTTATCTTCGTTGGGACCACCATTAAAATAGCAAAATTTGTCATCAACATCAAAGATAAAGTGACACTTTTCCCCCCTCCTTGGTTTGCTTTGTTATTATGATCCAGCATCCGTGAAGCTTGCAGAATTAGAACACAAATTGAATTCTTTGCTTTTTATTTGTTTTTTTTTCCACCTTCTAAATTTTGCAAGACTTTTTTTTTTAAATGCACACCTTCGTGGAAATTATTCACACGGCTATTATATAGAAGAAAATGGTGGTTTACATCTAACTCCAATTATTTTTTACAATTGTATTTGTTGTTAGATTTATTATGTATATCATGCCAGGTCACTTGGACTGAGAGAGAGAGAGTGAGTAGCCCAAAGTCACCCAGCTGGTTTTCATGCCTAAAGAGAGACTAGAATTCATGGCATTTTGGTTTCCAGTTCAACCCCTTAACTTTTACACTGAAGTGACATTCTTAGATAAGAAAATGCATGAGTTTGTGGCAGTGCTGAGATTTCTCAGTACGCTCAAATAAAGAAATCTCAGAACAAAGGAAAGAAAACATCTTAAATCATTGGTTGGCTACAAATCATATTTTTGTCAACTTGACAGCTCCACTATGTTTATCAAGCCTCAAAGTACATCCTTTATTGCCTATCAGATTTGCATGGAAATGAAATCATGCAGCCATTTCTTAACAAACCATTTAATCTCTTTGTCCTTCCCCTCTAGCACACAAGGTCAAAATGCTGCATTACAATGACTTAAATGGAGAAATGATCTTGCTAAGAAACAGCAGAGAGAAAGAGGAGGAGGGAGGGAGGGAGGCGGAGATAAACCTGGGTCAAGAGAGTAGAACTGCATTCTCTTAAAACTATCCACCATTTGTGTGGACAAATGTTCTCTCACACTGCATTAATTATGGGGCTTTCCAGCAAATTAGCAAAGAGGAGAAAGTAAGATGACTCATTAGCTGAAGGAAAAAGAACAGCTAACAATATGCATAAAACAATGCTTTGAATGTTCAAATGCAATTAAATGGCCGTTATGATAGGAGCCATTCATTTACTCTTTAAATAAATAAATAAGAGAGAGAGGGGGGGGAGGGAGGGAGGGAGGGAAGGAGGGAGGGAGGGAGAGAGAGAGAGCAATCTAATAATCAGTTTAGTTGTGTAACATGGATGTGTACTATGCTGATAAGAAGAACAGCATCTACATCTTCCTGAGCCTCAGTTATGATGTAGCTCATTACATTAGCACAAAGAAAGCAGGAAATAAATTACCAAGGTGTATTCAGGCATGGCTAGAGGTTTGACAGCATCTACCCCCATGGAAAATCCATCATTCTGAAAGGGGCTTGCCTGCTGAAGGGAAGAGCTTCAATGGAATTAGATTCTTAAAACAGAGAGCTCTGTAGTTTCTACCTCTTCTTTGCATCGGATGCAAAGAAGTATGTCATAAATGCAAAGTGTTTATTGGACAGATCTGCTTCCTTTCCTCAGCCAGGATCTTTAATTTATGTCTCATAAATAAGGCAAGGTAATAAATATATATCTTGCCTTATATACGTATGTGGCAACTCACACTTTAGAGCGTATGGGGAAAGCTTCCACAAAGCACTAATCTTTTTGAGTCAGCACCTGATGCACACACATTGACGTGGGTGTATGCTTTCATTTGAAATGTGTACTTGATCAATGCCAATTTCATAAATTCACCATAATGGAATAAATGTTTAATAAATGCATGGGCTGTGCATGAAAATTCTGTCTCTTACCATTCTGGGGGGAAAATGACAGGTTTACCAAAATATCAGCTCTGTCAAAGGGCCCTAGCTATTGTAATATATTAATATAGATTATTACCATATTTATTTCTCCTCCTGCTGCTAGTGAAGTGATTTCCCTCCATTGTTGGCAACAATGAAAAAGTTGTGAAGAACATGTAAATTAGGAGGGCCATTATTCAGTCTTTGGAAAGTTAAACTGTTCATTAAGGAAAGTTGTAAAATAAAATGGAACCCATTGAATAACCTTTTAGAATATTAATGTTAGTAGCCTATTTCATTGTACTGTATAGGCATTCATTAGAGAAAGATGCAATGCCAAGTATTGTGTGTTTGCTAGCAATGTGAACATTTCCGAATTATCTGAAGCATACAAAGAAAACTTGAAGTGTGGGTTGTACGAGAAGGGAAGGGCAAAATCTGGAGATGAAGTCAAAAGAGGAAACAGCCCGGAGTCCTGATGTTCCCACATTTATTTATTTTTATTTATTTTATATTTATTTATTTATTTATTTATTTATCAAGCATGTATAAGATAACAGATATAAATATACAATTGGGACATTAGGACGGGGACAGTAGGCACTTTGGTAAGCTCATGCACACCCCTTACAGACCCTTACAGGTGAGGTCAACCATAGACAATCTAAGGTTAAATTTTGGGGGTAATCTAAGTTCAACTCCTCCTGAATTCTGTTAACCCTTATCAAATTAATGCTGTTGATTAGTTGACGAGATTGTAGAGATCGTATAGGCACAAACAATAAATCACTTCCTTGCTTAGTTATTTGCTTAGTTATTTATTTACTTATTTTTTAATCTGAAAAAGAGCAAGTTATGTTTAATAAATTCCCCAAATAATGGGAAAAATTATATCTGGAGAAGAACTAGATGTAACAGACCACTTCATATACTTTGGTAATGGAAGGTGATGCAATAAAGGAAATTAAATGGTGTATTAAATATGATTGGCAAGCATTTAGCAAGCCAAGCATAATTTTCAAGAACAACCTCCCCCTATGCCTGAAGAGAAAAATTTCCAAAAAGTGTGTGCTACCTGCTCTAACATATGCCACTGAAACATGGGCACTAACCTCGCAATCAACACAAAAGCTACGAGTGGCACAAAGAGCCATGGAAAGATATATGCTTGGCACGATAAACAAGATAGAAAGCCCTGCAGATGGATTAGAGAACAAATGAAATTATTCAATATCATCAAGAGAATACAAGATTTGAAAAGGAAATAGGCTGATCACCCAGCAAGAAGAACTGATGGCAGGTGGACCAAGGCAGTCATAGAATGGATTCCACTTGATCAAAAGCATCCATGAAAGAGACCTAAAAGAAGCTGGATTGATGACATCAGCAAGTATTGTGGTCCCAATTGGCCAAAGAAAGCTCAGGACCATATTGGTTGGAAGCATACAGAAGAGGCCTTCATCCTGCAGTTGATAGACAATGGCTACAATGATGATGATGATCATCATCATCGTTTTAGTTGCATAGTTATAGTAATAGCTAACAGTATAATTATAGATACTGTAAATACATATGGAGAAAATTGGTCATGTCTAATATTGAAATGTGCTTCATTATTTCTGAGAATGCTTGAACTTTCTATGTCTACATGAACTCAAGACTGTATGGACACTCATTATTTTGAAAGAATCAGATAGGAGAAGGTCAAATAATTTCTTTTAAATAAGTGTGGTTGTTCAATATGTGTATTTGTATAGATGTATATCTGTCTGCATGCTCATGTCTATGTGTAGGTAGTCCTCACTTAAGTGGTGTCTCAGAGAAGTGCAGGACTAGAATCCCCATTACACTACCAAGATAATGTTTCCCCATTTTGTTTTTGTTAGTTGTGAAGTCATGTCCGACCCATCACAACCCCATGGACAATGTCTCCCCAGGCCTTCCTGTCCTCTACCATCCTCTGGAGTTCATTTAAGCTCACACCAGTGGTGGGATACGACCGGTATGCCCCGGTACGAACTCACTGGTGCGTGCTGAGAGCACCAGGCTATCGTTCCGGTACAGTGCTCCAGAGCTCCCACCCACCCTCCGTACCTACATTTGAGTCAATTGGGGCTTTTGTGCATGCACATGGAGCATATGGTGCCTATGCGACGCTCCGCCGAGCAGTGGAGCATCGTGGACAGTAAGTATGCATGCACGTACTGCGCGTCTTCTGCGTGTGTGCACATGGTGGACACCCAGCCCCATTGCAGCGTACCGGTTGCAACAGGTTCCAGAAACCACCACTGGCTCACACTTATTGTTTCAGTGACTCCATCCAGCCATATCATTCTCTGTCATCCCCTTTTTTTGCCCTCAATCTTTCCCAGCATTAGGCTCTTCTCCAGTGAGTCCTTCCTTCTCATTAGGTGGCCACGGTTCCAAAATCAAGATTCATACAATTCTGTATTCATTTTTCATAACTAGGACAGATGTAGTATTCCTAAAATGGCCACTTTTGTCTGACTACAAGTTTTTTTCAATTCTCTTCAATTCAATGAAGTCTCTACATCTTCAGAAAGGCGTACCATAATCTTTTTTACATGCTACTGCCCCATGCAAGCAGTTATCTTCATGATACCACTTCCTTATTTGCAATTTCTCCCAAAATATTTCCTGACACATGCAGATACTGTGTTTTTTTTTTTTAAAAAAAGACAGTTACACTTGAAAATGTACAAACCAGATCCAATTTGGATTAAACCGAGAACCAAATCAATTTGGTTGCCTGCTTGGATTTTTTTTTTAAATGTGCAGAAGAAGCACTTCTGAAGATGACCCAGTTTTAAGAGGCTCACACTTTACAATATCGCAATGCATAAAACTAAGGCACAACTTTACTTCACTGATCTTTGAAGCCCGACTGAATAGCCCTGCGCGCCACGATCATTAAAGAGGTATATCTACCTCATTTTTTATTAAAGAGATTAGTAATCTTCCCTACTGATGCTTACACAAGACTACTCATGCAGTAGAGGAGGCATTTTTTGCAAAATATAGTGGGTTTTGTCAGAAGCCACAGCTTTAGCAGTGCACCTGCAGCCTCAGAAGTTTCTCTTGTGTTAAATATATTACATTTAAATCTCTTGGGACTCATCCAGCTGCTCTTATATAATAAGTCTTTTGTCACTTTCAGGAAATTCTTTAGCATACAAAGACAGAGCCATTTTTCTAGGTAGCTCAATGTTTCTATTATGTCTTTCTTGGCAGCCTTGCTATCAGTTCTGCTTTATTGCGTTCCAGTTAAAGCCTTTTCCCAATATTTCTTTTGACTACAACTTTATGACTTCTCACTTTTGCCCATTTTTCTGACTCATCCCTCCACTCATATGCTAAAATGTGCAGCTTGCATTTAGTTACATTAGAAATCAATGAGCGTCTAATAAATGGATGCAGATGCACTAATAACAATGATCGATGAATAGCTGCGATTGCAAGAATTCATCAAGGGAAAGAGAAAGAAGTTTAATATGCAGTCATCCATTGTAAGGTGAAAGAATATCTCCCACATTCCTCGAGAAATGAATGTGGATGCTATTCTCTCTATATATACTGTATGATCTGTTGAGAATTACCACTTGCTGTAACTTTAACTAGTTTACGTACTTTGTTTCTTCTTCTTCTTCTTCTTCTTCTTCTTCTTCTTCTTCTTCTTCTTCTTCTTCTTCTTCTTCTTCTTCTTCTTCTTCTTCTTCCTCTTCTTCTTCTCCTCCTCCTCCTTCTTCTTTGATCTGCATTTTTAAAAAGTTATTCACAGAAAGGATTAAGGGGAGAAAACTTTCACACATCTGCATCTATTATTTCAAAAATGGAGAAGTTAAGAAAAGAAGATTAAGGATGTTAAGTACTATCAAATTTAAATGAAGATTATTGATGTTGCTGCTATTGTGGTGGTTGTGGTTTAGCATAAACTAGTTTTGATCATCAGCCAATAAAGTCAATTGATTTTTGAAATCCTAGAAATATATTCTTTGAATCACAATGAAAGAGACCATTTTGGCAACTGACCCTCAGGGCAAATAATCATCTTAACACATTTTGGTAGCTCTGTAGATATTGAATGGAGTAGAACTCATCCTTTGGCTTGTTAATGATTTGCATTGTCAAAATCTCTTACCATTAGAATTATTTTTCTCCATGATTCAGTTAAAATCTGCTTCACTGTAACTTAAATCCATTATTCTCCTATCCATTGAAATGATAGGAAATCATGCCTTCTTGTTGTATTTTATAACATTCTTTCAGATACTTAAACAGTTTTATCATAACCAACTCTCCTTGGTTTCTTTTTTTTTCTCCAAATCTCAAAATCACTCTTTACAAGTTACTTAGTTTCTAATTCCCTCATTTTCTGTGAACTTGTCTTTTATGAATATGTCATTGGCCTTCTATGATCTTGTCCAAATTTGTCCGACCCTTTAAAGCATAGAATATCAAAAATAACAGTAGAGTTATGATATAACCCATATCTAAAGTAATGGCTAGATACTAAACTAGTAGCGTCATGTTCTGCTTCTGTTTATGGCAGGTTATACGTGTACTTGCTTGTTTTTCAGCCAATTCAGAATTGTTACTTGGGGTTTCCAAAAATGATGATAATTTTTCACTGCAGATTTTTAAAATAGAAATCCTTACTATTTTAGGCTCTAATGTGACATAATTTAATATGCACGTGATAACCTATGAAGTGGAAGACAGATTATAATTAAGATTGCAGTCTGCATAAGGAACATTTAATTATATCTTTCCTTGACAAGAATTCCACCTTTGAAGTTTGCACTGAAAAATTTATCCAGCAGGGAAAATTTTCCCCTGTTTTTTCTCCCCCCCGGACTATAGCAAGGAGTGAAAAAAATTAACAGTCCCCTTCTTACTTAGTGAGATCTCAACAATTTTTATTTCCTCAAAAAAAAAAAAAAATACATTTTAAAAATGTTTCATAGGCATAGGTGCATGTTTAACATCAGATCTAGTTTGGTCTTCATGTGCATGTTTTTTATGGGGATTAGACAGGGGTGGGATTCAAAATTTTTAGCAACGGGTTCTCTGCCTGGTTGCTGGGTGGGCATGGCCATGGTGGGAGAGGCATAGGCGGCCTCCTGCACAACGGCAGGAAGCTTTCCTCGAGCCTCCAGGAGGGTAAAAATGGCCTCCCCATGCTTTGGAGGCCCTATGGAGGCTGGAAACTGGCCCATTTCCAGCTTTCCTGAATTTCCAGTAGGCCCATTTTTCATCCTTCCTGAGCCTCCAGGCATGTCCTGCACTTACCTGCATCCAAAACAAGCCATGTGGGGACTTCTGGGATGGGAGGGTGGGATGGGCGGAGCCAGCCAGGAGTGGGATTTGGGGGTTCTCCAAACTGCACAGAATCTTAGCTAGAGGTTCTCCTGAACCCAGTGGTGAGTTTCAAATTTTTTTGAACCTACTCTGTGGGTGTGGCCTCCTTTGTGGGAGTGGCTTGCCAGCCATGTGACCAGGTGGGAGTGGCTTGCCGGCCATGTGTTCTCTCTCTCTCTCTCTCTCTCTCTCTCTCTCTCTCTCTCTCTCTCTCTCTCTCTCTCTGTGTGTGTGTGTGTGTGTGTGTGTGTGTGAGTGGTGGGTTTCAAAATTTTTTGGAACCTCTTCTGTAGGTGTGGTCTGCTTTCCGGGTCCACTGGTGGAACCTCTTCTAACCGGTTCGGTAGATTTGACGAACCGGTTCTACCGAACTGGTGCAAACTGGTAGGAACCCACCTCTGCCTGAACCCCATGCGAACCTCCAGCAGCCCACCCCTGGGATTAGATTAGTGGTGCAGTGGTTAGAATCCAGTATTGCAGGCTAGCTCTGCCCACTGCCAGGAATTCAACTGGCTCAGTTGATTCAGCCTCCCATTCTTCTGAGTTCAGTAAAAGGAGGAACCAGATTTCTGGGGACAATATGCTGACCAAACTACTTACAGAGGGCTGTAAAGCACTATAAAGTGCTATTGCTATTAGGATATTCTTCATTTATTAATTGTTAGTTGCACAATTAACAGTAACATTTGTTTAGGATGGAGCTATTCTATATATTTTTTGACATATACAACACTGAAATATGGAATGACCAACATGTAGGAAATGTAAGGTTGAGGTTTTATTAATTTAAATGATATGTTATTCATTTAAAGTGTTTATTTTTAATTTGATATGAGTGATATAATATGGGGAGGGGGAGACCATCCCAAACTTGAAAACCTTCCCAGAATGGATGTGATGCTAGGAATATTTTTTATGATAAAGTGAGAGCAGGCAAAGCGAGAAAAGCAGGGACGAAGAGAAGAATTGGGGAATAGACAGATTTTTTTTTCCTGCCTTCCTTCTCACATAGTATGGGGAAAAAAAGATGGAAAATTGCTTACGACTTTCCTAGTATTGCTACTGAACGGGTGGGGTGAAGTGTTATTTTTAAAATATGTATTACAGTATTCCATACATCCTTTGAATTTCCTTTCACATAACACAGCAGATGCACTGTGAAAGGAAGGATAGATAGAAATACGGTTCAATATGTTGTGCCAAAAAAAATTCCTCTGCTTTTTTTTTTTTTGACAACTCTAATTCAGTTTGATAGAAAAAGGAAATGCATTATTTATTCATTCATTCCAAAGGAGGAAAAGAAGTATTTGAAAAGGATGCAAGTTCTAGCAGTTTCCTTAGTTGCCGACTGGCCAAGGAGTTTTGTGTGAATGTCTGATTTATAATAATCTTTTCAGTGGTGTGTAGCATCTTTAACATCCCCCATTTCAGTTCAGTTTTATGTCACCATGGGAGAAATTCTACTTGTAGGACCTTTTCTAAATATGAAGTAAAAACAATGGGCCAGGCTGATCAAGATATATTTAAGAAAAATATATCACATTCTCCGTCTGAGGAGAATGTGATCAAAAAATTCTTAGACTGCGCAGAAATGGATAGATTAACACTTGCTATTAAGGATAAAGAAGAAACTGAATACTTTTTGATATGGGACATATTTTATCAATGGCTAAATAATAGAAGTTAGAAAGGAGGAGATACAACTGGAGGAAAAGGTAAAGAGGAGAACTGTTAAAGAAGATGATGTTAAATGTTAAATTTCAATGTTACAATATTATTATGTTATTATATTATTATATAATATATCTATAATATGATTACTTAAGCACAATTCTACCCAGAACACACATTGTTTAATGAAAATTGGATGTTATTCAAATGAAACAAATAAAACTTGGAAAAAGATATACCATATTTTTTAGAATATGATATGCACCTTTTTCCCTCAAAAAAGTGGGTGAAAATCAGTGTGTCTTATACACTGAATACAGCATTTTTGGCTTCCAGAAACCCTGCCCCCTTTACCAAAATGGCTGTGCATATCCTTTAGGAGGCTTCCAGAGTGCTCCTGAGGCTGGGAAGAGCAAAAATGACCAAAAGCAGGCTATTTTCTGCTCGTTCCCCCCCCCCCCCCCAAGCGCCCTGGAGCACTCTACAAACCTCCTAAAGGCTATGCATGGCCTTTTTTTGGACAAAAAATGGAAAACTATCTGTTTTGGGGAGGTCTGCAGAGTGCAAAACCTTTTTTAAAAAATTTGCCTCTTCAAAATCTTGGTGCTTCTTATACTCTGGTGCATCTTATACTCCGAAAAATATGGTATTTAAGAAAGACAACAAGCACAACAAGCTTGCTATAATAACTGCATGGTGCTAAAAAAAATGCAAATCAAGTCTCTATCACCCTAAGAAAGAGAAAGAGAGAAATAGTCTACAATTGTACAAGAGAAAAAATATGTTTGCCCAACTAGAAGATAGACCTTGATAGGTGCAAAGCTGCATGCATTTCCATATGCATCTAATACTACTCCTATTGAGGAACAGCATGGGTGAAGCGAACTGGCAGTAATGCCGGCAGAAACCCATCACTGACAATGGTGATATCACTGGCTAATCCTTTCAACTTGGAAGCACCTTGGATACTTCTGACACAAATTTAGTAGCTTTTGGTGTTAGCAATGGTTTGCTTTGGTGAACCTTTTCATACTGTTAAAGTGATGCTATTTCTTCATTAAGATACTATGCATCACTTCAAGAGCATCACTTCCAATAGCCAGAAAGCACATTCTTCAGATTACTGAGGAACCCAGGTCAATGAAAAGCAAAATAAGACAGGAATTTGGTTTCATTCATCAGCGGTGGGCACTTTATGATATAGGCTTAAAGGACACTTTATTAAAAGCTTTGCTGATAGCACAGAAGAGCTTTGCTTAAAACCAAGTTTATGTAATTATTATTTCCAGCATGTTTTTCTTTATTATCAGTAGAAAGGAATGAAAACTAATAATAGCACCTGCCAACTTATTTAAGGTTGATAGTTGACATGTCATTTGCCTTTGCACAAAATGAACATAAAAATAATTGCTGTAATTTAGGAATGAGCAACCAATATTCTTGCCTTTTTAATGAACTGGAAAAAAAAATAGCCAACATCAGTTATAATTGTATGATAAATTGTTGAAAAGGGGCTATCTATAGCACTGCCTGGTTCATTTCCTATCATTCAAGAATGAAACAATATTTGTTATACAAAATTGCCCCACTAATAAATCAACTAATTTTTTAAAAATTAAATATAGATTTAACCATGATCTAATTAAAAATGATTAATTGGATTTTTTTGCAGCAATTAGAATGACTTGTTGTACCATACTAGCTGACTGTCTGTGTTAATTTGGACAGGGAGAAAACCAAAATATGTCTTATTTCAGTACAGATAAGAATTTCTTTTAAAGACAAGTGATTTTAAAAAGTGAGACCACAGGAAACAATCAAACAAGAATAAGAATAGTAGCATGGCAAATCTATATTTATTTTTAAAGCTGTCCCTGTGCTCATAGGCATGTTAAGTTTTGTTCCTTCAAAAATGGGGAAGGCCTTCTCAGATATGGACCTTCAGGTTTAGTTGAGCTGATGGTGAACTTGGGCTGATGACCATGGCCAAGTATTGTATCAAACTATCCTTTTTTACCTGTTGACCTCTCCTCTCCTCACTAACTAACTGGGGTGATTTTCAATACACATGGAAGAGGGCAATGGAAAGAAAAGCATCCATGGGCTTCTCTTCAGTTTTTCTACTCAACATTGAATATGGTCAGAACATATTCATAAACAGCATATAGCACACACTGAACACCAGTGGGACCCCCAACATTTATTGCCAGTGAATAGCAATAACAATAGCACTTAGACTTATATACCACTTTATAGTGATTTACAGCCCTCTCTAAGCAGTTTACATATACAATACAATAGCAGAGTTGGAAGGGACCTTGGAGGTCTTCTAGTCCAACCCCCTGCCAAGGCAGGAAACTCTATACCATTTCAGAAAAATGGCTATCCAACATTTTCTTAAAGACTTCCAGTGTTGGGCCATTCAACAACTTCTGGAGGCAAGCTGTTCCACTGATTAATTGTTCTAACTGTCAGGAAATTTCTCCTCAGTTGCTTCTCTCTTTGATTAGTTTCCACCCATTGCTTCTTGTTCTACCCTCAGATGCCTTGGAGAATAGTTTGACTCCCACTTCTTTGTGGCAACCCCTGAGATATTAGAACACTGCTATCATGTCTCCCCTAGTCCTTCTTTTCATTAAACTAGACATACCCAGTTCCTGCAACCGTTCTTCATATGTTTTAGTCGCCAGTCCCCCAATCATCTTTGTTGCTCTTCTCTGCACTCTTTCTAGAGTCTCCATAACTTTTCTACATTGTGGCATCCAAAACTGAATGCAGTATTCCAAGTGTGGCCTTACCAAGGCATTATAAAGTGGTATTAACACTTCAGGTGATCTTGATTCTATCCCTCTGTTTATGCAGCCTAGAACTGTGTTGGCTTTTTTGGCAGCTGCTGCACACTGCTGGCTCATATTTAAATTGTTGTCCACTAGAACTCCAAGATCCCTCTCACAGTTACTACTACTGATCAAGGTACCACCTGCACTGTACCTGTGCATTTTGTTTTTCTTGCCTAAATATTGCCTGTATGTGTATATAACATACTGCATATTGATTCAAACTGCCAAATTGCAGTCAGCCAGAAATCCAACAAGTATTCTGCTTCTCTCAACATCAAAGTATCTAGCCATTGGTGGTTCTTTACTCTGACATAGTGTCATAGAACATAGAATAATGGAGATGGAAGGGATCTTGGACATCTTCTAGTACAACCACCTGCTCAAGCAGGATACCCTATACCATTTCAGAAAAATGGTTCCCCAGTCTCATTTTGGAAGCTTCCAGTGATGGAGCAATTTCTGAAGGTAAGCTGTTCTATTGGTTGATTGCTTTCACCATTAGGAAATCATTAGTTCTAGATTGCTTCGCTCCTTGGTTAGTTTCCATCCATTATTTTTCATTTTGCTTTTTGGTGCCTTAGAAAATAGTTTGACCCCCCCCCCCTTGTCGTTGTTGGAGCCCCTCAAATATTGGAACACTGCTATCATGTCAAAAAAAAAAACCCCAATCTTTTCATTAGACTAAACATCCCCAAATTCCTGTAACTGTTCTTCATATGTATTAGCCTTCAGCTCCCTAATCCTTTTTTTTTTTTTTTGCTCTTCTCTGCACCCCTTCTTGCTCTTCATGCCCACTTTCTGCTGTCCTGCATGCTGATACAGGAAAATTCCCTACCCAGAGAAGTAAATGTTCCTTTGATTTTGAACATGCAGAATATGGATTTTTTAGAAAGTTAGGATTGAACTGCACAGCAATATACGCTTATACTAAGCTTCTACTATAGTACATGCTTACAGTTGTTCTATGGCTGAAAATTGGAGTTCAGAAATGCAAATGCTTAAAATGACAGGCACAGCTGGATCTTGCCAACAGAATCAAGTGGCTGTAAATTACAAATTAGAGAGTTAGAGCAAATTAGAACATCAGTCTGGTGCAGTGATTAAGGCAACCGGTTCTAGTCTACCCTAGCTGGAAACCCAGAAAGAAATACTTTTGTTATCAGAAGCTTGAATAAAAGAGTGAGGGTGGAGGACAGCAGTCCTATCTGTCTTATCTCTTTCAATCAAGGACTTTGGGCCATAGACACACCCATCACAATAATACTATTGTAGATATTATCAGGATTGCATGGTGAACTTTTTAGCAGCATTGACTCAGGGGGTTGTGGGGAGGCACGGTGTAGGAAATGACAAGCTGAGCACAAGGGAGGGGTCAAATGTGGTATCAATCTCGAGTACCTTCACAACCACAAGAGATCCAGCCCATCTTGCATTTTGTTGACTCTACTGCCAATTTGCTTTGACTGTTAGTAGTTCAGATTCTTGTAGAGAGCTGTAGTGTACAATAAACCTATATATTCATTTGAATTATGCCTGGACTCATGATCTCCTATGTTTGACACATGGATAGTTACCTCCTGCCTCTAAGCTCACCCAAAAGTTGTTCCCTCCATCCCAATGGCTGTCACCAAAATCATTAAGATGTTTGTATCTCTTCTTGTCAACTGCCGATGTTCAATCTGAATGTTTTGATCAGGCTATAGAAATGGAAATTTACTTAGACACTTGCTACAGAGAATCCCAAAGATGCTTTTTCAAAAGGCAACTGGATTTCTGGTTTTTCTTTGAAGATATTCTTTGAAGACCAAAAACCAGAAAGTCCTGTTGCCTCTTGAAAAAAGCACCTTTGGGACAACCATGATCTGGATAATTTGAAAATCTCCATCGATATTTGCTACAGATAACTCTCTGAGGCCCATGATTGCTGATTTTCTATGATCAGAAAACACACACACACACAAAAATATGAATCTTGGAGTAATGAAGGAGAATGCCTACTTTTGAACACCATTGTCATCATACATGATGTCAGGAACCCAAGCAACGGTTCAGAGGAAATAAATATGAATTGGAATACTACTATAAATGATTACATTCCCCGCCCAAATGGAGCATAACAGCACAAGGTACTGGTACGTCAGTTGCGCCCCTTCCTGGATCAGGATGCTCTGTGCACAGTCACTCATGCCCTTGTACTTTCTCACCTGGACTACTGTAACGCTCTCTACATGGGGCTGCCCTTGAAGAGCACCCGGAAGCTTCAACTGGTCCAGAATGTGGCTGTGCGGGTTGTCATGGGGGCACCCAGGTATTCCCATGTTACATCCCTTTTAGGCGGCCTGCACTGGTTGCCGGTTGTCTTCCGGGTGCGATTCAAGGTACTAATTATGACCTTTAAAGCGCTCCATGGCTTAGGCCCAGGGTACCTGTGAGACCCTCTGGAATGAGCTGCTCCCGGAGCTTCATATAATCCCTGCCCTCCGGTCCTTCCGACGCGCCCTAAAAAGTTGGCTTTTCCAGCAAGCCAGCCTGGCCTGAACAAAACAAAACAAATTATTGATTACTGTTAATTTTAATTTTAATTCTTTTTAAAATATGCCATTGTCAATTTTAATTGGGTTTGGGATATCCTATTTAATTTCTTTTTCACTTTTGTATTATGTGTTTCTTTTAATGTTGTACGCCGCCCTGAGTCCTTGGGAGAAGGGGGGCATATAAATTGAATAAATCTAAAACTAAACCTAAACAAAGCTCACCTTCTTCAGAAATGGATTTTTGTCAATTTGATTGGAAGCCCAGCATTATGTTTTGTAAGAGATTACTCACAGTGTGCTTAAAAACAATCATTTAAATTAAGTTATTTGAAGTGATTATGATGCTGAACTGTGAAAACACTCTGGGAAAGTCAACTCTGCATGAATTTGTCTCAGAATATTAAGGCATTTGCAGTTTTATAGTTGATCTGACTAATTTACAGCTCAGCTTCAGCATGAAATCAACGGTTCAGGAGGATTCACATTGCAGCAAAGGGATGGGTGGGTTTTGAGACACAGATGAACAGAAACCATAGCTCAATGGAAGAGACATTGTTTAATTGGTTTAGACAATTTTTGCGGGGTGGGGGAGGGAGAAAAAGATGGTAGTAAATCCAAAATAGAAGTAAAGCAGTTTTGAGCCCTTCCTTCTGTTGCATTTATTTTATTTAAGTGCCTTTAGAATTATAGATTTCCATGTCACTTAATGTATGGCAATGTTTGAAGAACACGGAGGACTTCAACACACTAACAATTCATAACATCATCTAGCTATCCCTATGGTGATAGATCATTAATGCAGATAGGCTTTATATTGTCACAGCAATGGCTGAGCGATGCTGTAAATCCCTAGTCTGGCTATCTAAACTATGAATAAAAGGAGGGAGGGAAAAGTCAGCAGCTTATTTCTCAAAAGGAAGGGAGACAGGAACAATTTTGTCAAATTTCTTCTAACAATTGCATTCGGTAAATAACTGCTGCCATCCTAAAACTCGGAGGTAGGATAAACCTCCTACATTGGCAAATGTCGTCTTTAATTTATGTTTTAAATTGTAAATTCTGCCATATGTTTTACAACTGAACTAAAAATGATCTCTCCAAATGTTCAGCTTTCTTTCTTTCATGTAGTGAAGTTGGACTCTTCTTTGCTGATAGAAATGATACTGTGTTTCCCCTAAAATATGACCTACCCCAAAAGTAAGCCCTTAGCTTGATTTTTACACATGCACCCAATATAAGCCCTACCCCCCAAATAAACCCTAATTAAGACCCCGCCCACTCTAGGGTGCACAGGTAAAAATTAAGTTAAGGTGGGGATGAAACTGCCCTACTTCTTACGTTTGGACACCCTGACACCTGCCTTGCAGGCCCATTTTTTCTGCAGCCGGCAAGGCCAGCAGGCCTGGCTGAAGGCCTCTGCAGCTGATAATAGAGCTCCAAATCGATATGGAGCTCTGTTATTGGCTGCAGAAATCTTCAGGAAAGCCTTGTCAACTTTACCAGCTGCAGAAGAAGTTCCTGAAGGCCTCTGACAGCAAAAAGGAGGCAATGCTCACAATTGTGGGGAGTCAGTGGACAACATCCCCTAAAAAATGAAACCTGGTGCCTTTTTGGTGGCAAATATATATATTTGGCAGAGGGCAGAGGTGTATGTGTGTGTGTGTGTGTGTGTGTGTGTGTATGTATGTATATATATATATGTGTGTGTGTGTGTGTGTGTGTGTGTGTGTGTGTATGTTTTATTTGTGCTGATAAATAAATAAAGGGAGACTAGTATAGATCTATTTCAAGCTATTTAGCTCTCATCAGCTAGATTATATATATATAATCTATCATCTATCATCTATCATCTATCATCTATCATCTATCATCTATCATCTATCATCTATCATCTATCATCTATCATCTATCATCTATCATCTATCATCTATCATCTATCATCTATCATCTATCATCTATCATCTATCATCTATCATCTATCATCTATCATCTATCATCTATCATCCATATCTGTCTGTCTGTCTGTCTGTCTGTCTGTCTGTCTGTCTGTCTGTCTGTCTGTCTGTCTGTCTGTCTGTCTGTCTGTCTGTCTGTCTATCTATCTATCTATCTATCTATCTATCTATCTATCTATCTATCTATCTAAAAGACAGGGTCTTCTTTTTGGGGAAACATGGTAGATTTTATCATTTTGCAGTTCAGCACAGAAAATGTGGGGGGAGAGGTAGAGCTCAACAGCACGGAATTATGACGATGGTTCTTAATTTCCTGGAGGGTGTATGTTTAGTGCCACTAGACTGGGCAAATGTAATAATGCCTCAACAGCCAGTTAACACTTTTCCTTGCTGGACTGAGGACATAAACTTAGAGAAATAGACACACACAAATAGTGTGGAGGGGGGGACACATGTTGAGTAGGATTGGACAATATAATCTTGTCCAATCTTGTCTTTTTATGTATAATGAGAGCATATGCACCAAAGACAAATTCCTTGTGTCCAATCACACTTGGCCAATAAAGACTTCTATTCTATCCTATTCTATCCTATTCTATCCTATTCTATCCTATTCTATCCTATTCTATCCTATTCTATCCTATTCTATCCTATTCTATTCTTTCATTTGTTTGCTGTTTATGAAACAAATTGGCTGCCGATCTTACTATAGGGTAACTTTGCAGTAGGAATGAACTTATTTTAAGAGCAAAGATAACTGAGAGGTTTTGAATTTGCTTGTTTGTTTTAATAATATTGATAAAGAACAACACATCAAACTGGCAACACTTTCATTTATACTGGAAGGAAAAGATGCCTGACTCACTTGCCTTCCCCCACCCCAAAGGTTTGTTGCCAAATCTTAAAATAAGCCCAATCTTCTCACATATTCTTAGATTCTGTTCATTGCCAAAGGGGAAAAATTCCAGTTTTCAGAGTGTATTTTTGTTTTCCATCCAAAGTAAAAAATAATAATATATATTTTGGCTGATGTGAAGGAGTTAAATTCTGTGAAGAGAAGAGGGGGAAATGGGCAAGATTTGGCAGATAATCAGTACATAGTTCTAATTAAAGGCCAGGGCAGAGGTGCAATTTTTAATCTCCAAAATTCTAGATTTGATTTGAATCTTTAATTGGACTTCACACAAGTAGGTGAAGAAGGCTGAAAATTATGGGAATAGGGGAAAATGAGAGATATTTGCGATACAAAAAAAATCCTAATCATTTCTATGATTAAATAGGGAATCCTAAATCTGACTATTTCCATTTTTTTCTGTCTCCTTCTAAATAATTCTGCATTGTTCTTCCCAAAGTTCATAATAAACACACTGTGTACATTTTCTCTCACAGTGTGCAACTGAATGTACACATAATATTTAACTGTACATTAATACATTATGTTTTAAATTGTAAATTCTGACATATGTTTTACAACTGAACTAAAAATGATCTCTCCAAATGTTCAGCTTTCTTTCTGTCATGTAGTGAAGTTGGACTCTTCTTTTCTGATAGAAATGATACTGTGTTTCCCCTAAAATATTCTATACCTGAATGTCAACAATGAGCTGCCCATATTTGTGGATGAGATTAAGCAGTAAAAACCCAACTGTGAGAGCGAAGATGTCCATAAATACCTCTTCATATTGGGTGAGTGGTCAATCAAATGCAAATATGCTTCAATTTATATGCTAAGTTATGCAAATTGTGGGGGGGATGGTGGTGATATTTTATCTTATAATAAATCCCTCCATTCTCCACCATTCAGTCCAGTGGTGGGTTTCAAATTTTTTTTAAAACCTCTTCTGTAGGTGTGGCCTGCTTTGTGGGAGTGGCTTGCTGGCCATGTAACTGGGTGGGAGTGGCTTGCCAGCCATGTGACCAAGTGGAGTGGCTTGGCAGTCATGTGACTGGGTGGGCGTGGCCAACTTGTTAAATGTGATGAAACTCACTTAACAACGCTCTTGCTTAGCAACCAAAATGTTGACTCAGAAACTCTGGCATTTGAAGCACACAAGTCTTAAAGCTGTCAAGTTACAAGACCCTTGCACCCCTAACCCTTTAGAAAAAAAACCCCAGGGGTGTTCAAACTTGACAGCTCTAAGACTTGTGGACTTCAATTCCCAGAATTCCTCCTCTTGCTCTTCCTCTTGATGATGTGCGGACGGGCGGGGGGAAGGAGCTGGAACCGGTTCTAACAGCAATGTAGATTTGTGGAACCTCTTCTATAGAAGAGGTTAGAACTGGCAGGGACCCACCCCTGATTCAGTCTCTTGGATGAGAAGTGAAAGATTTTAAAGGAAAAACAAAGTCCAAGTTGCCTTTTCAAAAATTACCTTTGGGACAACCATGACCTTGATGATTGAGAATCTCTATAGATGTTTTAGAAGAACATTGGATTACTTGATAGAGGATGGTTAATTAGGGCATTTTTCTTAAAGGCTCAGTTATATCCTAAGGTTGGGTGCAGCAGGATTTCAAATGCCACTTCCAGGAATGAGATATGCCTCCATTTCCCACTTGTGGCCAAGTCATAGACATTGGAGGGGGTGTCACTGGACCAAGCTGGACTTGGGTCTAGCCAAGCAGGATTGTTCTTAAATGTGGAAAAACTTCCTTCCCATATGCATTTTCTACCTTATCCCTGAGTGTTAGAATTGGCCATGAGAGCTGTTGACATTTTCTCTTACAAATCTTTTTTGATCACTTTGCAGTTTCCATGACTGCCTCCTCTTGCAATTTAATTGAAACGTGGGACACTAAGGATAGGGAGACTCTAGAGAGAATTGTGTAATGAAAGATAGGATTTAAGCACACACCTCTTGAATTTTATTTTTGGGATTGAGGGGTGGTTTTTTTTCTTTGTGAACAATTAGGAAAAGACTAAATCGATCTGAAGTACCATAAGACAAGGGCTGGATGTCCACCAGAAGTATTCTCTGGGAGAATTTAACTGAAATATTATTATTCTTGGGATAGCATTATGCAGTCTCCTTTCAAACTAAATTAGAAAAGAGAAAAAAAAGTGGAAAATGAATTTTATATCGCTAATTTCAGCTGCTTAGATCAGCATGACAAGAGTCAGTGAAATGTAAAATCCACTGGATAGGTTCAGTCCATCCCGCAGATTAATTGGTGCAGCATGGATCAGAATGCATTCTTAACGCATATCTACACTGAATGTCATTTATCAATAATATATTGCCAGTGTCTTTAGCAGGCTGCTTGATAACCAGCAGGGCATTCCTCTTGCTGCTTCCAAGAAAAAGCCCATGTCCATTTACAACAGGAAAAAAAAAATAGTTCTTTGAGAATTGCACTCTTTTGTTATGAAGCCAACTCTTTTTCCTGCCTTTGCTCTAAGTGGGCCTCAAAATGGATTTTCTGTCTCTACATTAAAGCATAACATCTTCGACTTTTGCTAGAACTTCAAAGCTCCCTCAGTAATTAAAGAAGATGGGCAGCTTTAGCTTTGGTGCTCAGAGCGAGCTGCCTTGAGGGAACATTAAGCAGAGATTGTTTGGGAGGGCAGAGATGGCCTTGCTATTAGATGAAGCCAAGTGCTTCCCCTTTTCAAAAATAAAATGAAGGCTATTTTGCCTAATGGTTGTTTAATGCTGAGTTAGCTTTGCAATGTCAGTTGGATGTCAGCCTGGCAAAGATTAGTGGGAGTATTAAAATGACTCCCTTCTTTCAGGTTTGTAAGTGGAAATATCAAGATGAGCAACCTTCAGAATAGTTTGTGCATATGATAGCATAAGGGTATCAACCGTTTTGCATATAAAAGACATTGGAACCATTTATTTATACACCATAAAGTACACAAAATAGAATGGAATGGAGTAGAATGGAATGGAGTAGAACGAAACAGAACAGAACAGAATAGAATTCTTTATTGGCCATGTGTGGTTAGATGCACAAGGAATTTGTCTCCATCACAATAGTGATAGATCATTATCATAGTCATTGTAAAAATACATTCATCATAAAACATTAGATATAATACTTAGTGATAGTCAAACACGATAGGACAGAAATTGAGACAAATCAGACTTGAAGAATCTGTGTCCAATGTAACAAAATTCAACCAACAAATGATGAACTATGGATCACTTGATTTTTAATAATTACACCCACTCACCTCCACACGGTCACTAGATGCACTTGATAAGCACAAAGGTAATAAACAAAAAGTTTAATGGGCTATTAAAGATACTTACTGTGCAAGCCTTTGTCTTGTGTGCTTCCTAACTTCATCATTTTCACATAGACCACCTTCTGCATGGTCAGCTTAGTATGTGTACTTGTCCCCCTGAGCAAATACAGAGAAGGATTCCTGAAATTTGTGCCACAGAATTTCTAGAGCTAATGTGACTTGCAGGAAGTAGCATTGCATTTTTGTAAAATTCAAAGCACTGATCCCATTCCATGAATATGTGTAACATGGAATAATGAAATAATCTTTAAGCAGCTATACTGTGTGGTGCTTCCTAAGCACAAATCAAATAATTTGATAAGTTTTCAAAGTTTGGCAACTTCAGGTTGTATCCTGTCACCTATACTATTCAACATGTACACTGAAACATTTATGAGAAATCCACATCTGGAAGAATCTACCAATGGGGTTAAAATCAGCTGTAGGAATATCAACAACCTCCGATATGCAGATGATACCACATCGCTCATGGAAAACAAGGAAATGTTTCTGGCAGTATTTTAATTTTACTGTAGGTAAAATGTAGAATATCTTGAAACATGAACAATGTAGCATACAAATTTAATAACATAGTGGTGGTACCTAGCTTTAAAATAAGATTAGGTGCCCAAAATTAAATCAGATAGCATCCAAAATTAAATCAGAGGCCAAGGCAACGTACTACTCAAAGTTCCAATTTATTAAGAGCCATGCTGGCACATCTGGAGGAAACCCAAATCTGAAGCTTCTTCTGTTTTCCCACCTAAGTTCATGATTGTGCCCCCACACCCACAAGTCCATCACATGGCCCAATCTTCCACTGCCATGCTGGCAGTTCCAGCCATCCAGTTCCAGTCAGGTGCAGAGGTACCAAGACAAAGGATGACTTTGGCAATCTAGAAATAAATTTTATTTTGGCTACATAACATTCTACTCTGTACTATCCCCCCTCCCATTTTTCCCACTATAGAAACAGAATAGTAGAATATAAGTGTGGCAGGCCAAATATCCAAAAGGAACATGGCTGCAGGCCTGACATTAGGTGGTTTCCAGAAGGATAAGTGTGCCACAGTTTTCTACCATTCATGATAGTTAGGCATTTGTTTTATTATTACTAAGAGTACCTAGCGAACATAAATAGAACCCAATTTATGTATTATTTATTTTATAATATTCCACCTTTGAAAGTAACTTTACACACAAGCTATCTTACAAACAATAAACAATGATAATAAATTGCATATGTATGATGCATAGAGCAATTCAACTTTGGGATCCTTCCTGCGGGACTTTTAAATGACTATAATTTTAGTGGAATGTAGTCTGGACTCCAGGTAGGAGGGAGTGCAAAGAGGCAGTGGGACATGAAAAGTTTGGTGGAGGAAAGAAAGTTAAGATTCTCAGAGCACTGATGTGAATAGTTGCTTTTGTCTGTCAAGATTTCTATCTACAGGTGAAAACAATAAAGGAAATTGTCCCAAAGGTGCTTTTTCAAGAGGCAACTGGACTTTCTGCTTTTTCTTTGAAGACGTTTCGCTTCTCATCCAACAAAGCTCTTCAGTTCAGAACAGTTAGGCAGATAATGCTATGTCGATGTTTCAAATACTACATCATAGCCTAAATATATTTCCCTGAAAGGAAGACACAATTAAGGAGAGTAACTTGTAGAAGAACCAGAAAGTTCGGTTGCCTCTTGAAAAAAGCACATTTGGGGCAACCATGACCTTGATGACTGCAATCTCTGTAAAGGAAGATTGTTCAGAAGTTAATTCTCTATATCTTTCTTGGTTCTTGGGGCTTGACAATAACTCACCTAGCTTCTGACATGTCTTCTTCTACCTTCTCTGATCACTCTTCAGGAATCCTTCCCTCAAAAATGCTGGTGATATTGGTTCAGAAATTCTTCATTGGAATGAAGTAAGCTTCTGATATATTTTTCTTCTGCTTTCTCCCATCTCCCTGTTTGTGGGCTTATCTGTACTTTTGGTGCACATGGGGAACAAAATGCAGGACTAGCTCATCTCTGATCCAGTAGGATTTGTCCTTGTATTCTTTTTCATAAGCTACTACGTAGCATGGAAAACTTGGCATCTTATACACTTGTTATACACTTTTAGTTGCCTCCTTAAACTGCTCTCTGTCCTCAGTGGGCTGAAGGCAATCTGCTTCTGCCAGAGAACCAGAAGGAATGAAGTCCTCATCTCATCCCACACACTTCTTTCCTTTGTTCTTTTTCAACAGCCAACTTGGCTAAGGTTAAAGAGGGAACTGTTTTGTATATATTTGTGACCTGAATCCAAGCCAGTAGAAAATATTTCATAGCAAAAGACTGATTAGCTAACCTGTGGGCACAGTTTAATCAGAAAAAGCACCAGCAAGAACATGGGATTCTGAATAACTGGCAGTACTTCAATATTTTTTTTTTATAATATAAATGATGGTGTATATTGAGCTTCTCCCATCTTAAAACTTAAGAATATTAGGACATTAAGCATTAACTGTTACGTAGGTTTGATTTGTTATTCCTAGATATATGACGATTGATTGCTATTATTAAGTGATAGATAATCAGTGCTATTTCCTTCTCACTAAGCAATTAATTGAAAATGTTGGGAAAATCTTTATCTTGCAATCTTATTTTTCATTTACTATCATCAACCTTTGTCTTTTGAATTCAGCATGCCTTGTGGAGGATCTATAAATACAGTACTTTTTCATTCATTCATCCAACCAGGTTTCAATCAATTTAGAGGAAGTGCAAGAATAGTTTAATCTTATTTTCAAATAGTTAACTCTGTTAATAAATAAATTGTATTGGCAAGAACATGTATATATTTCCAAGAATACCTTTAGATAAATGATCATTCCATTAAATAAATATCAATCTTTGGAGAGAAGCAGCATAGGAAATGACATGAAATATTTCTCCCAAGAAAAATATCCCAAATTTATTTTGCTGCACAAAAACAACCAAGGAAACCTGCTAATCTAATTATTTAAAATAAAAGTTCTCGCTCATCATATTTTTCCAGTGCTTTATGCATTGTCATACAATTACTTTATCTTATTAAGTATTTCATTTCCATGTAATGATGAATAGTCTTTCTACCAGCTGCGTATGGTAAATATACACCGGTTGATTTAGAAATAAAAACTGATGGGCTGGATCCTCAGTTTCACATTTCATTTCTAACTATTGTTTATTCTAATAATTAGCCCATCTTATCTGCATGACTAAGAATAAAGAACAACAATGTTTTGAAGTTTAGTACTAATTGGATCAAAACTAAATACTGTAGTATGGTAACCCCTTTGGTAGCTTATGATAACGTTCCTAATAAAATATAATTTTCTGAAAATTCTGCAACACAATACCCAAGAGGCAATCAATCCAATGTCAAAACTGTCAGAATTTGTTGCAGAAAAATCTAATCCAGAAAGCATACACAGATAACTGATTCAACTGGATTCATTAACTTTATATACATAAAAACAGATGAATAAATGTACAATACCAACAGTAGATTCTTTCAACTGGGTAGAAGTTACAAGCAGAACACAAGCAGCAGAGAATCATTAGTTTCATTTCAGAGTTCAGAGCATACAGAGTAGTTTCAGTTTTGATTCTCATTTCAGACTCAGATCTGTTTAAGCTCCCATTGGCTGACTTAGTTGCTTTGCCTATTCATTGGCTGACCTTGTTACCATGTCTCTCCCACTCATGAATATGCTATCAAAATCAAATAAATCTACTGGAAAACACATCGTTGTGACAATGATCTCTAAGCTCATTGTTTTAAAAAAAAATTAAAGAAAATTGCTTCTCTTATTTATATATACTTTTAATTTACTTCTTATACACTGTAGTTCCTGGAAGCCTGCCTGTCTGCTTCAGTTAGAACTCAATAAATATATTACATAAAACTCAACAACAGGGGGAAAAGGAGAAGAATGTGCAATGCATATTCCACCAGGACTTCTGGAGAGGCATAGCAAATTGAAGACAGCTCTGTGTAAAGTGGAACCAATTCTGTGTTTAAGAACAGGCTACTGAGGAGAAGACTGGATCCTTCGACCCTTTTTGAAAAAAAAGGAGGTGCAAGATTGCCAAAGCTTTCTATAGAACAAGAAGACTGCAAGGTAGTGCTTTATAGAGTATATAACCGGATAATAGAGTTGAAGATCTTCTAATCCAACTCCCTGCTCAAATAGAACACCGTATATCAGTGGTGGGTTGCAGGCGGTACGCCCCGGTACAGGCATACCGGTGCCTGCTGGGAGCACCAGGTCCAATTCCAGTAGGGTGCTCCAGAGGGCCCACCTGCCCACCCGAGCTCCTTACCTGTATTTAAGCTCTTTGGCGCTTCTGCGCACATGCATGGAGCACATGGCACCTGCATTATGCTCTGCCGAGCAGCTGGAGCATTGTGGAGGCTTGTGGAGGCATTGCAAGAGGTAAGGACGCATGCGCATGCACTGTGCGCATTCATGTGGTGGACGCTGGTACGGTTGCAACAGGATCTGGAACCCACCACTGCCCTATACCATTCCAGACAGTGGTTGTCCAGACTTTTCTTAAAAGCCTCCAGAGATGGAACATCCATAACTTCTGATGGCAAGCTGTTCCATTGATGAATTGTTCTATCTGTTAGGAAATTTCTCCTTCATTCTTCTCCTTCTCTCCTTGATTAGTTTTCATCCATTGTTTCTTGTCTTGCCTTCTGGTGCTTTAGAAAAATAGGTTCATCCCTCTTCTTTGTGGCAGCCCCTCAAATACTGAAACATCGTGTTACTCCTAGTCCTCCTTTTCACTAGGATAGATTTACCCAATTCCTGCAATGACAGGAAAAAAAAATTGTCATTCCTGTACAATCTGAAATTGAAGCCTTTCAGAAGGACACTAAGTTTGCACTTTCTTTGCTAATCACTTTCAAAAATTGCCTAGTAACTGGTTTATAGAAGTTAGGCAAGGCTGAAAACACTAGGCAAATGCCTTATAATGTTCATTGCAGGAAAATGAAACTATATTTTTATAAGCTTTCGGGATTTAAAATAAACAACAAAAAGCAGGGCAAAGTTTTGACTAAAAAAGTTTTAAATGGCTTAAATGCTCAAAAAACGATGGAATATTTGGTTTTATAGAGTAGAATTAAATTTAAAAAATAAATGCATTTGTATGGGAAAGAAAATATTTTTGATATTGAAGACATAACAAGATAAGCAATGTATAATGTCATTCAGAGACATTTTTCAAGAGTTGCATCGGAAGGGTGAATCAATGATGTTAGCGGTGTTGTGTGTTCTTAGGAACAGTCTGTTCCTAGAACAAGCTGCTACAGAAAAAAAATATTTGCAAAAAAAAAATGTATCTGAGAAGAACAAGTGAACAAGAATATGCCATTAAACATACAAAAGAAAAACCCCACCGGATACAGCTTTAAAAATTAAGGAAATAAAATGGCAATCTCAAAAAAATAAATTGGAATAATTTCTTCTTGTTGTTTTTCCAAAAGAGATTTTCTTAAAGTTTTCAAAAAATTTAAAACAAAGAGCTATAATCATCTGAATGGATGAATGACAAGAGAACACAAAGAGAGTTTATTTCATCAAGGTTAAAATGGGGCATACTAGTGCTTGGGGCAGTTCATTTTGGATGTTGCCATCTGGACTGGAAAAAGTTGTGTATTAGGTATTAGAGTTAGTATGATGTTCAAGGTTCCCCCCGCCCCCGCCACTGTCTATTTATGCACTTTAATCTGATAGCAGCTCGGTTGGTTTGTATCTAATTATTCTTTCATTAAAGTAAGGAACCTGCATGAGTGTGTGTCTTTCTGTGCAATGTTAAATTTCAGTCTTTTGTTTATATTAGGATGCTGGGATTGTTTTTTGATAGCAAATCTATAGATTTCTATATGTGGATTTGCTTATATTTAAAAGTTGAGATATGGAATGATGAGCTTATTAGTTAATGGTATTATTTAGGGATTTGTTGGCGTTTTTGCTAATACTTGTACTGGAGATTTGCATAGTTTGGAATTGAATTATGGGAGGTTTTTTTAAAAAAAATCTGCTTAAGAAGAGGTGAAGAAAAAATGAAATTGTTTTTGAAAGGAGTGGGAAGTTGTTTTCTTAGGATTTTTTCCCCTTTTCGTTTTCTTCAACTTTTTATTCTCTTTCTAGTTTTTCCTTTCCTTTTAAAAATTTATATTATCTTTTACAATGGTAATTAAAACTTTTAAAATAAAGTTATTTTTTTTAAACAGTAGTCTGCAACCTATATTCACCCCAAGCTTCTGAAACAACACAAAATAGACAGATATACAATTGATAAACGAACAATTTTGGTAAGTTGCCAAGCAGGGAATCTAGATCTGGCCAGGCACAAATTAAGAGGCAGAGTTCAATTCTCTCTGAGTCACACATTTATTCAGATCTGGACAAAGGGGATTCTCCCATAAAGCTGGAAGAACTCCAAATGATTAATTCATCATGACTTTAAATTGTATTTGGCTACAAAAACGGAAAATACAGTTGTTTGCACAAAAGTGGACAAAAAGCAGAAGTTGGTAAAATGTTGTTGCTTGCCAAGTACACTTAGAAGCATATTTGGATGCAACATTGAAGGTCTTCTAATCCAACCCATTGCTTAAGTAGGAAACTCTATACCATTGAATAACCAAATAGTTATCCAATCTCTTCTTAAAAGCCTCCAATGTTGGAGCACCCACAATTTCTGGAGATAAGTTGTTCACTGAACTGAATTTAGAAAGAAACATATTTAGCAAAGCCATTGCTTCCTATCTGTGGTTTCCTGGCATGCTTTCCCTGAAATATGGACAGTTACATGTTATTAAAACTCATTTATTCTCTTTAATTCAGTCATTTCAATCTTGATCATTATAATCCTGATCAACAAGCAGTGGTGGGTTTCACATTTTTTTAGAACCTCTTCTGTAGGTGTGGCCTGCTTTGTGGGAGTGGCTTGCTGGCCATGTGACCAGGTGGGAGTGGCTTGGCAGTCATGTGACTGGATGGGATGGCCAACTTGTAAAATGTGGTGAAACTTACTTAATAATGCTCTTACTTAGCAACCAAAATATTGGCTCAGAAACTCTGGCATTTGAAGCACGCAAGTCTTAAAGCTGTCAAGTTACAAGACCCTTGCACCCCTAACCCTTTAGAAAAAAAACCCAGGGGTGTTCAAACTTGACAGCTTCAAGACTTGTGGACTTCAACTCCCAGAATTCCTCCTCTCGCTCTTCATCTTGATGATGGGCAGATGGGCAGGGGAGGGAGCTGGAACCGGTTCTAAACAGCACTGTAGATTTGTGGAACCTCTTCTACAGAAGAGGTTAGAACTGGCAGGAACCCACCCCATCAACAAGTAACTCTAATCAGGGGTGGGCTGCTGGGGATTCACACGGGTTCGAGTAATCTTCGAGCTAGGATTCTGCCCAGTTAGGTGAACCCCAAATGCCATTCCTGGCTGGACATGCCCGCTCCGCCCCTCCCACCGCTCCCTCCCAGGAGTCTCCACGCAGCCATTTCATCATGCCAGGTAAGTGCAGAGGCTCGGGGTAGGGGAGGGAACAGGTCTACTGGAGGTTCCAGAATTCCAGAAATGGGCCCTTTAGTGGCCTCTGGAAGCAGTTTTCACCCTCCCCGAGGCTCGTAGAAAGCTTCCAGATCCTGGGGAGCAGGGGTGGAATGCTGCTGGCATTACTGCCAGTTCGGTGTGTGCCCTCTTCGCTCATGCACATGCACAGTTGCCTGTGCATGCACAAAACATTTAAAAATGCCAAAAAAAACCATGCTACTTTTTTTTTTTAGAAATATCCCCAGATGCAATTTAAAGGTAAAGGTACAGGGTCTCCTCACACATATGTGCTAGTCATTCCTGTCTCTGGGGGGTGGTGCTTATCTCCGTTTCAAAGCTGAAGAGCCAGCACTGTCCAAAGACGTCTCCATGGTCATGTGGCTGGCATAACTAAATGCCGAAGGTGCACTGAATGCTGTTATCTTCACACCAAAAGTGGTCCCTATTTACATGTTACATGTTTACATGCTTTTGAACTGCTAGGTTGGCAGAAGGTGGGACAAATAATGGGAGCTCCCTCCATTATGCAGCGCTAGGGGTTTGAAATGCTGAACTGCTGACCTTTCTGATTGACCAGCTCAGCATCTTAGCCACTGAGCCACCGCGTCTCTGAATTCATTTATATAGTAAAGTATTTGTCCAGATTCACTTTCTCTAATAGAAAGATATCGGTGGGTGAAGCATTTTTTGAGCCACAGTGACATTTGCACTAGTACCAGCACAGTAAACTTTCTAAACATTTGGCCATCCTTATTACATATCCCAAGAGGGGAATCTGGTAGTTGTTATCACAGCTGACAAAGGAAATACCTGGACTTAAGCAAAGTATTTAGAATGCATTAAAGATTTTGAATGACAGCAGAAATTCAGTATTATAAACAGGTGGCAAAAAGAGTCTGAAAGTGTTAATTGGAAAGCCATGCTTTGTAACTTACGTCAGCTATGAATTTGCTAAGTGGCCTTAATCAAGATACTATTTTTTCAAATTATCCTTTCTGCCCACCCACTCACCTTTACTTTTATTCTGAGACAGTAATATTGTCTTACTTTTGTCAAACTGTACTTATCTATTATAATAATTATTTTAACTTCTATCTTTCCAAGTCAAACCATCCATAATAATTTAGAAGAAGCCAGTTGAATAATGATAGATAAATGGATGGATGGATGGATGGATGGATGGATAGATAGATAGATAGATAGATAGATAGATAGATAGATAGATAGATAGATAGATACTGATAGATAGATAGATAGATAGATAGATAGATAGATAGATAGATAGATAGATAGATAGATACTGTATTTTTCAGAGTATAAGACATACTGGAGTATAAGACCCACCAGACTTTGAAGAGACAAATTTAAAAAAAAAGTTTTTGCACTCTGCAGACCTCCACAAAATGGACCATTTTCCGCAAAAATGGGCCTGTTTTTTTTAAAGGGGAATGACTAGCCTTTAGGAGGCTTGTAGAGTGCTCCTGGGGGCTGGGGGGGGGGATGAGCAAAGAACTGCCTGTTTTTTGCAAAACAGGTCCATTTTTTGTCAATAAAGGGCATGCATAGCCTTTAGGAGGCTTATAGAGTGCTCCTGGTGGCTTGGGTGGCACAATTGAGCAAACAACAGCCCGTTTTTTGCTCATTTCTGCCCTCCCCAGTCCCCAAGAATACTCTGGAAGCCTCCAAAAGGCTATGAACTGCCAATTTGGTGCAGGGGCGGGGTTTCGGGAGGCAAAAAAATGGTGTATTCAGTGTATAACACACACCCAGATTTTCAGCTTCTTTTATGAGGGACAAAGGTGCATCTTATACTCTGAAAAATATGGTAGATAGCTAGATAGAACACACACACACACACCCCATATTTTTTGAAGTATAAGACACACCTTTCCTCCCCAAAAAAGAGCCTGGAAATGTTTGTGCCTCTTATACACCAAATAAAGCCATTTTTGGCCTCCTGAAGCCCCATCCCTAATATCCCAGTTTTGCAAAAAAAACGGGGCTGTTTTTGCCTTCCCCCTGCCCCCAGATACATAAACGCCTCCATTTTGCAAGAAACAGACCATTTTTCACAAAAATGGGAGCATTTTTGCCTTCTTCCAGCCCTGCTGAAGCCTGCAGAGTGCTCCTGAGGGCCAAGGAGGACAAAAACTTTTTTTCTTACTTACCTCTTCAAAATATTGGTGTGTCTTATATGCCTATGCATTTTATAGTCCAAATAGTCCATATATTCTTCATTTATAGATCATAATCAATCACCCATGTGGAAAAAAAAATCTCCCCCAAACACATGGGACACCTGAAAGGAACAAAGTGTCTTTCAATGAGGTGGCATCTTTTGAAAGAAAAATTCATTTATTTTATTTTATTTATTTATTCGTCACATTTCTATACTGCTCATCTCACCTACAGCAGCGGCCAAAATTGTGGAAACCTTTTGGGAAAGTATATTTTTGAGGTTTGATGGCTAATGACACCACTTTCTTGCCGTATTACCATAAAACTATATATCAATGAAAAGGTAATTTAATCAAGAATGTAATGGAACAAAGTTTGTTCAATTATCTGTATTCTATGAAAAGTTATAGCCAAAGAACCATAAAAAGGAAGCACAATTTGTTAAGATTGATATCAAGTAGCTTTCCTTCATCTGACTGTAGCCAATGAGCATGAGTGTTCAGAGAGCCAAGCAGGTGTCATCTTCTTTGGCAGCTAAGTATTAACTGACATGGTGATAATTTTTGTATATCTTGTTTTTTCTACATTTCACTTTTCTTCTTTATAACTGCTATTCTAATAGCAAATCCTTCATAAAAGTTATTGCATTACATTCATGATTAAATTATATTTCCATTGATATATACTTTTATGGTACTACTGCCAAAAGAAGTGTTGTTAGCCATCAAACCTCAAAATACTGTACACTTTTCCCAAAGGATTTCCACAATTTTCGGCATTACTAGAAGTGACTCTGAGTGGTTTACAAGGTTATTTGTGCTAAGCATCTATTACGAAAAGAAATAATTGGTATGACAGCTTCTACAGGTAGATTTGTTTGGAAACTGCATCTTTAAGGGAACTTGAAGTATTAAAAAGCAGCATTTTGAAGTAGATTACACTTCTGGTTTTTTTGTTAACCGCTCTCCTCTACAGAAACAGTTATATTAGTTCCAAATGAGTGATAAGTAAGACATCTACTTCCACTGCCTGATCTGTTTTCTTTGGGATTATGCATCTAATTTGGGCTAAGGCCTTTTTAAGAAGTGTTGAGTGAGAAAAATACATGCAATTTTTTTCTTCTGCCAATTCTCATGCATTTTAATGAAAGAGCATTTATTTAGAAATTATGTCAAACAAATATATTTGCCTCCACCATTTCTGCCATAGCTCTCAATTCTTCCTGAATTATCCTTATCTTTGCTGGTTCACCTTGTCTGCTATAAAGTACTTAATGACATAGATATTAGAATGACCTGTAGCTCAGTATTAAGGAACATGCTTTGAATACAGATATTCTAGAATCAATTGTTGGCCTCGGCAAGTAGATGTGGAGAAGAATTGTACCTGAAAAATTGAAGACCTGCTGAGCAATACTGAAAATGTCAAAGTAGACAGAAAACAGCCTTATCAAGAATAAAATGTACATTTTGGTTGTTCACCCTAATGTTCACAAAAAAATAGAAAGAGAGAAGGAAGGAAGGAAGGAAGGAAGGAAAGAAAGAAAGAAAGAAAGAAAGAAAGAAAGAAAGAAAGAAAGAAAGAAAGAAGAAAGAAAGAAAGGGGGGAGTGGTCTTGCACAATGCCTAAAGTGTGAGATTTCTGTAAGCAAGGATCTCTACACACATGCAGCTCAGTTGTTACTAGGTACAATGTTGTTCAATCCTATCTTCGAAGTTCAGTTATGAGATATTGCATGTCTAGGAAGACACTATTATATGGACTCCAGCACAGGGCTTGGTTGCTTCCAGCATTACCGCCAGTTTGGTGCGGGCAACAATTTTTCCTATGGCAGTGCTGTAGGAGAACCGGTTCAGGGGCATAGCAGGCCTGACTCACTGCCAGTTGCAGTGACCCAGGCCACGAAACCACTACTGGTTTGGCCGAACTGGTCTGAACCTGTAAGAACCCACCGCTGCTCCAGCACCATTGAAATGAATAAATATAGTTAATTTGATCAGCAGCTAACATTATCAATTCTTTTACTTGTAAGGAAATGATAAATATTAATGAAAAAGTTTATCATCACTTGTTAGAAATTGGGACCTATCACTCTATCCCAATCATAGAGCTAAATGCATTCTAAACTCATTTCCTATGGCAAATTATAGTAGGTGTTCAGGCTGCCTGGAAATTTTAATTTCTTTCTTCCATAGGGTAACATAAAATCTGTATTGCATTGGCTCCTTTCCAGTGGTGGGTTACGGATCCCGGTGCAACCGGAATGGTGCAATGGGGCCTGGCATCCACCACATGAACGCGCGCAGCGCATGCACCCACATGTGCAACACGCTCATGCGTCCTTACCTCCTGCGATGCTCCAGCTGCTGCAGCTGCTGCTCAGCGGAGCAGCTGACAGGTGCCATACGCTCCATATGCTTAAAACACACATGGATAAATAAATAAATAAATAAATAAATAAATAAATAAATGAGAACCCCCTGTTTTTTCACCCTGAATTTTAACAATATTACATAATAAAGATGGTTAATTATCAAGATCTAGATATCGTTCTAGATTTTATTTCATGATTGATCATCTATCATAAGTGCTTCTGCTTATTCAGAATAAGAGAGTTGTAAGGGACCTTGGAGGTCTTCTAGTCCAACCCCTTGCTCAAGCAACAGACCCTATAACATTGCAGACGAGTGGCTGTCCAGTTTCTTCTTAAAAGCCTCCAGTGATGGAGCATCCACAACTTCTGAAGGCAAGCTGTTCTACTGGTTAATTATTCTCATTGTTAGGAAATTTCTCCTTACTTCTAAGTTGCTTCTCACCTTGATTAGTTTCTAGCTATTGGGTTTTTTTTTGTCCTATTCACTCATAAGTCTTTTCTCAAAGCAAAAAAATAAAATAAAAAAAATCTTTCCTCTTTGCATTTTCATTAAGGAATAAAGATCTAATAAAATGTATTTTAATTTGGGTTTCATCATAATTATTCAGTGTTTCCAAAGATTTTCAAACAAAATCATGCTGAGACTAAGGTAGGTAAAGTGTATGAATAGCTAAGTGCATCAGGTTACAGCATTATTAAATGATGGTTTCAAATGTATTACAATACTACTACATTAGGGCAGGTGATGCATTGTGCCCTTCAAAGTGGAACATACAAAAGATATCTCCCCATTTGTTATATGCCATTAGTCTTCTATGAAAATTGCATGTTTTTGGTGTAACAAAATGTACCTGCCCTTATAGACTTTGCAGTAGTGTTTTGAAAGGGTTTGTGCACATGGTGACAGTACAGAATTTAACCTGAGATGACAAGAGTTTCAGGCCAAGATGGATACAAATTGAAAGTAAACATCATTGTATTCTATCCCTCTCTAAAGTACTTTGCAGTGTTAATCATGATTCTGTCATTGCTGGGATTCAAAGCTTTGGTGGTACTCGCAAATATATAAGCAAAGACACTGCCTGATAAAAGCCCTACCAGTCCAACAAAATCAGAAATATAATTTTAAATATGATGACAAAAATGACACACCCAGAAGAAAGGGTACTACATTCTCACAAACAAACAAACAAACAAACAAGTAAAAAAATGGAACATTAAAAATGTTTGTTTATGTGATGGCAATAACACTACTACTCATATACACTTGTGTAGCAGAGGTGGGTTCCTACCAGTTCGCACCCATTCGGTAGAACCGGTTCGTCAAATCTACTGAACCGGTTAGAAGAGGTTCCACCAGTGGACCCGGAAAGCAGGCCACACCTACAGAAGAGGTTCCAAAATTTTTAGAAACCCACCACTGGTCCTTGGATATGATTATTCTACACTATCAAGCTCATATTTATAAAACTCAGTGCCTCTGTGAAAGGTAAGGATGACTACTGCATTTGTGGTGCAATCAGAACATTGCGTGTGTTGAAGTTGTTTTAACGCAAGCCAAAGATGCCTTTTAAAAAACAAGTTTACATCATATTCTTATGCATGCCAGTGCTGTGTGTGAGGTAATTTAAGGCGGTTCTGACAAGTGTCGTCGGCATCTTCATATCCGGTCACATGGGTGGCAAGCCACTCCCACAAAGGAAGCTGCACCCACAGAGTAGGTTCGAACAATTTTTGAAACCCACCACTTGTTGTGTAGACAGGACTGATCATTTCCTTGAAAATACCTAATCAGCCTACTACTGGTTAAGGGTGGGGGAAAATATTTCTAGTATATAAAATGAATTATTAAGACTTCCATTAATAGCCATTTCAGAAATCTACTGTGGATCAAAATATATATAATTTCAAGGCTATTTTGGGAAAACATTTCTGTGTTACTGAGTAGATTTTTAAAAGAAATCTATACTCAATTCTTTACATATGAGTGTGTGAAAAAGAGTAATTTAGAATAGTAATAAATGCATATTTATTAATTAGTACTGGACATGATAGTTTTGCACACATATTTGTTATTAATTGATTTATTTAATATCATACCTTTATTATTTTTACAAATAACTCAAGATGGTGAACATATCCAACAAATAGTTTAATGAGAAGAAGGACTAGGGGAGACATGGTAGCAGTGTTCCAATATCTCAGGGGCTGCCACAAAGAAGAGGGAGTCAAACTATTCTCCAAAGCATCTGGGGGTAGGAGAAGAAGCAATGGGTAGAAACTAATCAAGGAGGGAAGCAACTTAGAACTAAGGATAACTTTCCTGACAATTATACCTTTCTCCTAAAACTACTATCTCAATCTGCCCCAAGAATAAAATATAGATCTTCCAAGAAATTTTCAGTATTTTTTTAAAATTCACTCTATCTTCCTTAGCTAACATATTCTTCTGCTTCCCTAAATATTGTCAGTTGTAATGATTCATCTTTTTGTTTTCCATATAAAGAAAGACATTGAGAGTTTTATTGATTATCACCAGGTCAAGGAAGGAATATTTTTATTTGATCCAAAACTTTATTTGGTTGTATTTATTTTCTGACAGTGAGAACACTTAATCAATGGAACAGCTTGTTTTTTGGAATTGTGGTTCTCCATTACTGAAGGTTTTCAAAAATAGACTGTTCAACCATTTGACTGTGATGGTTTCGTGTCCTAACTTGAGCAGGGAGCTGGACTAGAAGATCTCTGAACTAATTTCCACTCCTATTAATCTATGGTAAAGAAGTATGGACTTCTTGAAGTCCATATTGTTTTTAGCAACTATTTACCATAAAGAACTTAAAGGGACAGAACTTCTTTTTAACCACTTTTTCTTCCTTTATTTGTATCCATCTTTCCCTGACATCCATAAACATTTAAATTCAGTAAAACACCATTAGAAAATTTACAGGAGGGGAAAACCCCATCTCATAAGAAGCCAAGAAGGCATTCAAATTATCTTAATATATCTTTCCTGGTGTTTCACGACAAAAAGAAAGGTCACAAACGAATGTTCTATTTCAGAACTCTAAGAATAAATTCAGCAAAAACTTAAGTTCGGGGTTTTTGAATTCAATCTTTTCATCTAGAGTTGTGAAAGAAGACCTTTAGTCAATGTTGGGAAATTTAATAGCTAATTAAAGTTCTGATAGAACATAATGTTCTATTCAAGAATCAACCAATAATAATTATTCAAACTTTACCATTTCAATTTCTTCAGAGGAAATTGATAGGTTGTCACATGAAAATGATCTGAAATAAATTTGATGGTCCCCCTCCCACTATTGTTTTTGAGGAGAGCTATTGGAAAGTATAATAATAATATTTCATGAGACCACTCAAAAAAAAAAAAAGAAGACTGGTTAAGAAATAAGTAATCAAATACAAATGTTTTGGATAATTATGCTTTATAATTTTACTACCCATAATTTGTTTTATTTAAGCACAAAATATTTTAGCTGTTTTAAAAAAATTATCACAGCATGAAAACTGTTGAAGCCTTGTCTGAATTAATAGAATATTGCCTTATCTCTAAAAATTCCAACATATTTTCAAATCATATATTTAGCTTCAGGAGCCAGATCTCCCGCCCCCTCTTTTAATAAAAATAAGATTCTTAGAAAGCTAATTTATAAGAGTTGCTGTGGTGCAATGGTTAGAGTGCAGTACTGCAGGCTACTTCTGCTGCCTGCCTGCAATATGCCAGTTCAAATCTCACCAGGCTCAAGGTTGACTCAGCCTTTCATCCTTCCATGGTTGATAAAATGAGGATCCAGATTGTTGGGGGCAATATGCTGACTCTGTAAACAACTTAGAAAGGGCTGTAAAGCACTATAAAGTGGAATGTAAGTCTAAGTGATATTTCTATTCCAATGTCCACATATTAATCTTATTCTTTCAAGCAGAAGTAGCAAAACACTAAATCGTCAACTCTTAAATAGATAATTATTGCTTTCTTTCAACAATTTCTTCTCTTCTCAAAGAGTTATTTATTTTTTTTATTTGTACTACTCTGTAAGCGCACTTGTGAATTTTTATCCCGAGTTGTTTAAAATCCCCATCCTAATTTACCAGTGCCAAACATGGACACTCACAATAAAGCATAAATGAAAGTTGGTCACCGCAGAAATGAGATATTTGAGGGCTGTTGCTGGAATGACCAGAAATGGAATCATAAGAGAAAGAATTGGCATGGAACCAATCTTAAACAACATACAAAAACAATGAATAAAGTAGTATGCTCAACTGGAGAGGAGGTCTTGTGATTCCATACTGTACCAAGGTCTGTACAAAAAGAGGAGAAGGTTAAGGAAGAGGCAGACCCAGAAGATGAAGGATAAACAACATCAAAGATACATTACAACAGCTTCAATTAATAATGGTTGAAATCACTAGAAAAGCAAGAACCAGAACTTGGTGTCTCCCTTGATACCTGAAGTGGAAGAAGGAGAAAGGGGAAAGGGAAGGTAGGAGGGGGGAGGAGGAGGAGGAGAAGGAGGAGGAGGAGCAGGAGGAGGAGGAGGAGGAGGAGAAGAAGAAGAAATAGAAACAAAACATGAAGAAGAAATTTAAAAATCTAAACTTTACATATTTTAACATTTCCTCTTCATTTTATACTAGCAATGATACTGGTTTTTTTTTAAAAAAAAATGTATTTAGTATTTCTCTGAAAAATTTCTAGAAATTCCTATTACTTCCTAGCATCCTATTGAAAACATTATTAAGTTATGGAAAGGAAGAAAAAATAATCAACACTGTAAGTACATGATTTGATTCCAGCATATGTTGCAGGAAATTAAAATTCTTATCCATTCTCTGACTCAAGAGAATGTCCTTTAGAGTAAATTTTTCAAATGCCAGTATCATTATCAAATTTAATGTATTTTCCAATAAATAGGTAGTCTGTTGGGAAATATGCTCCTATTGTATAAATGAACCAATGAGAAAGGTGTTCTAAGAATTTGGAAAAGGGGTTAGAATTGAATGGTGTAACAGACTTTCTAAAATTGACATGCCCAATGACTTTTGTCACTTCTGCTGCCAATCAGAAGACCTGGGGAAATGCTGATCAGATATTTGTATGTCTCTTGCCTCTTCAGATAAAATGGGTTTAGGTAGATTCATGTGGAATGAGGGAATGAGAAAAGAGACGCACATATGTGGTCATCATGTCGGTAGATAGAAGACAATATGTTTGTCATTGGGCTTTTCCTGCACATAATATAGAAAATATTTCAGATCATAGTGTTTTATATACACAGCATTGAACACATGCTGCGATTGTAGAAGCTTTCAAGAAACTTTGCAGGGATCAATATTCTCTAAAGATTTTGCCACCTGTCCCCTTTTTATCTAATTCTGCCAATAAAGGAGCAATTGCAGGCATTTGGATGCTTCCACGCTGCATTCTCTTTTCGTACCTTTTAAACAAATTGAATCTTAAATTGTTTCTTTAAAAAAAAAATTGCACAAGGAGCACTTTGTCAATGAGCCAAAGCAGTTAGACTGCCATCTCAGAAAAGCAAGTGCTCAATAGCTTCTTCAGTCTTAACTAAGAAAAGACGGAGGGGAAATCTTCATTTGGTCTCTTTTTTTAATTTGGAATGTAATTTTTCCCCACCAGGATATTTTCTATATAAATTTGTATTTGAACAGTTTGTACTGTATTTTTCTTGCAGTGCCTTCAAGTCAGTGTTGACTCCTGATGACTGTGTGGACAAGTTCTTGTAGGATTTTTTGGTGGTGGTGAGATGGTGGTGGTGGGGTTGGATGCATTTACAGAAGTGGTTTCACATTGTGCCTAGGACTGTAAAAGGATTGATTGGCCTAATGTCACCCAGCTAGCTTTGCACCTAAATTAGAATTTAGGACTAGAATTCACTCTCTCCTTGATTCTAGTTAGGTGCTTTAATCACTACACCAAACTCAGGGATTCCAATATCTCAGGGGCTGCCACAAAGAAGAGAAACTATTCTCCAAAGCAATGGGTGCAAACTAATCAAGGAGAGAAGTAACTTAGAACTAAGGAGAAATTTCCTGACAGTTAGAACAATCAATCAATGGAAAAACTTGCCTACATAATTTGTGAATGCTCCAACACTGCAAGTTTTTTTAGAAGATATTGGATAACCATTTGTCGGAAATAGTATAGGGTTTCCTGCCTAGGCAGGGAGTTGGACTAGAAGACCTCCAAGTTCCCTCTCATTCTGTTATTCTATTCTATTCTAACTGTCTCATGCTAATGAAATTATAGCAGGAATATTTTTAAAGAAATGTATGGTGTGTGAGCCTTGAAACTATCAAACATTTTGCATAGTTCATAACATAGGTGTCAAACTCAAGCCCTGTGGGCCAAATCCATGGGGTGCTTAGATCTGGCCCATGAGGCCACCCTGGAAACAGTGAAGGACTGGCCCAGGTTACTTCTCCCAGCACAAATAAAGCTTGTGAGGGCCATGGGTGATCCTTCCGAGCTCCACAGGCAGTCCTCCTGAGCTCCATTTTTGCTGGCAGACAGTTGCAGGAAGCCGTCACAGCCAAAAACAGAGGTCAGGAGCCCATTTTTGCTGGCAAACTGCCCAGGCCATCACTGGCCTCTCCACCACAAGTGACATTAAGTTGGCTATGCCCTTCCTGGCCATGCTCACCCAGCCCCCTGAGGTCAAACCCAACCTTGATTTGGCCTTCAATGAAATCAAGTTTGACACACTTGGTTCATAACATCTGTAGCTTCTACAATCTGCTTTTTCATCCCATACAAAGTATCTTAGCAGTTGCCATTCTGGTCCCTTTTGAAACAGTTTCTTTTTATTATATCTCCATCAAATTTCAATTTTGTTACCTTTGAATTTCAAATCACAATTCAAACCAATTCATGCCATATTTTAGCCCTGATTTCATTTTAGTTGATTCTCACTTTTTAAGATTTTTTTTAAAAAAGAATCTGATTACAACATTGGAACTTTTTTTTCTTAAATGGTTTTTTTTATATAGGTACTATATGCATAATACAATCCACTCCTTTGAAGGTTAAAAATATTTTAAGTCTGTGGTTTGAAATATAGAGTTAATTAACTAGATGAAATAGTTAATTAGATTTCCTCCCTGCTTGTGGTCACAGATGTGGCCAGCTGAAAATTGCTTGACTCACAAGAGGAACAGATGTTGAGTGCCTATTCAAGGCCACTGAATGGCCCAGAGAAAATGATAATATGTACCCCAGGTTGAATGATTATCATAAAACCAATGATGTTAACATGCATCAGCGGAAAGATAAATGTTGTTCCTTAGATAGGAATCTGGTAAATAGCACCTGACATATACATGAGGGTGTATACCCTGTCCCACTTTAATTGCCACTTCTCTGCTCTTAATTATATTAATGCCTCGCATTTACAAATAAATAATCAGAACTTGGGAAACCCAAGGATATACAGTACTTTCAGAAAGTGCTGATCCACAGAGAACAGTCCATTCTTTTTCAAGGACACTCTCAGTACTGGAGGGAAAAGGCCCAGCAATATCAGGGAAACTGCCAAGATAAACTCTTATCATGGCCAACATCAGCAAGCATAGCCTAAGGGTGATATGCTTGGACTCTAATAAAAAGTAAGAAACACTTAGAAAATCTATGTAGCCTATTACAGTACACTTAATTGGGCTGACAACTAAACTACAGCTTCACAATATGGTATGACAATTTTGTCCCATTTTCTACATATCAACCCTTTTAGTTGCTTTAAAAGAGCGATCATGGTTCTCCCCAGTCTTGTCTTATTTTGTGTTCTCTTGACTTGTTCCGTCTTCTGAGACAATAATCTTTCACTCTACATATAAACCACTTGCCAGTAGATTTTAGGAGTAACTGTCCAATACCTCTTCAAGATGAACTACTGTCCAGTCTTTCTTCATCCAGAATTCATTTTCCTTTCCTCTTTTTCTTCTCCTTCCTTCTTTTCTTCCTTCCATTTGAAACTTAGTTTCTAAACTGTCCTATAGACCTAAGAGTAGCAATTTTGGACGCCGAGCCTGCTTTACAAACCATATGTAAATAAATGAATGAGAAATCTGTACCTACTTAAACATTGCAAAAATAATGTCCAGATTAGCGGCCAGGGCCCCTAAAAAACTTTTCAAAGATTTTAGAAAAATGATCTGCTCATTATCCTTACCATTCTTCATATAATTATTATTATTTTAAATTCTGGACAGATGATATAAATCCAAAATTTTTTTTTGCTTTTGCTTTAAATATCTTTTTCATAGGCATTTATGTCTTTCATATGGTCACACCCTGATGTGAGACTTCACATGGCTTAACCCTGAAAACATAAACAGGTGAATAACCTGGATTAAATTAGAATGATATTGCTATTAATTCATAATAATGAGGAATCAAATAGATGCATGAAATTCAAAGGCAATAATTAATAAAAAAGTGATACATGGTAGTTTAGAAATATACTGATTTTCCTTTCTCTGTCTTTCTATGTGTGTGACAGACACATAGATGATTTATCTCCTGCCACATTGGAGGAGGAGGAGGAGGAAAAGGAGGAGGAGTAGGAGGACACTTCTGCTTTCAATAAATCCAATTTCATGTTTGAAATGTTCTTTCCAATAAGCGCCTCTGTACTTTGAAGTTCTTTGTGTAGCCACATTTGGGTGTGATAAGTATCTATTATTTCACGTTGCCATGGTAAATAAAATGAATACAACTTTGTGTGGGTGTTTGCAGAGATGTACTTAAAAAGATTTCATAGGAAAAGATTTATTATCTGTGTGGGAATGTTTTCATTAGTGTTATATTTTTAAAGATGACATACCCTCATTAACATCTTCAGGAGACAGCATTCTATGCACAAGTGAATTAAACTGCAAATTTACCAGTGCAAAAACCAATTTACAAACCTTGCAGCAGTGTGTGTGTGTGTGTGTGTGTGTGTGTTTGTATAAGTTTGCGATGATGGGTGAGAGGGGTGATCCCATGGGTGCTCCTTCTATCTGTTTGTATCTTTCTCCATTATGGATGAAGTATATGTTGGTTAGACCATGGGATCACCCCTCTCACCCATCATCGCAAACTTATACATGGAACATTTTGAAACTAACGCCTTAGATAAACCTGAACACAAATCCAAACTCTGGCTTAGATATGTTGATTACACTTTTGTGATTTGGCAACACGGGAAAGAAAAACTGGACAACTTCCTCACACATCTCAACAGCCTACACTCCAAAATACAATTCACTATGGAAATAGAAGCAAACAACCAACTTCCCTTTCTGGACATCCTAATCTACAAAAAACCCAATGGCTCCCTAGGACACAGCATCTATCGGAAAAAAAACACACCAACCGCTACTTAAATGCACAATCCCATCACCACCCTGCACAGATCAACTCTGTAGCCAAGACCCTCATCTCCAGAACCAAACACCTAGCTGACAATGATCACCTGAAAACTGAATTACACACTGTCACAAACGTATAAATCTCCAACGGATTCCAAAGAAAAACAATTACCAACCTAATCCAAAGATTTTTTAGATTTAGATTTTATTTGTGATTTATAGGCTGCCCTTTTCCCTGAGGGGACTCAGGGCAGCTTACAATTCATGGGAGGGGGAGTGCAAGACAAAACATAAGACAATACGTGAATAAGAAAAAAAATAAAGCAATAAAACACAACTTTCATTCAACATTCGGGTGGGGGCGAATTAGAATCTTATCCCCAGGCCTGACGGGATAACCAGATCTTAAGGGCTGTGCGGAAGGTCTGGACGGTGGTGAGGGTGCGAATCTCCACGGGGAGATCGTTCCAAAGGGTCGGAGCTGCTACTGAGAAGGCTCTCCTCCGCGTAGTCGCCAGTCGGCACTGACTGGCGGATGGAACTCGGAGGAGGCCTAATCTGTGCGATCTAATAGGTCGAAGGGAGGTAATCGGCAGGAGGCAGTCTCTCAAGTACTCAGATCCACTACCATGGAGGGCTTTATGGATGGTAAGTAGCACCTTGAAGAGAGACTTCCACCAAGAACTGAGACACAGAACAGGGCATCGCCCTCCTCCCTTACATCAAAGGCAGCACAGATAAAATCAGCAAAATTATCCACAAGCACAATATCAAGACAGCCTTCAGCACTGACTAAAAAATACCCAATATCTTAAGAAACCCCAAAGACAAGATCCAGCTATAAAACCAAGGAATCTACAAAATACCATGCAAAATCTGCCCTGCCACATACATTGGACAAACTAATAGAAGAATAAATGCATGCATTGGAGAACACAAGAACACAGTCAGGGAAAAAAAAACTTCCTCCCTTTTCCAGCACCTTAAAGTAACAGGACATGAAATTGATTTTGAAGGAACCAAATTAAACTCCAAAATAGAACACTTCAACAAGAGAATAATTATGGAAGCCATCGAAATAGAGAAACACCCCCACAACATGAATAAACATGATGATACCTCCCACCTACCAGACCTGTGGGAACCAGCCTTAGTCAACAAACGAACCCCACCCACCACCCAGGTTACAACACAAAAGAACAACGGACACACAACCAGTACCTCAGCCACACAGGTTGATACGAAACAGCCGATCAATTTACAAACATCAACTCCATCTACCAATCGGGATGTAACTACACAGCCAATCAACCCACTTACAGCAACAAAAGCAGCACTTCACACACACCCCAGAAAGATTTTTAGAAAGATGACAGCTACGACCACACCTTACTTGCACAAGCATGAAGCTGAAAACACCACCCTGAAGATAGCGAGTGGGACCTTGCCGAAACATTGCCAAGACAATCTCAATCTTACATGGAAAAATACCCAAATACAACAAGACCATCATACCTACACCCGTGAAAATCTACGAAAATACACACACACACACACACACACACACACACACACACACACACACACAGAGAGAGAGAGAAGTGAGCTCTACTAAGGGTAATTCTACACTGTAGTCTAAGCTGCTTTTCTTCCAGGTTCTCTCACTGTTTTTTTTAAATGCCAAATTTAGAAACTCCAGCCAGATTGCAATGAGATGATCACAGAGGCAAGCTAGTTTTCAGTCTGTACTGTGGCCACCAAGAGATCTGATTGGATATTCTTCTGTTTCCCCCATTTCCCATTCTACCAGGGAATTCAAGCCTTGCTAGCTAGCTTCTGGATGAACTACTCTATCAATGCCTTTTCTTTTTAGTGACACTTCTCTTCCCATTAATCCCAGTTCCTTCGTTTTGCTTTTCCAAGTGTTTGTAGACATGGAAGCTTTTATCTCTCCTTCCCTAACATGAAAGCACTGTCACAAGAAGCAACTACAGTTCATAATCACAGAAATAAAGTAATACCTTTCCTACACTAGAGAATAAGAATAAGGAAACCAAAAGCATGTTTTGGAGTATTGTGTCATTTGGGGAATAACCGAAAGATATCCACAAAAAAGTTTAATTGAACACAAGCCTTTAAGGTTGAAGATCGTTCATTGACTCCAACAAAGAGAATATATTTAGGTTATTTTCTTGCAGACATTTTATTACTCAACTTGGTAATTATCAGTGTAAATGTGAGGTTTGTTCCTTGTGTATGTACGGTAGATTTCCTTGCTTGTTTTTTTCTGAGGGTAATTTTCTCCTTGGTAGTTCCTTGATTAGGACATTGTTTTGATGAAAATGTCATCTATATACTGAATCTATACTTTTAGATCTTTGTATGAGAGTGCTATCATTTCTAGACACCACATTGTAGAAAGACTGGTTGAGTGAGGTAAAAAGGGAGATCAGGCAAGGATCCCTACTTAGCCCTAAACTAACTAAGTTCAACTACTTTTGATCCTTATCTCACTCTAACCAAGTTCTGACTGTTAGTTGAGAAGATTCACACGCATAGACTTTTAGTAATAAATCAATTACATTGATTCTTCACATAAGGGACTGATCTTTCATGTATTACGTATGGTCTCTGCTATGAATCTTGAGAATGGTGATTCCATGGGTGTTATTCTGATTTGTTGGTAGACTTGTCCATCAAACAAGGTAGTGAGACAGAGGATGATGAAGTCTATGATTCTGGGCATTTCAATCTTAGTGTACTTGGTTAGGTTGAGGGTGTTGAAACCATAATTTCATCTTTTATTATTTTTATTTTTAAGTCTTGGATTTGTCTGGTGGCATTGCAGTGAGGAATAGGTAGAATATTCTTTTCCTTCTATGAGATGTCCAACCTTTTTTGTAAGTTCTTTTGCCATGTTGTAAATTGGGGTCCCTGGTAGCAATACAGTTGCATGGTGGATTTGTGCAATTTGAGACATCCATAGAAGGATGGAATCCACTGCTTTTTACCTGTTCTTTTTTTGTGATTTGACTTTCTTGGTTCATGAAGCTCTTGATCAGGTTGTCTGATGTCTGTTTACTGAAATGTAGGTTTATTTTGTTCTCTAGTAATTTTTTGGCTTTTTGTATATATTGTGTCCTTTTCACAATAAATATGATTCAATATTTGTCTGTTGGGAGGATAGTTATGGTATGATTCTTTTTCAGATTTTTGAGAACTGTTTTGTCCTCTGCTTTGAATTAGTTCTGACAATTCAATAGTTCATTGACAAGCACCATTGAATATGTCATTGAGTATTGCACCATCACATAGTATATTTTCTGTAGAAAAAAGACTGACTTTCTTCTTTCTTTCTTACAATGGCACTCAGTTATTGAAAAATTTCTCAAAAGTAAAGTATTTTTTTTTTTTGCTTTTAAATAGTTCCCTTATAATTCAGCAAAAGCATAAAAGTTTTCAAAAGAAGATACATACTATGAAAAGCTAATTCAAAGCAAAGAATAAGAAGGTAAGAAAAAAGAAAGACAAATGAAAGACAAAAGTGCAAGAAGAAACGATGAACTATAAAAAGTGGTTTCTGATTTTCCTTACAGCAAATATCTTTTATTTTATGGTTACAAGAAGAAACACTTTTTCCCCCTGTTAACTATTTTTTTTTCTTAATCAAAACCGCAATCATCCATTCATTTTCATGCAAAAAGTCTATAATGGGTTTCCACTCCACAATAAATTGTCTTTTCTCTAAGCAGAACAATAAATGTATCAATCTCTCTAAGTTTCATCACATTACTCTGTTACGGGTAATGCTAAACCTTTCCACATTTGAGCATGTAATAATTTAGCATTAGTTGACTGACCTTGACTGCTCTTTAGAAATCCAAATCCTGAAGATGAAACTCAAATATTTTGGCCACCTAATGAGAAGGAAGGACTCACTGGAGAAGAGCCTAATGCTGGGAACGATTGAGGGCAAAAGAAGAATGGGATGAGAGAAAATAAGATGGCTGGATGGAGTCACTGAACCAGTAGGCATGAGTTTAAATGGAGTCCAGAGGATGGTAGAGTACAGAAAGGCCTGGAAGAACATTGTCCATGGGGCTGCAATGGGTCAGACATGACTTCACAACTAACAACAACAATTGTAGGTTGTGGATGATGGAAGTTTAAACTAAAGATTGGACAACTATTTTCTCAGAATGGAATAAGGAATCCTGCCCTAAGTTGAACTAGAAGACCACCAAGTCCTATGATTCTATGACTTCATGCAATAACTTTTATTCCAGAGGTGGGTTCCTGCCAGTTCTAACCTCTTCTATAGAAGAGGTTCCACAAATCTACAGTGCATTTAGAACCGCTTCCTGCTCTCTCCCCCCGCCTATCCGCACATCATCAAGATGAAGAGTGAGAGGAGGAATTTTTGGAATTGAAATTCACAAGTCTTAAATCTGTCAAATTTGAACATCCCTGAGGTTTTTTCTAAAGGGTTAGGGGTGCAAGGGTCTTGTAACTTGACAACTTTAAGACTTGCACACTTCAGTGCCAGAGTTCCTGAGCCAACATGACTGGAGGAGGAATTCTGGGAGTTGAAGTCCACAAGTCTTAAAGCTGTCAAGTTTGAACACCTCTTGGACTTTTTTTTCTAAAGGGTTAGGGGTGCAAGCGTCTTGTAACTTGACAGTTTTAAGACTTCCGTGCTTCAATGCTAGAGTTCCTGAACCAACATTTTGGTTGCTAAGCAAGAGCGTTGTTAAGTGAGTTCCACCACATTTTACAAGTTGGCCACACCCACCCAGTCCCATGGCTGGCAAGCCACTCCCACCCGGTCACATGGCCAGAAAGCCACTCCCACAAAGCAGGCCACACCTACAGAAAAGGGTCTAAAAATTTTGAAACCCACCACTGATTCATTCCCAAACTTTGCTTATTTATATATTATCATCATTTTCAAAGCTCATATCTTCTTTTGTGATTATAATTCCATGGGTTTTAATGGTATTTTTAGTCTTTTATGATTCTTAGGTTATTGCATAAACTACTTTCAAAATGTTTTTTTTTTATGTTGAAGAGTGAAATTCATATTTATGAAAGCTTTTTTAAATAAATGTTGCTGTTTCTATAATTTTTCTATTATCTGTATGGATAGATCTACATTCTGGAGTTGAAGTTTATAATTTCAAGGTAAATTGGGAATTAAAAGCAATGATCCCAGAAATCTAATTGACATCTATTTTTTTCTCAAAGTGGCAAAGTGACATAAACAAACAAACAATCAATCAATCAAATCAGGGTTCACATGCTGGTGAGTGTTCCTCTGGTTGATGATCTTTAAAAGCTCTACCTTTTTAAGGAGGGAGCCTTTTTAAAGGAATACAGTAGAAAGAAATAGAAAGAAAAGCCTTCTTAAAGGAATACTACATTGTGTTTTGGTCACCATGATATATAAAAAAAGATCTTGAGACTCTGGAAAGAGTGCAGAGAAGGGCAATAAAGTTGATTGGGGGGCTGGATGCCAAACCATTTGAAGTATGTTTAGTCTAGTGAAAATAAGGACTAGTAGTGACATGATAGCAGTGTTCCAATACTTGAGGGATTCCCACAAAGTAAAGAGGGCCAACTTATTTTTTCAAAAAACCAGAAGGCAAGACCAGAAGCAAAGGATGGAAACTAACCAAGGATAGATAAGGGGAATTTTCCTGACAGTCAGAACAATCAACCAGTGGGACGGTTTGCCTTCAGAAGTTGTAGATGCTCCATCACTGGAGACTTTCAAGAAGAGACTGAACAGCCATTTATCTGAAATGTTATTGGATGTCCTGCTTGAGTAGATTGTTGGACTAGAAGACCTGCAAAGTTCCTTCCAATTCTGATGTTCTGCGTTCCTTTTTCCTGCTTATTTTCCTGCTCACTCATCTTTAGACAAATGTTATCAATGACTAGAAAATGAAAGCATCAGAATATTTTTTTAAAGTCTTTGTATTGCTTTTTTTGATAATGGCTCACTTTTCCTAACTAGAAAGTCATCCAGACAACCATAACTGGTCTGTATCATAGTAAATTTATACTACAAACTAAGATCAGTGAATCCAATTAGAGTACAGCTTCTGTACTCTTTTATGAACTATGATTTGGTCTATGGGAATTTGTTCTTGTATGTGTACAGGAGAAATACTGGGCTAATGAATCAACTGATTAAAGTCAGGCTCTTCAAAAAATAATTATTTATTCCTTGACTTTTTCTTTTCTCTGACCTTACTATAGGTAATTAACATTTAGAATTCTTAACAAACTCGTATTCTGGGAAATGGATGTAACTTTTAGCATAAGTTTTGTTTCATCAGGTCAGGCTACAAAAAAAGAGGGTCGCCAGAGATGTCCTCCTGTTAAATCAATAGCAAGGAGAATATTCTCTGAAATAAAATGTCTGATAATTGCTTTTCAGAGTTGGCTTTGCCCAGGAGTTGTGGGAAGGAACCAGCAAAGTTAGAGGAAGCAGCTTTGTAAACTATTGTGGGAATATAAGGGCCAGCCAATGTATCCCATAACATCAGAGGTGGTATTCTGCTGGTTCTGACCAGTTCACTTAAACCAGTAGCAGAAATCGCAGGTGGTCCTACCCATCTGCCCCGGCTCTACAGCATCCATTTAGGCACTTTTTTTAATTAAAAAAGTTTTAATAAATTTTACAAATATTTCCCCTTCCCCTTCCCTCCCTCCACCCCAACCCTGCAAAATACAGGGTATAAACATTTAACAATCATACACTAACATAAGCTAACTAACTATAGCATCCTACCTCCCTCTTGTACTTTAACTCCCCTTTTATTAAACTAAATTTAGATAAATTATAACATTCCTTGTTCCTTCATAAGCTAAATGAAATTTCTTAGTCCGATATTTATTTTGAATGTAGTCAATCCATCTTCTCCATTCCAGCTTGTATTTCTCATCTGAATAGTCCTTCAAATATGCTGAGATTTTGGCCATCTCTGCTAAGTTTACTACTTTTAACGTCCATTCTTGAATAGTAATTCTTCCTTCTTCCAGTACTGCGCCACCAACAATCTTGCTGCTGTTGTTAAGTTCAGAATCAAAGAATTATTTAGGCCCTTTTTTAAGGCAAAGCGCATGCGTGGAAGGCGGAACGTACACATACGTGCTCACATTTGCGAGCTAGTAGGGAAGATAAGTGAATACCATCCCTGCATTACATTCAAAGTAATCCACAATATTATGGCTAAATGCCATTTTTAAAAACAAGTGTCCTGTACTGTTATGCCGGATTCAAGTTATGGCTTGGTAAAAATGCACAAAAGAACCAGAGATTGCCTTTAAAGACATGTTTATTCAGCTGAACAAAGATGGGGCCCTTTTAAAGAAAGGAAGCTCCAAATGACAAGAAATCCTTATATTCAGACTTTTTGATCATACAATATATCACAGAAGTGAGGACACCCCCTCACATTTGATAAATATTTAAGTATGTCTTTTCATTTTATAACACTGAAGAAATGACACTTGGCTACAATGCAGAGTAGTGAGTGTACAGCTTGTATAACAGTGTAAATGTACTGTCCCCTCAAAATAATGCAACACACAGTCATTAATGTCTAAACTGCTGGCAACAAAAGTGAGTACACACTTAAGTGATAATGTCCAAATGGGGCCCAAGTAGCCATTTTCCCTCCCTGGTATCATGTGACTCGTTAATGTTACAAGGTCTCATGTGTGGAGGGGGAGCAGGTGTATTAAATTTGGTGTTGTTGCTATCACTATCTCATACTGGCCACTGGAAGTTCAAAATGGCATCTCATATATACTTAAATATTTACAAAGTGCGAGGGCTATACTCACTTCTGTGGTATAATATATAAGCAAACCACCCAGCAAAACTGGCACACCTTAGATAAGGAAGTTGCCCAGAGAGGCTGGTGCACCATAGATAAGAAATAAGAGGAAGTAGAAATTGCTAGAACTAGCTAAAGATTTTATTTGGGGTATTTTCCTAAAGACACTGCGTGTTCTTGAATGACTCGGGATCTTGGGTGCTTTTCCTGGTGACCTCCCATGACTCTGAATCCCTGACTCTTCAAGTACCCGAGACAAGAGCAGCCATCTGCACATATACTGTGTCATCAGGCCCTGGGTCAGCAGTGCTACACTCTACTATGAAGTGTTGTTGTTGAGCAAAACTTGTCACCATTTATGACCAAAGCACCACTAACCTAGAGTTTTGAAAAGTATTCAACAATGTGAAAGAGTCCTAGGTTTCCACCTTGTACTTAAATGCTGCAGATTATTATTATTATTATTGCTTGTACATTATGTTGGTAATACAATGTAGAGTATAGAGTGTCTGATATACAAAGTGCTCAATAACTCACACTCTTGTTTTATTGCTTGGCTAATTATAGCTAATCATGTACAGTTGCAAAAGTTCATAGAAAAGGTTTTATTGGCAGTGTTTATAGGCATTTTTATGCAAAGTGGTTATTTAGATCACTTTATAAAAATGATAAGCACATGTAACAAAGGATCTGTGGTTCAAGATCAACTTGAATGTTATTGGGGGGGGAAGCATATTTAGTTAAATTTCATGTAGAAATTTAGTGAAGCATTATATTTCATTGAAAAATAGACATGCACATTCATAAACCCAAAGGTTTATGAAAGGAATAACAGATTATTTGGATGGTTGTGGCAATTCGTATCCTGCTTTTTGTCAGTAGTGATGTGATTTGGAATTGAGGATTGTTTCTACTAGGTCTCATTCATGGTCAGATCTTTCAGTGTAAGTTCTCTGTGACTGATCTTCACCAAAGTAGGGCAAAAAACCCTATATATTTGGTTTGTCCCAGATGTCAGGACTGCCATCCTGCTACACTAGCCATGCTTCACCAGATGTCAGCCTGCCATAGGCAATGATGAGAAGAAGATGTGTGGGAGATAAAAAGGAGGCTGGGATGTAACACCAACTAGCCAGTCATGCTACGGATTGTTACTAAAACAATTTGTTTGAATGTAATTCAACAGTTGGTGGGGAGAAGGAAAAAATAATAATCAGATGCTTTGGACATGAAACTTCATATCTGGCTTTGCTACTCTGTAAAACAAAGCTACTTAATGAAACCTGCTGGATTTGAAAGAGAACTTGAGGTTATTCCTCAAGCCTTAGGAATTAATATTGGATTGCATGTGTATGGGCTACCAAATAGATTTTTTAAAAGAACTCTAGAAGATGAAGCAGTAAAAGAGATACCCAGAATGCTTCTGGAGGAATACAAAGAGCAAATTCAATGAATGTGCAAAAAAGCATAGAATTATAGAATCATAGAACTCCTACAAAGATGAAGGAGTCAAACTATTTTCCAAAGCACTAAAAAACAAGATGATAAACTATGGATGGGAATTAACCAAGGAGAGAAACAACCTAAAACTAAGGAGAAATTTCCTAACGGTAAGAGCAATTGATTAATGGAACAATTTGCTTTCATACGTGGTGGGAAATCCATCACTGGGGCCTTTCAAAAAGAGACTGGGCAATCATTTATCTATAATGGTATGGGGCCTCCTGCTTGAGTAGGGGGTTGGACTAGAAGATCTCCAAGGTCCCTACTAACTCTATCATTCTATGTTCTATGTTCTTAGTCTTTATTAAGGATTCCCTGATGATGGTGTTGATAATGACGATGAAGATGACGATGAGAATGGCAAAATGTAATTAGCAATTCTGGTTAAGGTGATTGGTTCCTCCTAGGGAGTCAAAGGACATCTGAAGAGCCACTGTGAAGATGATTGGCGGCATCTCTCAGGTAAAACCAAGCATCTATGGCTTCATGATTCTTTTGTCTCATCTTTAGTTTTGATTGGATTGCCTCTCTCCAGATAAAACTGATGCACAATTTGGAAGTCTTCCTGAACTCACAGCCAATTGCAACTGTTTCTAGATTGGGAGGACTGATTCCTGGTTACTTCACAGTTAGAGTAACATGCTGTAAATGTAGCTGCCTTTCAGAACTGGTTCACAATGCAATGGCTCATGAATTTCTCTATAGATATAGCAATAGCACTTAGACTTATATACCACTTCACAGTGCTTTTGCAGCCCTCTCTAAGTGGTTTACAGAGTCAGCATATTGCCCCCAACAATTTGGGTCCTCATTTTACCCACCTCGGAAGGATGGAAGGCTGAGTCAACCTTGAGTCTGGTGAGATTTGAACTGCCAAATGGCAGGCAGCCATCAGGCAGCAGAAGGAGCCTGCAGTATTGCACTCTAACCACTGTGCCACCATGGCTCCATTTTATTATATTTTATTAAAATTTTAAAATGCAAGATAAAAAAGTAACACTTTTTTAAAAAAATATCTAAAAGTTAAAAATGTACAGGGAAATATATTTGTGTTTGTGTGTGCTTATGTATCTCTCTCTGTGTGTATGTAAATATCAAAATGATCTTCATCTTCATCAATACAAGCACAAACAGTTTCAGTAACTTATCACTTTTTCTAACATTTCAGCCAAACATCTCTTCTTCCTATATCTCATATTTCATCTATGTAATATAAATTTCATATTACATTAAAAAGCCTCCACATTCAATCTTAATCAGCACAAATCTATTAAGAGCTACCAGAAATAACACATATATTTTGACCTTAATAAAATAAATCACTTTCATGTTCCTTTCCTTTCCAAGTAATTTTTCATTTTCTCTAAAAGCAAAATAAAAAATTATGTATTCTTTCCATATGTTATTTCTTTTCTATAAATTAATCTTTAAAATCTTATCATTCAAACTAGTAAAATAAAAACTATTAAGAGCTACCAAAAATTGAAATGTATTAAAAATCTTAATTTTTAATTGCTTCAACAGTATCCCAGAAGTTAATTTTTTTACTGTGTTCTCAGAAAATCCTTCACAACTTTAGCATTTACCAAATCTCTCTCTCTCTCTCTCTCTCTCTCCCTCTCTCTCTCTCTCTCTCTCTCTCTCTCTGTGTGTGTGTGTGTGTGTGTGTGTGTGTCTGTGTGTGTCTGTGTGTGTCTGTGTGTGTCTCTGTCTCTGTCTGTGTGTGTGTGTGTTTTCGTAGATTTTCATGGATGTAGGTATGCTGGTCTTGTTGTATTCGGGTCTTTTCCCATGTAAGATTGAGATTGTCTTGGCAACGTTTCGGCGAGGTCTCACTGGTGTTTTTGGCTTAAAGTGTGGTTGGACCTGCCGTCTTTCTATAAATCTTGGTGTGTATGTGTGGAGTGCTGGCTTTGTTTCAGTTAGTGGATTGATTGGCTGTGTGGTTGTATCATGATTGGTAGATTGGTGCTGATTGGTGCTGGCTGTGTGTCCGTTGTTGTTTTGTGTTGTAATGGCCTGGGTGGTGGGTGGGCTCATTTGTTGACTAGGGCTTGTTTCCAGATGTCTGGCAGGCAGGAGGTATCATCACATTTATTCGTGTTGTGGGGGTGTTTCTCTATTTCGATAGCTTCCATAATTATTCTCTTGTTGAGGTGTTCAGTACAATTAACCAGTGGAACAACTTGCCTCCAGAAGTTGTGAATGCTCCAACACTGGATATTTTTAATAAAATGTTGGATATCCATTTGTCTGAAGTTGTGTAGGGTTTCTTGCCTAGGCAGGGGGTTGGACTAGAAGACCTCCAAGGTCCCTTCCAACAATGTTATTCTATTCTAAATTAGAATGCCGCCTTTCCAAGAGGTTTAGTAATTCTTACAAAACATATGTGTAGTGGAGAGAACTACCTGGGAGATACAGGCATTGTAAGACTTACTATGACATAAGGGTGAATATAGTTGGCTGCTGGGCCGTGAACAAATTGAAATAAATTAATAACAGGCTATTTCAAAAATGGAGAATGCTTTGATGAATTGCATTTTAGAACTCCCCCTCATTGTTTCCATTACAGCTTTTTAGTTTCCCAAGAAGGGAATCAAACACAGGGCTTTCCAGGAAACTAGCCTTCTTGCTACCTAGGCCAGTTAATTATGGGGGTAGAGAAATGCATTTAGAAATATAAATATGTTCTCAAATACCTTTAGACATACATCTTTTGTGACAGTCACAGCTGCACAATGACAAATGTGGACTGGAAGAAGGTAAAGATGGCATTATGCTAAAAGCCTATTAAGAAAACTGCAGCAATGAAAAGATCATTCATTACATAAAATTCTAAATGCATAAGTAACTGAATAACACCATAGTGGTTCCCCCCCCCCAAAAAAAAACCAACCTTAGTTATAGTAGTTTTGGTATACAAGAAATAAAACTTTACATAAGCTGCTTTGTGAAACGGAGAAGCAAATTAGGTTCGTTGCAGAATGACACAAGATTCAAAGAGCTTGATTACCAAGCTCTACAGAGTTCTTCAGTTTTTGAGAGATTTACACATCTGTTATCCCCGGAGTATCTTCAGGGCTTTAATTTTCTTGAAAGAAGTTAATTATTACTGCATCTCCAATCATATTTTTCAAGCATTAGCTGTTGCTAGTCAAAAGCAATTTATTTATTATAAAATAAAGCACACAGTAAGCCTGTGTTTCTCCCCAGTTGAGCATAATATTTCTGCTTTTAGTCTTTGTTTGTACATCTCATTCCCTTAAAATTAATGTACAAAGTGCTTCAATAAAAGCCCTATCCTGTGAAATGAATTTCCCATTGCTGAAACATGTTCATAGCTGGTCTTGGCATATTCGGGTCTTTTCCCATGTAAGATTGAGAGTAACTTGGTGATGTTTCGACGAGATCCCCCTTGCCATCTTCAGGCTGGTGCCTTTGGCTTCGTGCTTGTGCAAGCAAAGCGTGATCGGAGCTGCCGTCTTTCTATAAATATTGGGATTGGAAGGGGGTGCAGCATACCATAGACGAAATGCAACCACCATCCAGAAGCCAAACCATGGCGGCATCACCAACTGCTGCACCCCACTCCGACACCCACACAAAGCAAACTGACACACGTCATGAACACATGGCCAGACCGTAAACTCGGAGCCAAACCAAAGCCCAGGATGTTACATCACAGAACTCAGGAGGTTATAACGCAAAGGCTCAGGATGTTACAACACAGCCAACCTCCTAGGGCAGCACAGGACTCAGGATATCACTACACTAGAGCTTAGGATGTCATCACACAGCCCATTACCCAGGTCGTTACAACACAAAAGACTAATGGGCACACAGCTAGTACCTCACCCACACAGGATGTTACAAAATATATATCTGTGTGTGTGCTGTGTGTGTATGTGTGTTCAAGCATAATTCTGGAATGCCTAGAAAAATTTCAACCAAACTTGGTACACAGATGACTTACTCTCTGGAAACAAATACTGTGGGAGTATAAGACACCCCTAACACTCCTCAGGGTGTGTGTTCTGTTAAGATACACCGTGTTGTGCCTTCAAATGGATTCTACTGTACTGCTGTAAATAGCTTCTACTGTACAGTGCAGTGGAGTTGGCATGGTAACAGCTTCCCAGTACTCCACAAGATGGCTCCCACTTTCCTTGACACTTCTGGGGGCACAGGAAAACATTTGTAACTAATGTTATTGTCGCTGAAATCAGGGATTTTCCTGTCTAATACAGCATTAGGATAAAGAAATACCCAGGCAGCCCTGGATTATCAACTAGTATGAAATAAGAAACAGCTATTTTCCACCGTGAAAGTTCCTCTCACATATAATAAACAGACATATACTTGTTCACAGATCTAATATGAGTAAAGGTGGAGGTGGAGATAAATATATCTTTTTCTTTAATTCACCAAGACAGAAAAATCAAATTCATCTATATTGACTTCATTCTAAGAATTGTAATGAATTCGCTGTGTTCTGCAGCCCTGTTTAGCTCCTTCAACAAAGTGTTCATGTACACAGCTCAAAAGTAAGTCCTGTGGAAAACGTAGCCCCAAATATGTGGGTATGTCATTAAAGAGAAATTATCTTTATTTCACCAGAATTTTGCTCTTTAGAATAGAATAGAGTAGAATAGAATAAAAGAGTTGGAAGGGACCTTGGAGGTCTTCTAGTCCAAGCCCCTTCTTAGGCAGAAAACCCTATACTACTTCAGACAAATGGTTATCCAACATCTTTAAAACTTCCAGTGTTGGAGCATTCACAACTTCTGGAGGCACGTTGTTCCATTGATTAATTGTTCTAACTATCAGGAAATGTCTCCTTAGTTCTAAGTTGTTTCTCTCCTTGATTAGTTTCCACCCATTGCATCTTGTTCTACCCTCAGGTGCTTTGGAGAATAGCTTGATTCCCTCTTCTTTTTGGCAATCTCTGAGATATTGGAACATTGCTATCATGTCTCCCCTAGTCCTTCTTTTCATTAAACTAGACATACTCAGTTCCTGCAGCCGTTCTTCATAAGTTTTAGCCTCCAGTCCCCTAATAATCTTTGTTGCTCTTCTCTGCACTCTTTCTAGAGTCTCACCCTCTTTTTTATATTGTGGCTACCAAAACTGGATACAGTATTCCAAGTGTGGCCTTACCAAGGCATTATAAAGTGCTATTAATACTTCACATGATCTTGATTCTATCCCTCTGTTTATGCAGCCTAGAACTGTGTTAGCTTTTCTGGCAGCTGCTGCACACTGCTGGCTCTTAACAGCCTTATTTTAAAAGGTAAAGTTGGAAAATGGATAAAAAATGTGCAACATTGTCAGATCCCAGGTTGAGCAACCAAATAATCAGAAACATATAGTTATACCATCAAAAACACCTGATGCACTTCTGAACAATACATTAAGTCATTACATATTAAAAAAGGGGGGGTGGGTAAAATGTGAAGACGCACTGGTCTTAAAACAAACACACAAACTAAACTTTATTGGAATAGGTTCCTGGTGATTTTCCAATCTAAAGCCATGATTTTGTTGCCATTTTCTTAAACTGTCTTTAAACTTTAACTGTCATCTTATCACTCCCTAAATGCAGAGTGAAACACAAAGGCTTAAATTTTGACAGTACAATTAATCAGCTTAATCCCCATGACTTCAGTAGATTTTATTGAAGAAAAAATGTACATAGGATTGCAACCTTCAAGCAGATTATCCCAATGAAGCAAGAACCTTTAAAACAAATTGCATTCCAAACAATAATTTAAGATAATAATAATAATAATAATAATAATAATAATAATAATAATACTCCGCCATTGCCGGTCCCAAGCCCAGATGAGAAAGGAGGAGGGTTGGGGTCAGGTTGGCAACCTAGCCCCATAAAAAAAAACCTGCCAACCCATACAATATGGTGAAAGAAACGAATAAAAAATATATACCGCATCGGTCGTCGCGCGGGTTAACAAGGGCCGTGGCGGATGTTGGGATCCCTGGACATCCATTGACAAGTAGGCTACAAGTGGACCAGCCAACAAAACGACAAAAATACAGTGCAGATGAAAACCGTGCCATAATGGCCTGTTACTACAAAAAGTAGTAACTACAAAAAGAGGTTATTTAAAGCGAATGGATGAATTATGGAAACAACAATATCCAGATTCAAATGGTAGTGAACAACGACTAGCAGATCAAAGGCGATTTTGTTATACGGAATAAAGTGTTTAGTGAAGTTGAACATGAGGAAATTCAGGCAAATTGCAAAACCCAAAAAACAATATCACAAGCGGAAATAACTGATATTCAAGACACAACTAAAGACATTATAGTAGAACTCCCAGAAGAAGCTCTCGGGGAGGAAATAACATCACCACCACTAGAACCAGTTATCACTGAACCAACTGATGAACTAATTCAAAAACAAAAAGAATTGAAGGATAAGATCATGGAGCATTTTCTGCTTAATGAGGAAAGGCAACGTTTACCGTCACTAAAAACTGTGCCTAAGAAAATTTTGGCCCCTATCATGAAAATGGTTAATGCAGTGTTTTCAACAATTGAATCGGGATCCATCTTGGAAACGAACCAGGTAATGTACAGCGCAGATGTAATAGTCACTAATGAACTAGGCATTAAAATCAAAGTACCTAGTCACACAACAGAAAAAGCATCAAAGCCAAAGTGGAAAATCCGATTAGAACAAAAAGTCAAAGAATTAAGGGCAGATGCTAGTAACTTAAAGAACATGCATGAGCAACGGCTTAAAAACAACAAAATCATAGATCGGCTAATCAGAAGATATAGATTGGATACAACAAACATCAATGAAGCTATAGAGATTGTAAAACAGCAGATAACAGCAACAGCTACAAAAATTAAAAGATATGAGGCATGAATCATCCAATATAAACAAAATCAGCAATTTTGATCAGACCAACGGCGTTTTTATCAAAGTCTTAAAGTGAATGGTGACACCAAAAGTGAAAAACCAGAAAAGCAGGCCACAGTTGAACTCTGGAAAGAATTGTGGGAAAATGCAAAGGACTACAATAAGGAAGCAAAGTGGATACATGACTTTGAGAAAAGCATTGGCAACAAACAAATGCAAGTATTAGAAATAACAACTGAGATGGTCAAAAATCGAGTAAAAAAGGTAAAGAATTGGACATCACCTGGAAAGGACCAATTACATGGTTTCTGGCTCAAATATCTGACCAGTTTACATGCAATATTGGCCAGGCAACTGAATGAAATTTTACAAAAGGGCCAAATTGATGAATGGTTGACAACTGGAAAAACATACTTGATTCAGAAAGATGCAACTAAAGGAACAACACCTGAAAACTACAGACCAATAACATGCTTGCCAACAACCTTCAAATTACTCACAGGCATTATTGCAGATAACATGATGGATTATTTGGAAACAAACAACATCTTGCCAGTAGAGCAAAAAGGCAACAAAAGAAGGAGCAGGGGCACAAAAGATCAGCTCCTAATTGATAAAATGATATTAGAAAATTGTAAGAACAGAAAAACAAACTTGAATATGGTCTGGATTGATTACAAAAAGGCATTTGACTTACTGCCACATAGTTGGATCATAAAATGCTTAGAAACAACTGGCATTAGCAAAAATATTACATCCTTTACTGAAAAGGCGATGAAACAATGGAGAACTGAGTTGGCAGTAGGGAATGAGATCTACGGAATGGTTAATATCAAGCGAGGAATTTTCCAGGGTGATTCACTTTCACCTCTTCTCTTCATCATCACAATGATCCCACTATCAGTAATCTTAAAAAAAATGAAATTAGGCTACCAAACAGCCAAAGAAGCTGAAAAAATTTCGCATTTACTATATATGGATGATTTGAAACTCTATGGAAAGTCAGAAATAGAAATCCAATCATTGACAAACACAGTCCAAGTATTCAGCACTGATATTTCAATGCAGTTTGGCATGGAAAAATACGCCACTGTATCCATAAAAAGGGGCAAAATCACTGCATGTGAGGGAATTGAAATGCCCAATGGACAACTAATTAAATGCAATGAAAATGAAGCCTACAAATAATTAGGCATTCTGCAGTTGGATAACATCAAGCATGGAGAAGCAAAAACTATTATCAGGCGAGAGTACACCAACAGAGTTAGGAAAATTTTGAAATCTAAATTGAATGGTGGAAATACAATCAAGGCCATAAATACCTGGGCAATACCAGTTATAAGATACACAGCTGGTATAGTTAAATGGACACAAGCTGATTTGGACATTTTGGACTGAAAAACCAGGAAACTAAGGACAATGCACTACAGTTTACATCCACGTGGTTATACTGATAGATTATACCTGCCCCGAAAATCAGGTGGCAGAGGATTATTACAAGTGAAGCAAACAGTTGAAGAAGAAAAACATGCACTGGCTGATTATTTAAAAGAGAGTCAAGAACATCTATTAATCGAAGTAAAGAACAAAAATCTACTGAAGGCCCAATAGACGAAACAAGAATACAGAAAAGATGTGATAAAATCAAGAATAGAGAGTTGGCAGAACAAAACACCGCATGGCCAATTTCTGGGGGGAAAAAAGATAAAGTGGACAGTGAAAAAACTTGGTTATGGTTAACAATAGGTACATTAAAGAAAGAAACA